>NC_048893.1:112798539-112904358 GCF_011077185.1 Oxyura jamaicensis
ATGGCCCTGGTGAGCAGCACTATGTCTGATAAACGTGACAAGACTTCTGTTTCCTTCGGTCCCACATCTTTGTCCACTTCTTCCATGGTCACGGTGGCAGTCGGAGAAGAGAGTATGCAGAGCACTATCTACATGGCTAAATTTAGTCCACCGGCATCTGTTCATACACCTTTGTCTGGATCTTGTGGTGAGTATTTCTTGTTGTAACTGTGAATTTTTTAATCTATAGTTAGTGTATTTGAATAGAATTATTTTTTTTTGTATATTGTTTTTCTTTGTAATTGCATGCTTTTTCATTTTTCTTTTTTATATTTCCTTTTTCTTCCTGTATTGTGAAATATATTGTAATATAGAACTCCAGCTTGTTTATTCTCCAATCTTCATTTAATTTCTTGTTTAATGCTGCATTCTCATTTTCTTTTTTATTTCATTTATAACATTCCTTTAGATTTATTCCATCTTTATATTTGTGTTATATAGTACACAGTGTATTTTTTCACTTTAGTTCTCTTTTGATTGTTTTATACAGTATCTGAAATCCCATTCTTTTTGGAGTTTGTCAGAAATGTTTTTTTCTTTCACAGCTCTTTTTTCTCCTTTTTTTTTTTTTTTTTTTTTTTTCACCATGGGAATATTGTTCTATTGTTCATTTATTGTTTGCCAAATGTTTACCTTTCTGCTTCATTGAATGTGCCATAATTAATCTCTTTTTGTTTTTAATGGATGGAAAGGTAATCATGGAATGAAAAGTGGAGAATACCAACCTTTGCTACATCAATATATATATATATATATATATTGTATTTTGGGTTTTATTTGGTTTTAATCTTTATTGGAAAATAATAATATTATTGTTTGAAAACAAAGCTACTGGGTTAATCCTACCTTAATTTGTTTTCATAGTGCTGTTATAGTATTCATGATGGCATATGCATGTGTATGATGTAGAACTTGGTTTTTCATACCTTTATAAAATTATTTTAGAGTATTCTTTTTTCTGTAGACAACGAGTTTTGCATTAATACTTCATTCCTAGCAACACACATACTATAAGAACATGTCTTACAGGGATTTCCTTTTTCCTTTTTAGCTCCTGTCACTCTCTCCATACGGCTGGAGAAAGTGACAAGCACAACGATACAGTTCAGCTGGAAACCTCAAGGTGGCACAAGAGACGGTCCTTATCGCGTGCGTCTGTGGGAGGGATCCAGAGAGATGGAGAACAGGAACATAAATGAAACCAGTATTGCATTTGGAAGCCTGCTTTCTGATCACGAATACAAAATATCCGTGGATGTTTTAACTTGCTCTGTGAATATCAATACCTCGATGACAGTTCGGACAGGTATTTTATCAGGATCTTTTCCATTTTTTTCATTAGTAGACTGACATTCATGTGGCCTGACAATGAAGCCTTTTTCCATTGTGCACCTTCCTGGACATGAATAAGCTATAAACTGAAACGAATATGAAGAGGAAGGCCAAACTTTCAGACAGTAAAAGCCAATCTTCAGATTTGCAATGGAGCTAAGATCTAAAGCTTCCTTTATCTTTTTGCCATATTCAAAACATTGCTGAACTAGAAACACTGTTCAACGTGACTGTCTCTCACAGCTCCCTACTCAACCAGCCTGCCCAGCTCTTATATCTTCACATGCAAGTTGTGCCCTCTTTTGAGTTCCTGGTTATGTGGTAGACAACAGGTTTAAACACACAGTTGTCCTGTAGCCATGTAGCCTAGGAAATCCTGGCGTCCTGCAGCTCCTACTTCTCACTTCTCAGCTTCTTCTTGTGAGCAGCAGCTCTATGGCAAAAGCTTTCAGTAAGACCTGAAAGTGCAGTTAGGTTCCCAGCTGAAATACCTAGAGTCTTGCTCTGTCCTCCCATGGGACAGCACGATTCATGATTCCAGGATTAACTGTGTGGTACATGAATCAACATCTTGGAAGGTGCAGAGTCAATGGGGTGCAGGTCAAGGCGATGCCTCTTGCATTTTATTCAAAGCTGCCTTGCTGTGAGGCACACAGCCCAAGGGTATGGTGGACCATCCTTTCTCCATAATGTAACAGCTTGTCCTCTTTTCTCAGAGACACATCAAATAAAAGGTGAGGAATACAGTGGTCAGTGAGTGGCAAAAAGTGTTTATGAGTTATGCTTTGGCCAGCTGGGGTGCAGGGAATTAACCTGTCCACATATACCTCTGGTTTGTGCTTGTCCTTAGAGGTGTTTATCTGAGGAAACATTTTTAAACAGTACCTATACTTTGTCTGGTTATTTTGTTTTTAATATCTCCACAGCTGCTAAAGTCTTAAATGGAACCACTAGGATTACTAATAAAGATTTCATGCCTGAATATGAGAACAAATCAAGTAAAGCATTTAAGGACTTCGAAACTCTCTTCATTACTGAGGTATTTTCCTTAGGAATTTTAACTCCAAATTTATTTTCTGTTGGGCTCTTTTTCATGTCAACAGTCACGAGCGTCCAGGTATGAATAATCTTAAAGATTGTGAAAGAAGGTATGATGGTTAGAAACAAAGCAGTACTTATCGAGGCCTTACATCTCATATATGTTGTTGTTGTCCTCTGAAGCCCTGATTTAAATGAAATTCTGTCTAGCAGCTACACGTACTCTCACCCTATGGGAGGTGCTTCTAAATGAATTACAGGTAGCATATTGCTGTAACAATTCTTAGTTTTAAAGGAGAAAAAAGATAATAACTTAAACTTTTTACCTTGCAGATAAGAAACCATCTGCCAACGGAGATCCTAAAACTAATAGAGGAAGGAAAAATGCGTATTGTAATTAATAGCATCAGGAATGGAAGTGTGGTTGTGTTCTTCAACATTGTGTGGAATGTAGGAGAAAACATAACAGTGACAGAGATTTCAGATGCTTTTACGAAGTCCCTTAACATGAGTGCAGTATTGAAAGCTGACCTTAAAAGGACTGTTATAGAAGGTATGAATGCACATGAGACTACAAATTCAAATAGTGGTGTATCTTTCATTAATGCTATCATCCAGTGAAATGGGATTTGGGTGGGATAATAATATTCTGTTTATCTCTTTTTTTAATAGCTGATTTATTTTTTTTCTTCCTTTTCCATTTTATTTAACTGTACTGTAGCAAGGAATAGTTGTCAGCCAGGATTAAATGACTGTTGGCAACATGCTACCTGCACTGCTGAAGGAGCAAGTTATTCCTGTCAATGCAACAAAGGATTCATAGATAACAGTCCACAAGTTCCAGGGAGAGTGTGTCAACAAAAGCAGAATCCACCTTCACGTAACTATTTTTTATCATATATAAATAATATTTTTAAAAAAGCTTAAAAATTTGCATATTATGTCTTTTCCCTTCCTGACCCTCTCTTGCATAATAGTTTATTATGTTTCCTTATACTGGCCTTTGATGGATGGGATTTTGTATGAGAAAGGGTATCATAGCTAACTATTTAGACAAACAATGGAAGCATATTTTCTGTGTTTGTTTTTTGAAAGTTCTTTATGAAAATAAATCACATAAACTTGGTAAAACTAAAAGAAATTCTAGTCATTGCCTCCAAATTGCTATTTTACAGAACAGATGACTACAGTCCTTCCAAAAAGTGCTACAGGTAGATTAACAGGATCCACAGCTAATTCCATTTTTGCTACCACATTTGCATCAAGAGCTTGCAGTAAGTAAATATTTAATACTGAAAACTAGTATAAAAATGTTCTGAGATTAGTTATTAAAATCAGATATGGTAATCTTTTTCATCAGTTGTATCAGCTGTGAAGTAAATTTTCCAGATATAACTTCAGAAGGAGAAGCCTGAGATAACCACTGAAAACATATAAATATACAAATATTAGCCAAGGAAGTTTCTACATCTTGGTAAAACCATCCCAGACCCAGTGAGGTTCCACAAGGTCAAAAAGGCCTTCTCCAGCCTCTAGTGGTTTATCACTGTGTTGTGTGATTTTTGTAATGTTATTATGAAGCACAATTTTTATATTTCTGTCTACTGCTTCGAACTTAGGGTTTCACGGTAGCTTTTAGTGAATCCATCCTCCTGATTATATCAAACTTCACTATGAGTCAAATAGCATTCTACCTCAGAACACTCATCACAGCAGCTGCCTTGCTATGGTGAGAAAGACTAGAAGCAAGCAGAATGCCACCCATTTATACTTTGGAGGCATCAAATAATGTAAATTAATGTATAATTTATCTCTATAGAGCAAACAGTTTCTTTCTGCTTTTGCAGGAGAATGGGATGAAAAGGTGGAATTAGCCCACAGAAAACCAACAAAAAATTGTATTTGTTACTTTTGTATTTTTTTGATTAAATATTAAATGTTTAGAATTACATAAGTGAAATGAAGTTCCTCTCAGCTGCATGAAACATTTTTACTTTGCAGTGCCAGTGTCCATAGAAGTTGAGAATGTGACTGGGGAAGCAATACAATTCAGCTGGACCACAGAGGGTGGCAAGAGAGGCATCCTCTACACCATCTCCCTCATGGATGGAAACCGAGAGATAAATAAAATCACCAACGAGACAACAACTATATTTAGACATCTGCTCCCTGGTCACGTATATACAATATCTGTAAAAGTATTATCTTGTGCTGAGAATAGCAGGACTTCAGTGAGTGTCCGAACAGGTAATTCCTTGATCATAATGTCATTTCTTTTTAATGAATATACTCTCAGAATATCTTTTTACAGTATGATTTGGATTTGATTTCGTAGATGACTGTTCCTGTAAGTTGTCTTTATTTATCTGATTCATCCCCTTACTTGGATAGAACTGCTTGGATTAAACAGGAGTTTGCAAGACTAAGTGCTTATTCTGTAAAGTTTCTGTCCATGCTGTGTTGTTGAACTAGATAATTTTGTACAAATGTCAAGATATTTTGGTTGCAAATTTAACAGTAAACGTGGTAACGCGAAGCTTAGATTGCACATTCTTTTATGAATGCATCCTTAATTGCTATTGTTATCTTTTCAATTTCATCCTAGGATATAGACATTAAAACCAACTGTTTAGTTTTGTCACAAAAAGTAGAACATACGCTGTATTTTCTTTCTCAAAATTTGAGATACACCTGGAACGCTTCTTTTGGGAAGTGTGCAATCCTGAATGCTTACATCCTTTCCCTACATCTAATGCTTTTGACTAAACTTTTCATATTAAGCATACAGACTCCCAAATGACACTGTCTTTCTTATGAATCACTTAGGGACTGTATGTATCATCTGGATCCAACGGTTTAGCTTCCAGGGCATTCAGAAGGACCTTCTTAGCTGTCTGTACACTGATAGTTATCACGTCATAGGTACCTCTGCAAAAAAAAAATAAAAAAAAAAATGTTGTAGGCAGACAGGAACTTGCTTTAATTGAAAAATACTCCTCTGCCTGCCTCTGACCACACAAAAGCTGTGAGGTGGCCTTTGGGTAATGCTGAGCCATACCTGTCTCTTAACAAACTTTACAACAAGTGGTCTGTTAAGTATAGTTATGTATTTATAAGGTAAAAACTGTCAAGGTTTCTCATCAACTCATTTATCAGTTGTCTTGAAAGGCATTGGGCATTTTTCCTATACTATTACAAATAGCAAGCAGTTCCAGCGTTGTGATGCTCTGATGCTCTGAAAACACTACCAACTTGCCAACCTGAAAATCCAGGACAAATCCCTATCAATGTGCTTTTATGCCAGCATTGCCCTCTAACTTCAATAGTTCCTCTCTCTTCCTGTCCCCATATGGTGCTCTCCTTCCCTAATATAATAAAAAACTTTTATGTGGACAGTACTCTCAGCCTTTGTTTGCTAGACTAAACAAGCCATTCTTTTCTAGTTTCCTAAGAAAAGTTCTTCTTTCCCTTGGAGGACCCCATCATTCTTTATTTCTTTGAAATCAAAGCCACCTTTCTAGAAGGTGAGCCACTGGGATTGCACACAGCAATCCAGACAAGTTTGTACGAGTGTGCTTACCCCATCATTAACATTCTTATCTCTACTGGAATTGTATTGAGTGATGTATTAGAGGGTGACACATAATTGTGATCAGCTCAGGCACTGAACCCCTTTTCTTTTCAATGCTTGTAATCCCAGGTTAGAGGAGACATTTCTATAATTAATCCCCAAATGCTCAACCTTCAGGGAATTTCATCCTAACTCAGGAAATGTCATCCCATTGCTCTTAGCTTCATCCAATTGTTTCTGGAAGGTATCTCAATTCTCCCCTGTGTCAATGACACCTGCTAACCTTATGCCATCATCACATTTTATGAGCAAACTCCTGTATTTTCTATAGATCTATAACGGAAATGCAAAGCAAGTTCTATGCCTGCACTGATTCTCAAGGAACAGCACATGTAATAGCCCTTTAGAGCAAGATTTCTTATTTTAAAGCTACCCATTTACATCGTGCCATTAGTCTATTCCTTTAGGCACATTTTTTCCACTAAAAAATTACTTGGCACTGTATTGTGAAAGCTTGGAAGATATCTTAACCAGCTTGTCAAAGGAAGCTATTAGGTTATTTTAGCACAGTCCCCTTTTGGTAAAATTATATTGCACTTCATCATACTTTATCAGTGGCTGAGAAAATTCTCATGATTTCTTTTAATAACTTTTGAAATATCTAATTTTGACTTCTTGCGTTTCTTACTTTCTTCCAGTATTTCTTGACCTCTAAATGTAACTCTCTTTCTAGCAACCTTTTTTTTTTTTTTTTTTTTTTTTTTTTTTTTTTTTTTCCAGTTCTCTCATAGGTTGTCTGATTGTTTTTAAAACCCTTCTAGGGCTATTATTCTAGCAGTTAAATGTGAAGTCCCATCTTACAGACGTCCCTTCTATCATCAGCTCTAGGAACACGGAGCCAAGAAATTGTCAACACAATTTCCATCCAGTTGTTTTCAATGCTTCAGTCCAGTGGCTTTCATTTATTAGCTCCCCTATTTTCTAAATAACAAGAAAACTGCTTCCTTTTGTAGTCTGAAGACATCTGCCTTACAAGAAATATGTTTGTGAGGTAATTGAAAAGATTAATATTGGCAATAAAGACCAAGTCATCTGAATTTTATTTGGAGTTACAGATTACATTACACAATTCTGTAAGGGGAGCTGGATTTGCACCCTATGAGCTAACCATATAAAAACTGCAGTACCAGCCTTTATTACTATTTTGAACCATTATAAGTTATTCTTATTAGCCAATCTAGGTAAGCATTCTGGGGTTTCAAATCTCCATGGTACATGTTGTTTTCAAATGAAATTGCAAATGAATTCTACTTCTGAAAAATATATGTACAGCTTACCCAAGTAGTACAAGCATGTAGCAAAACATGTATCTTTATCTCCCGTAAGAACTTAGAGTTCTCAGTGTTATCTCAGTAAAATTCTAAAATACCACCTACCCACCCACCACCTGCCTCTTTTTCTGATATGCTCCATTTTTATAGTCTGCAGTTCCAAATTCTCACTGGGCAAAGGGCCTGCTACTTCAGTGATTCCTTGGTTATGATTAAATCTCTTTCACCTATTTCACTTCGGAGGTATGATGCACTAGGTAGAGTGAAGAGAGGGTTTTTCAACCCATCATTTTCTTACTAGCAACAATCACCCATGCACAGAGGCAATTCTCTTTTTTTTGTTATTTGTTTTACAGATCCGGTTTCCTGTTTCAACAGAACTGGGTTTTGCTTACCACAGAATCACGTCTGTCCTGACTTAAAATATTTTATATGCTCAGGTAAGTTTTACAGAGTTTTAAAATTTATTTGTTCATAAATATAGGGTACCATTTCACAATATAGTATCTTTTGTATTTTATCATCTGTTTTGTTGTCTCAATTCACTCAGCATCTGAAGTTCACACTTCTTTGGTAAGGAAGCTGCCTTCATCAAACTTCAGTGTCAACTTCCATCTCTATTTTTAGGCTGGACTTTTCTATGTAAATAATACTTTTGGTTTAGGGCTTATCCACCTACTCAGGAGGAGAGAAACATACTCAGTGTTTTGCAGAATATAAAACACTGTTCTTGCTTCTGCTGAGATCAGTGGGAGAATGGCTGTCCAATTAGGGAGTAGGATGTGCCCTAAATTATAATAGGAATCACTAAGAAGTCATGAGGATTACGATGGTGGACAAATTTGAAGAGGAAAAGGATTCAACTCTGAAGGTTCAGAAGCCAGTACATTAGATGCACTTACATGATATACTTCTTTCTTTCTATTTAATTAGTTTCTGTTTCTATTGATTAGTATTATAAGCTGATAGCATGAGATAACAAAGTCCATAAAGCAATCATAAAGTGACATCTCAAGATTCACCTAATATACATATTTTTTTTCAGATTACCAAGTATTTGCCTGCAGTGCTTTGCTAAAAAGCCAGACATTTAATCATACACTTTATGACTCTGACAGTGAAGACTACAAAGCAATGTCTGAAAGTATCAAAACAAAAGTAAGTTCCTGTAATCTCCTTTGCCACTTTAAATGTGCTAAGAATTATTTTTTTTCAATTAGCAGCATCGGTCACTTAGATTAATTATTAAATCAAGATTGTGACAGGAGAAAAAGCTAATACCTCCTTGATAACACAGCATATGAATCACTTGCTCAGCAAGGACAGTCTTGACCAAAGCATGTTGTCTGATGAGGAGTATATTACTTACCTAGTCCTCAAATCTAAAATATTTAATGAGAAGCAATTTAAAATTCTTTTCTTATAAGCACAGAGAACTTCCCATTCTCTGTCAAAATTTTATTTCATATTTTCAGTCACAGACTGCATTGTTCCCAAATCCTCCTTCTGTAAATATTGTAGTGGTACAGACAAAAATTACTGTCATTATTCAGTTGTTTGTTATTCCAAAGAGATAGCCCTGAAGGAATGATAAGTGCAGAAAGTGAATATCCTGATGTCTGTATGCAATAACTCTTTCTCTATCTCATTTGACTGACACAATGGAACAAATATCAATTTCCATTTACACAGATTGTTAGAGAAATGCGCATCAAACTTAAAGATGACCACTTTGATATCGTGATGGTTGGATTCAGACCTGGGAGTGTGATTGCTTATTTTATTTCTCTGCTGCAAAAGCAAGAGCCTGTTGATGTGAACGTCATGAGGGAATACCTAAGTCAAATATTAAAGAGAAAGTTTGGTGACCAAGTTGAAGTAACTGTACAATGTAAGTGATGTTAAAACATCTTTTCTGTGATGGTGTGGGAATTAGAATCAGATCTCCTACCCTGCACAAAAGCTGATAAATCAACTTTGTCCTTCTAAGAGATTCATGTATTTCAGATAACCTATTTAAACATTCACAGGTAAATATATTCCAGCTATCATGTAGTTTACAGAGCTATTTTAAAGAGCCAATGCACATACCTAGTTCCAGACTTAAAGGATGAATTCTCATGATGCAGAAGGAGAGCTAAGAGAGCTTCTTGTCATAGTGTGTAATCATTTTTTACTCTCCAAAGGGACCCTAAATGATGGGCTTTTGGTGGAGAAGGGGATGAGGAGAATCCATATTTCTTCTATAGTGGCATCTGCAATACAGCTCTCTGAGTTGAGATTTCTTCTCATCTGATGGATAGCCCTCAAAAAACATTGGTGCTTTCTTCCCTGACCAGAGGCAGTGTGAATTTACTAACCCAGAGGACTGCAGAGCTGCTGAGAGGCAGAGAGGGAAAGTAGAAAGTGTGCAGAAGGGTATTTATCCAAAATACTTTATCTGTCATGCTCAAAGTAGTGGTAAAACACTTATTACCTTGAGCTGCTATGAGCTGGGTGGGGGTTCATACAACATGGATGCTCTTTCTACCTAAGTTAATATACTCTCTTTGTAACAAGCTGGCTAGCACGTTTAGTCTAGCACTATTAGTCTATGTGCCTTTCCACCATTACTACATGCATCTTTACTACAGTGATGAGATATGCTTACATGGGTTACAGGCCTTTCATTGCCTTTATCTGGAGTCCTTATCATGGAGTAAGACGTGCAGGTGTTAGTATGGATGGCAGACTAGGTCCCAATTAATTTTACAGAGTTGCTTGTGCATGTATAAGGAGGACTGTGAGGGGTTACATTATGTACAGCTCCATTTCACACCCTTTTTTCACACCGTGGAGAGACTTTTTACTGAGATATAGACTGGGAGTTCCCCCAGAACCTTCCAGACACTTTCCACTAAGCAAATCCTCAGATCTGCTGATAATGGATGTCACCAAGAGAGCTCAAGGACCGTCAGAGAGAGAGGCATCCATAAAATTTCCAAGTTAACAAATCTTTACTACATACAAAAACATTTTTATATTATTCAAAAGCTTCAAAGCTATCCAAAAGTGAAATGCAGCTGTCACTCAGGTCTCCGTGCTCTCTTATGCCTACTTTTTATTGTTTCTAGCTAACGTAACTGAAATATGTTTTAAATTTTCAGCTCTGTCTTCTCAGTCATCAACTGAAAAAAGTTCTGCCTGGAAAGTGGCAGTGATTGTCCTTGGAGTTTTACTTGGAGTTGCATTAGTTCTATTTTTTCTGGTAATATCAGTTTATATTTGGATGAAGAAAAGATCGGATAAATACGTAGTTGAACCTAAAGAACTCATAGGAAATTTTGTCTACAGGCACTTGTAATGTAATCCACCAGTTTGACTTACATATTTTGGATGGGGGTAGGGGGGAATTAATATATTTGTCTTAATATACTTTTGTCTTTGTTAATGGTTTATGGTAACCTAAGAAAACTCTACCCTTTCCTTCTCAACGTCCATTCCTGAGCTCCTAACAACCTCGGATGAATTAGCCTTTTGACATTGCTCTTGAGTATGGAATTTTCCTCGTTGAATGTGTGGGAGACTGAGGCACAGAGAAACTTCTGTTCGGATGATCCACTATAAATATTGCAATGATTCCTAGCCATTGGCTATAAAGAGAGAATCTGAACTGCTCAATACTCTCTTATATTTAGGTGACACAGCAAACTGACTGATCCTAGTACCTATAGCACGTCATTTGACTACACATCTGAGCCCAGAGTCATTGCGTCGAGCTTTATGCACTTAGCCAAGGGTGATTCACCTCACCTGAGGTTTTTATCATCATATGAAGATGCCTCTTTCTCTCCACTTAGCAGAATGAGCCAGCCCAGGACAATTCAGCATACACAGCTTAGTTTTGAGTCTGAAAGGAAGAGGGATAGATCTGGGCTATATAGCAGAACAATAATATAGCAGAACAGACACCTGATCCAGAGGCTTCTGAATTCAAGGCTGGTTCCTTAATTCCTGGGCTGTGAAGAAATAAATGCCCATATGTGACAAATGTATAGCATGTTAGATACAGGTTTGGTTTAATAGGAAACAAGTAATTTTATAGCCTTAACATGTTACCAAAAGGTGGGGGAGGGGAGACAAAAGCTTCATCTAGTTTTGCCTGTCAAAAACAGCTGAGCAAGCATGTGTCATATAATGCCATTTTGCCTTGCTGCTGATAATCCCAATGTGGAGTCCACTGAAAGCAGCCCAGAAGATCCCGTGGCATTGCTTGAGACCCCATATACTAGAGAAATGGAAAGAAATAGCCTTTGCTTTCACTGCTCTCAGCTGCAGCCCCAATGAGGTTGCAGTCTGTTTCTTCTATGGAGCATTTTTTTCCTTGGAACACATTGAACAAATAATAAATGGCAGTGTATGGTTGTACATATTTTCAGTAGTATTTATATATTTCATCTCAAAGCAGTTCTCCCTGTGTCTGTGTATTTTGTTTGTATGCCAATGCTCACCATTCACACTGAAGCACTGAATATCCTGTGACGTTCTGAGACCATGGCTCATGCCCCTGAATAATTTGTGCCCCTTGTCCTTTCAGATTACATTATGTTTAGTTGGCATGACCTAGAGTAAGAAGGTGTCCAGAACAGGACATCAGCACACAAAGAGCCTCAGTAGAGCAGTGGAGCGCTCTCCTTGGGGTGCAGCCAGCTTTTTATACTTCCTTTCCTGAGCTTTTCCTGAGCTTGGCTCCTGGACGAATCCTACCAAGGGCCCTGGTTAAGCAGAAAGGTGAAGCCATCTATGTGCTGGCCTCACTGCATGTAGGCTGGTTTAGTTCAGGTTGTATCAGGAGCCAGATGAGGGAAGTCACACCCAGCCATGCTCCTCTCTCCTTGGCTTAGCTGCACTGTCACTGTCTGAGGCCAATGGACTCTGCTGGTTGAGAAGGGAAGTCTGGGTGTGTACCGAGGGGGTCTTTGCACACAAGGTTGTGTTGGTGATTTATACTTCTGTCTGGATTTTGTATTATTTTATTTATTTCTATTTTATTTTATTTCATTGTGTTGTGGGGATCTGTGAAACAGGGTTGTTGCATGAATTGTTCTCCCTTATCCTTCCCTGTAGTATCAGCTTGGCTGTCCTTTTGCTTAGACTTGGGGTATGAAGGCATGGCCCAGCTCTGATGGAAATTCAATATGCTTAATATTTATTAAAATCCTTTCATGTAGGTTTTAAACATAGCTGGCTTTGCTGTTAAACTCACTGAGCAGTCATTTGACAATGCATTCTGTCAGCAAATACCGGTTCTCTGGTGAGCTGTGTGTTGAAAACACAAATGAACACTCTTGCTTATGTTAATACTTTTTTTCCTTCTTTTTTTTTGAGGGGTGTACTTTGAACAGCAATCTCTCATTGTTAATAAACCTTTCAGATGTCTTTGCAAATAATGTTGAACTAAAGACCATGTACAGCAGGGTTGTACTATGGAACTCTGGGGCTTGCTCCTGCAAAATATCTTTATATCTGAAGAAAAGTGGTATTTTAAATGATTTTCTTTCAAAAATGTTGTACAAATAAAATCTCTATTTTTACAATTTTGTATTTTGAAAGCATCTGCTCTTTCTGCTGTGTACTCTGGAGCCTCTTCTAGCTGCAGGAGGGGAGGGTGGCCAGTACTATCAACAGCTCTTGAGCTTTTCCATAGCGCAATCAGTATTAAAAACCTTTGATTTTAACCTAAATTCAGTAACCTTGGTGTACTTGAGCCTGTCTTTGGAGGCATCAGCACAGCTTCAAGTTTGACCAAGAGCTGAAGCATTTTTGGAGGGGAAACAACTGAATAGACAGATGGGCTGGTAACCTGATGGTCAGCCCAGTCACACAGGTCTCATCTCCTTAGAAACTTATGTTAAGCAACACCTGGCTAAACATTATTTTGGGAGTTACTCTCTATTTCCAAACATTTCAAATGCAGCTCTCATGCTGGGGATCTCTCATGTGACTGACAGTAGGGCTGCTGTGAAGGCTGCTGGGCAGCCTGGCTCCTTGGTGGGAGGAACAGAGCCAATAAGGGTTACTGGGGCTGTCATCTTCTGGGATGTAGCACCATAGTTGGCCCTGGAGCTCTCCTGCCTCATGTCTCACTGAAGCATGGCACAAGGAGTTAAGCCCTCTGTGTGAGGGTTTTATTACTTCACTTTGATGAAGTTGGGGTGGTGAGGCACTGGCATGGGTTGTCCAGAGATGGTGTCCAGAGATGGGTGCCCCATCCCTGGAGGTGCTCAAGGCCAGGCTGGATGGGGCTTTGGGCAGCCTGGTCTGGTGGGAGGTATCCATGCCCATGGCAGGGGGGTGGAACTGGGTGGGCTTTAAGGTCCCTTCCAACTCAAGTCATACTGTGATTTTGTTATGAAGTTTGTCCCCCGCTATGATTCAGGTAGCCAGAGTGTCTCACCGCAGTTGTACAGTCTGTCTCAAAGGAGAGAAAATATTTTCAAAAAAATGAGTTCTGCAGATTGTGGTGCAGTGGGAGAAAGGTTCTGGGACAACTCATCTGTGGTACTGACAGGATTTCCAGCCCAAAGGGATTCTCCACAAAGAAGGAAAAATTAGAAGCAAAATACTTAAGGTTATAAATGTGAAAGAAAATAAACTAAGCAGTAAGTGAAAACTTAATGTTGGAAAGCAAATGTTGGAGGACAGCATGAAATATGTTAGTAGAAATATGAAAGTAGAACACTGACCCAGCACACACCAACCATCACTTAATGTATCACAGCTTTTTCTGTAGATATAGAAGGAATGTAGCCAGACAGTGATAATACATATTTTACTCATGTGAACCCCTGTAAGATGTGCCCTCTAAAATTTTTGGAGTGGCATTCAAATGAGAGAATTAGAGAAGGTTCACCACAACCGTCAAGATGCTACACTCTTTTGCAACAAATGCAAGATTTGGATGCTCCACTTTTCAGCAGTGTTTGCCTTCTGGACTCTAAAGAGGCTCATGACATGGTATTTTTCCCATGGGTGTCAGTAGTGTAAGTATCTGTTATTTCAGCTTTCTGTGTAAGGTTTGCTATGTTGGCTTAGAAGACAAGGCCAATCTAACCCGGTACTCCATCTGCAACAGCTTGCGGGTAGAAGGCAATCTCTCTCTTTGGTGGGTCTTATCCTATGGCAGGTGGTATTAGCCTCTGCCATTCAAATTTTTAGCTACCTTCTAAGTGCTAGTCACTTGATCTGCCATGCCCATGAAGTATGATGTGATCAAAGCCGAGGTTTTAGGACAGTGGCTAGAAACCCAGTTTCTACTTCATAAACAGAGTCAAACAGCACTGATGCTAAACAGTGGTTGGGTTTAAACCTTTTTTGCTGTCTAAACATCCCTATTTCCCACATTAATTGGTTCTTTAAGGACTCTGCTTTCAAACATTTAAGAAATAATAGTGCTGTGTTTAGAAAGCCTGCAGTAGAAGACTGGGACAATCTCACATCCACTTGGCTGTCTCACAGCCCCAGATAAAAGTTTGCCCTGAGCAGCTGACGCTGCCTTGTGCCGTGTGGCATCGGTCACACCTCTCTTCAGTAGTTCTTGCCAACTGGGAGAGACCTGAACTTTGCATGGTCAGATATATGTGAAATTATGCTAGAATATGTAGTGATAAGAGATATTTGAAATACAGAGGAATAAGAACTTTCTTTACTTGTGTGGAAAATACCCTTTTCTAAGCTCACAATGATCCCTGGCTGGCAGCAATGTGAATGCAGGTTAGGTGGGACTCTAAAAGAATCATGATCCCTTTAGGAGGTCTTGGTCTGTCCACAGGATCAATTTATTGCCTGTGTAGCCACTGAGGTTACTTTAGCCAAGTCCAGCTTATTTTTTTTTCTGCAGTTCTGTGCTCTTCCAGTTTGGTTCCAGTTGTTGCAGTGAGTCAGTGTAGCTGTGTGATCCCACAGCAGATGTGCACAGTCAAGCAAACAATGTAAAAAATCCAGGGTTAATGAAAAAAGGGAATCTGGGGCGGGCGGGGGGAGGGCAACTTCAAAGTTACTTGAGTGGCAATTATTCCTTCTCCTATATGTGCTTCCAACTTCATAAAGAAAGATTTTTTTTGTTTGTTTGTTTTCACAGAATCACAGAATCACAGAATTTCTAGGTTGGAAGAGACCTCAAGATCATCGAGTCCAACCTCTAACCTAACACTAACAGTCCCCACTAAACCATATCCCTAAGCTCTACATCTAAACGTCTTTTGAAGACTTCCAGGGATGGTGACTCCACCACCTCCCTGGGCAGCCTGTTCCAATGCCTCACAACCCTTTCAGTAAAGAAGCTCTTCCTAACATCTGACCTAAAACTCCCCTGGCGCAAAGTTTTGGAAACTGAATGAGCATAACACTGTATCTGTGCTTCCAAAAATCATACAAAATCAAATACCTTGATTAGACATGGACAGAAAACTATTCATGCAGGTATCGAGGAAATGCTGCACTGTGCAGCAGTGCCCACCAGATGGTGCTCCCTGCACCCGTGAAATCTTCAAAGAATTACAGAACTGTTGCATGCAGCCTCTCCTCCACTCCCCGGTGCCGATGTGCAGATGTGTAGAGCAGACAGTTCAGAGAGGCTGGGCTGCCTGTGCTGAGCCCGACAAACACCGGAGGAACACCAGAGGAAGGACACAGAGCTGATGCCCAGAGTGGGAGTGGGTGGTGGGTGGCACTTCCCTGGTAGCCCTCTGCACAGGAGGAGATGCCACCTGCAATTTGAGTAGGTCTGTTGTCTAAAGGATAGCATATTCCCAGCAGAGCCATCTGTGCAATCTGTATTTGGGAGGGTGGCTGGCACAACCGGGTGAGCTGCTGTCCCTACCTGTGACCCCATTGCCTGTATCTCAGACATCACCCTCAGAGCCAGAGGGACCTGGAACATGAATACATTTCATCATTCTGTTATTAAGACTGTGGCCGGGCCATCACAGGTGTGAAGAGCCATGTGTCTCCCTATTTACACCAGCAGTCACCAGATTACACTAACTAAACTGTGGGACTGCAGTCCAAAAAGCAAGTTGTCTGTGGGAATCTCAGTGTGATCCTACCTGTCTCCTTGAGTGCCTAAATACCAGTTTAAAGCCTGGCCCTGAAACCCATGAAAACGTTCAAAGAAAAAGGCTTTAGTTTGTTTCCTCCACTCACTATTCTGCTTACTTCTGGGTTGGTGCAAGGTGCCATATCAGCAGCACGTGAAGGACTCACTTGCAGCCTGAGGCAGGGACTGATGCGTTTGTTGAACTTTGCCACCGCTGTTGTGGCATCGTCTCTGTGGTTTGATAGCAGCTCCTAAACTTCAGTCTCATTTCACCATTAAACATCCTGTTCTCCTGATTAAAATGTTAATTGTACGTCGAGTACATTCAAAATGTTAATTTGTTTTCTGCTCTCACATTCAGAAGCCTCACAGAACTGAATGGATCTTTACAGCTGTTTCTTGTGGGGATTTTTGCATTAGATTCACTGAGTCAGCAACTTAAGTAAATAACTATTAAAAAGATATAATTTTATGAGTGTGGCCAAATTATCTGGGTAAAAAAAAAATCCTATAAATCAAAAATGTAATTAAATATTAGCTCTCAGCTAATTAAAAAGTCTGATATTCCAAGTGTCATTTTCCTTAACTATTATACTGAGGTCATTTCATCTGCCTAATCGTTCCTCTTGTCTAGGGAAATGGATGGCTGCAGAGTGCCAGCTATCAGTAAGCTCTCTTGCTCTTCAGCTTTCACATAGAAGAGCCTGAATATTGTGCTTTGGTTTCTAAATCCTAATCAGTGTTTAAAGAAAAGGTCCTTTTCCTTCCCTCCTGCCGACCAGTGCCTAAACCCGTGGGGCACAGCTCCCACAAGAGCTGCCAGGCTCAGGGGCAGCGGGTCTGATGTCCCCAGTGGGTGGCAGGATTTGCTGTGTGATGTTGTGACAGGTATGAGGGCATTTGTGGTGGTCAGCAGAGAAAAGTGAGCATCTCTGGGACATGTCTCATCCGCCCTTGTTTTAGGCATCTCTTTTAGATGAGCTGAAACCACCCAGAAGCGGCTCTTTCTCGCTATTGACTCTGAAGAGAAACTAGACCAACACTAACTCATGGACCGCTACATTAGGAGACAGCTGTAGCTCTCAGAGGAAACCCCCTCCCCAGCTTGCATGCCGTGGCAGAAGGTACCAGCCTTGCCTGTGATGCCAGCACGTGGTGGGGTGGGTTATCAGGTCTGTGGTAGTATAGGCCTGGGCAGGGCCTATGCTGGGTGATGGAGAAAGAATGGCAATTTTTGAAAGCCTGGGGAGTTCAGCCACAGCAGCATCTGACTGGGAGCCTGCAGCTCTAAGGAGCATCACCGGCACAAGTTTTGTTTGTTTGTGTGTTTTGTTTTGTTTTGTTTTGTTTTTTACTCTGCTCCAGGATTTTGCCAGTAATGACCCACAGGTCTGCTTTCCTTCCTTCTCCACTTCAAGTGCAACCAGGATGGAGAAGGCTTGGGTTTGACGAAAGACTGATGGGATAGGACGTACATCCTTCACATCATTCTGTCCCATGCCCCTCTCACCATGCCTGTCAGGATGCATCCTGACCCCAACGCACCTGTGCTGGAGAAGACGTGCAGAGGCACCAGGGCATTACTGCACATGCCCTCGTCTCCCTCACTGTGCCCCCCAGCCTATGAGGCCTGCATGTAGAGCTGCAGCCAGGCCATGTGTATCAGCAAAGACCGGGCAATCCAGGGCCTAAAGAAAGTATGTGCATATGCAGATCATGCAGGAGGACTGGGGAAGGAAAAAAAAAAAAAAAAAGATTACAGCAAGGACAAGCTGAAAACTCCTTTAGTCGTAAATCTAGGACTTGTCAGTGCGTACTGACAGAGTTAAGGAAACTGGTTAAGGAGAATTGTGACTGCTTCACTCCTCTTCATGACAAATCACCACCCAGCCTTGCAGACTCATTGTGCCTACTGCACTGGGCTCTTGGAGTGGCAAGAAAGCAGGGACATGCTACTGCTGTCTGTGCAAGCCTGACAGGAGACGCCTGCTCTGATTCTCGCTGCTAGCAACCCACCTGCCTCAGACAAGCAAGCTGGCAGCAGTGGATGTCTCATCTGATAGCATAATGGAAACTGGATAAACCCCTCCACCCCTTCGTTCATACTTCTTATGGTTGTGGAGCCTTGAGGTTGACCTGCTATTAATAACAAGTGTGGTTGCACTGCTCTGTGAACAATTCCCTTTATTCTAGCAGAAAGTGCTGAAAGTCCTATTTAGAGGAGAGAGAGTTTCCAGCTTATGCCATGCTTGAATTCTCCATTCGCCTTGAGTTGTTCAGTCTCATGCTAATAACTGGTACCTGCTTCACTGTGATAACTCAGTATTTGCTGGGATGTCCTTAATGCCTTTTGCTACACAGTGGTGCAAGTGTATGGAAAGTGTATTCACAGCTCTGGAAACAAGGGCCAGCCTGTCACTGCTGAAAAAAATCTAGCAAAGGAAGCTCTTGGGTCACTGTAAAGGGTAATCCGATTTTATTTCGCTTGTGCCATGTCAGAAGTGATTGGTATCTTAAATATGAGGAAATAGGGTTTCCTGCTTTGTCCTACAGCCTGTATTGCAATTGTCTCATTCCCTTTTATTAAATGATGTCTCCATGGGCAGCTGGGAACAGTCTCCCTTTTCATTCTTTCTGTCGTACAATGCACTATGTAATTATTTCATGATGACTTTAATTAGTCATTCTTTCATTAAGGTTACAAGCACAATATTTAGTGATTTCTTTTTATTTTAGTTGATTTCTTGGCTCTTAAGAGAGGTGGGGGAGTTGAGGGGCTTAAAAGAGAGTGAAATGGCTATTCAATTTTGGAATTACCTTTGACACAGACTCAAAGTACAAAATTGCTTGTCATTTTTTCAGTCCAAAAGCATTGTACTGGAAAGCTGCCAGAGTCAAACAGCTCTGCAGGAACCTGCTTGTTTTCCTGTCAGCCTGCTCAGGCTCTGGCTGGGGAGGCTGCAGGTGGTGGCCTTCAATCCACCGCACCAGCCAGGCTGGCGGGAGCTGGGAAGTGAAAGCTTCCATCCATGACTTGTCTGTGGGCTCCTTCTTTCCCTCTCTTCTCTTCACCATCCTTTCCCAACAAAAAGCTGGTAGGCTGCTACAAAGCCGGAGGGACATCTTCAATGAAATGATGCTCCATTTTCATCAGGCATTTCCATCCGATGTGGGGTTACCTTGTCACATCCCTCTTGCACATCTTCTCCTTCTCAGAATAGTGATCTGAGCTGAGTTCAAGGAATTGCAATGTCGGTGTGGGGTGTTTGGGTGTGTGGTCCTGCCCTTAATGACACATCCTTCAGCCACTGAGCAACAGCTATACTGGGGGCATACATGTGCGTGGTTGCCAGGAGCGTCTCACCACGGCCACTCTACATCTGGAAGCTCCAGATGTCCACAGTGCATGCACAGATGATGTGGAAAGCAGATCTGAATAATTTAATTCAGAAAATTAAGAAAAGAATAAATAAATAAATAAAATAAAATAAAAAAGAGGGATGTTTACTGTTCATGTAAAGTGCAGCTTGATGGAAATAAAAGTAGTTTTTGACATGGGAGAAGCATCAGTAGTGAACCATTGCCAGAGATCTACAAGTACCAATTTGGCAATGTTTAAAAGCAGTGTGCCTAACACAGGGAACCAGCTAGGGACTTTCTGTGTCACTGGACTGGGAGCCAGTGGCTGCTGAGGGACCACTGGTGCCAGTCTGCCTCTGTGCAAGAGACGAGTCCCAGTAGCGCTCTGCATGTGGGACAGGCCTGCTATGAACCTGACGTGCCTGATAACACTGCAGAAAACAGCAGAGTAAATTAACAAATATTTCTGTTTAGTGTTCAGAAAGGAGCTGCATGGAATGAGTAAGTCAATAAATTCAAAGATGTATTTTCCAGGCCCTTAGGGTGGAGGGAGATGCTACACAGCACTTGCTGGCACTAAACTTTTAAATCACTGACCTGGACAGTTTACATTTTTTTTACACAAACGTATAATATATCTCATTAGAGAACTTTTATGAAGTTGTATAAAACTTGGAATCCTGAAGAAATGTCATTATTCCTAAAAAATGTTGCACCGGAATTTAAAAAAGGCCAGAGCAATGGCTAGACTGGGTTTGGGAGTGTGACAGCAGCTTGAGGCAAAAAAAAAAAAAAAAAAAAAAAAAAAAAGTGATTTAATGGCTTTAATAATGATCTGTACCATCAAACATAATACATAACACTACTCATTGAGAATACTGCCCTTTTCTGAGTCTGCCCTAGACAGAACGTGGCTCCCTTTTTCATGGGCAGGCACCACACTGACTTATGAAAATATATGCACGCTCACACATGATGCAGCTACATTATTGTGAGGTTTGACTTGGTATCTTATGAAAACCTGTCCAGTACTATAAAATAAGCTAAATAGTTTACCAAATGGTAAACTAACATACTTTAAGGCAGTCATCATTGGAGAAACGTCTAATGGTTATGTTTTGATTAAGATTCTTCTGGTGTTAGGCTTGAAGTGATTAAATATTTGCATCAGTGATTCGGAAGTAAATATAACTCCTTTACTGATTAAGGTGTGTGACTTATGCAGAATGGTAAACAAAGAGGCTAGGACTGTTGCATGCAACGATCTTGACTTCTTGATAAGCTTGGCCCATTTAAGTGAAACGTATTTCAGTAGTTGACTGCACAGATGCACTTTTAGGAATAAGGAGAGAAGGTCATGCCTACAGGATAGGATGCTGCATCCCAACAGGAATGGACTCAGAAAAGGATTTGGTAATCAAAGGATAAGCAAATCAGCATAATCTCCCACAGTTATGCTGTGGCCAAAAAAGGTTAATGGGATGCTTGGATTAGCAGTGCATGAACAGGGCCATAAGGTAATGCTACCTCTGGATATCGCATTAGTGAGATTGTCACTGGAATGCTGCAAGTTTTGGCATCAACTGCTTTAAAGAGAGGCTGAAAAGGCCTCTTATATGTCTTTTTGGGATCAGGGAGGGGAAAATAAGAAACTGTAAGGTTTTTTTTTAACCTGATTAATTACACATGTAAGCAAACAGCTTGAAACCGTGGTAGACACACAAATACTGTACAAATTATTTTACAGCAAATGACAAAATGGTGGAATAAACTATAAAAGGTAACCTCCTCCTTCCTTGATTTCATACCTTCAAATCAAACCAGAGCGCTTGTCCAGAAGGCAGCTGAACATTGCTGTCTCCCATACAGGGTCACTGAGCACGACTGAAGGACTGGTGATGTACAAGGGGTCAGACTAGCAGATATGGCCACTTAGTTTGACGTTTATCAGTCTATCAGTGAATTAGTAAAGGTTCATCGTGAAAGGCTTTCATGTCAAGCCTATGGGATGACCACTACCGAACGTTATGGCCATGAGGTCTGTGACAGTGACAAATTATCTGTGGCTCTCAGAGTGCACCATCCTCAAGCCTCAATCAGCTGTGCCAGGGACTCCAAAGAGCTCATTTCTCCAAACCAACACAAGCTCACTCTGCTAACCATGACAAACCTGAGTGCAGTTCCTGGCCCACAGTTTGGCTGCCCTACAGGTAATGACAGCTCTCCTTCCCTGGGAGGCTTCCCAGAGATCAGGCACCTCTTGCAGAGTGAGGGCTTCACGTGCCTTTCTTGTTCTGAGATGTAATCTTGGACAAAAGCATTGCCAAGTGCAGGTAGCAAGCAAATAAACTTGTACTAAGCTTCCCAGCTCCTGCTATGCTCCTTTCTTCTACCATCCTGGTAGGTGGATGATATAAGTGCTCCGGCTCTTTGTTCCCCTGTCAGCCTCACGTGGGCTACTGGGAGTGAGTGGGACAACTTTCTCAATACGTCATTGGTTTTGAGTTGCCTTTTTTTTTCTTTCTTTCTTTCTTTCTTTCTTTCTTTCTTTCTTTCTTTCTTTCCCCTAAGCTAAAGCAGAACATGCAACTTCTCCATGAGGCTGAGACTCCAACAGCCTGGTTTTGTTGCCTGGGAATCATGCTTATTATCTCCCAGGGGCTTTGGTACTGCAGGAAATAAATGTATACATTTTCATTGATAAGGGAGGGAGCTTTATGTCACTTATGAAATGATCTTTGAGATGTGTCAAATGCCATGGCCTTGCAGAATAATTAACATTTGTCTGCTGAGTCTCAAATGTCTCAGGAAGAGTCTGCAATCCCAGATCTCCTGTGCTTCTGCTGCCAAGCATGTACAAAACCGGGTGAGGTTGACAGGGCTGGGAAAAGGGCCATGTCTCCTTAGGATGTCCACGGCTAGAGTGTTTTTCTAGCAGGCACCATATCTGCTCCACCTAAGTTTGAATCTGAGTCTCCTGTCCTTTGTAGAAAAACTGTATATTTGGGGGTGAAACCCCTCACTTCTTGAAGTTGTTCCTCTTCACACTGAAAGCCAAGGAGAGGATGGCATTCAGTTAGTGTTTAGCGACATTTTCAAAGCAGAACAACAGCAGTGGGACTGACACCTGCTGCTTTCCCCAGAGAATACTTATTCTGAGTGACTCAGACCTCATCCAGTCCCATAGGCCTGTCCACGACCTTTCTTGAAACTGAGCAGAGGCTGAATGCGAAATTTGCTTTTCAGCACCAAGAACATGCAGCAGCAGGATAATTGGGTGTAGTGGGATAGGTGCTGGTTGGAGCTTTCTGTCAGAAAAACATGAGGCAGTACCATGGCTGAGAATCCCCTTTGGAAACAGCTTTCAGAGACTAATCCAAGTCCTCCAGGCATGAGTCTTTCCTTGGCATTTCCTTTTGCTTAATGTTTGCTGTTGACTTCTGTGCATTCCTTTCCCAGGTGCCTGACACTCTCTTTAGGCATTGTACAGGGAGCTTAAACTGGAGAAAAGAGTTTCAGAAGACTTGTGCCATGTCTAATTGTCAATTCCTTTCCCAGGTGCCTGACGCTCTCTTTAGGCATTGTACAGGGAGCTTAAGCTGGAGAAAAGAGTTTCAGAAGACTTGTGCCATGTCTAATTGTCAAGGTACCTTGTGAATTGAGTCTGCAGCTTTTTCATCAGGCTGTGAGAATATTTTTACTCAATCTGCTCACGACAGCGTTGCTGAAGTTTCTCCCCTTGGTCATTACTGAGTGAGTACTGTCACTTGCTCCCTAGTGCTCAAACCCTGAGTCTGTGCTGCCTGCCCCTAAAGGTGCAGTCTAGGGAGATGTGATGCTTCAAATCCAGCTGCTCTTAGCTGTGACTTCCAGCCACTATACCCACATGTCTGGTTATGATGGAGGTGACATGGGGCTTGGAGAAGAAGGTGTTAAGCATCATGAAGGTTTGCTGAGGTAGCGTGCAAGACATGACGAAGCAGGCAGCTTGGCCTCCTGGCTGCACATGGGGGTATGAAATGTGTCTTGGGTCCAGTTTACAAGGAGATGCGTGCAGTCCTGAAGGCCTTTTTAGAGAATATGGTCCAAGACATGAAATCATGGCAAAAGCAGAGGGATTGTGAAAGGGTTACGGCTGCTCCTGGTATGGATTTGTAGCTTATGCCCATCCCTAGAGCACACTGATTGCTTAGGCGATTCCCCCTCTTATCCCATTTCCTTTCTGACGAGAACTGCCACGTGGGGCAGAACTGGAGGGTTGCAAAGATATGTCTGATATAGCCTCTGAACTGGGGACTTTTTCCGTATCGGTATTCAGCCCTCATCTGCTTCCAGCACGATGTGTGGGAGACATTTTGCTATTTCTCCTCTCATGAAAACTACGGGAGTGTACTATGTTGACATCAACTGAAAGTGTTCATATAAATTATGCTCCATTTCTGACAAGATAACTATTTGTTTGAGCAGGAAGAATGATTATGTGCTTTCTTGCTCCCTCCTAGCATGTCTCGGGATAAACTGGCTGTGGTAACTGAGGGCTACTTAGATACAGAGTAATGGATCACGGTCTTCTGCAGGGCTGAGCTAATCTGTTGCTCTTAGTGTTACTTTTTTCCAGTGTTCACCTCAGTTTGCTTGAATGAAAAAGCTCAGACAAACAAAAGCAAGTGCTGTATGCCCTACTGATTCCATCAGTACAATAGACAGTAGAAATAGAGACAGAAATGAATTTCAACTGAAAATGTTAAGAAATAAGTTGGTGTTTTGCTCTTGAATTTGTTGCCCTTGAATTTCAGAAGAAGGATGTTGGAGTACTCAGAAGAACAGGAATAAAACCTCATGTACAATAAACATGTGAAGCTTCTTTTGTTATTTCTGAAAATGTTAGTAGAAGACAGAAGTAGACTAAGAAAACAGCTTGGGTGGCATCCATCTCTATAGCACTGGCCATGGCTATACCAGGTTAGGCATCTGGAGCCCTTCCCAGTTGATTGGGAAGTTGAGATGGATCTAGAAGCCAATTAATCCCAAATCAAGGTAAATATTTAAGAAGGAAAGACTGAATTTTCCTTTGGGGATGCCCATTTCTCTCCACTGACTGAAAGAGAGTCTGCATGACTAGCTTAGATACCAATTTTCTAGGCAGCTAAAATTAGAGATAAATCCCACCCATTATACAGAGTATACCTAACATGAAAGGAATGACTGATTATGTTCTTCAATATTAAACAGATCTGAAGGCAGATCGGTTTAAACTGACTGACTGCATTCTTCTCAAATAGCATTACGTATTTCCAGCATAGATAGGGAAGTATTAATGTCATGTACAAAAAGACATGAGAAAAAGATGAGAGGGTTTATGATGATGTTCCACTAAATAGGGAAAGTAAACTTCAGAAAGGGAAAGGGAAATCTGGCCTAGGTCGGGGCTTTACTGTGTTTTTGTAAGATCCTTCTTCAGATTTCCAGCCCACTTCCAAAAAAATACTGGAACTTTTTAGCTGGATACTCGCTGCAGAGATCCTAATAATTACTTAGTGTTATAGGAAAAATCAGTGTCACTGGCGGTTTGTTTGATGTATCATCTGAAAGTAGTATGTGTTGATGTCTTCCAAGTCTTATCACATGGGAACTTAAATAGAAAACTATCTCCTTAGTTCATATAACTCTCTTCCTGTATGACTGCTGCTTCTTGTTTTTATTTGTTTGTTTTATTTATTTGTTTTAGACCATGTTTTTTTTGCCAGCTTCACTGACAGCATAGCGAAGACTCCCAGCTCCTAGCTTTCAGAAATCCAGGCTCCCAGCCTTTCTCAGGATTGGACCATAAGCTTTTTCTCAACTTCATCTTCAGGCTGTTCAAAACTACTGATACTCTTTTCACTTGTATTTCACTAGACCTACCAAAATATTTGGGGCAGGGCGCAGGAAGAGAGAAAACATAATTCAGAAATCATCCAAAACAATGCATATTTTGAAGTGGCAAAGTGCCACTCTGTCTGGGATAAACTGCTGTTATTGGGTTTTAATTGAGGTCAATAGTTGTGTGAGCATTTTACATTGGGATATGTTTCTTTGTGCTCTCAGATCCTTTGACTTTTTAGGTAGATTTAGAAACAGTTCTGAAAGGAAAATCACAAATGTTTTTCTCCAATAGATATTAAAACAAATAAACAAAAAACTGAAAAAGTTCCCCAAAACTCCCTAAATCTTTTCCTCGGAGTTCCTTACACTCTGGCCAAACCAGTTAAAATCAACAGGTTGCAAATTGTTAAAGCCAAGGATTTTTTTAAAAAAATAAAACTCCATGTAAAATATTTTGCCTTTTGCGCTTTCTTTTTCTCATCTGCCTATTCCACATTTCTCGGTTGAACTTTTCCTACATGTTGTATCTTAGCAGCTACATCCATGCTGGCCGCTGTGTTCCCCCAGGCTGTACTGCTTCTCCATGCGAACTAGATCTTGCACAGAGACACCAGAGCTATCAATAAAACACTGAAAATATTCCTTTGAGTGTGCTGTAACTCTGCCCTCTCCTGCTGCTCGTATGCTTCCTCTTTGGCCTGCCCTTCCCAGCTCACTTCTTCTTGTGCTGTCCTTTTTCTTTCCTGTGGGTTGCACGAATCCACTGCCTGTAATGCTTACCCTGCTGTAAAGCCTGGAAGCTACTACTGTTTCCTCGTCTATTTTAGGAGTGAGAGTTTTGTCCCTGCCTGCCTGTCCTCACCTTCATTTGTAGCTGCTTTTTTTTTTTTTTTTTTTTTTTTGTCCTGGATTTTTTAAATGTGTTTCTCTCTCTCTCTCTGTGTGTGTGTGTGTCTGTCTTTTTTCTTCTCAGAGTTGTGTGCTTGATATTTTTTGTCTGCAGGGACCGGGGATCACCTGTGAAGTTAATGGAAGAGTTAATGAGGGAATGTAGGAATGCAGGAGATTGCTATTTTTAGCAGGCTTCATCTTATGTAATCATTTTTTTTCCCTGTGTGATATCAAAATAGATACCAAATTTAGTTGGTAGGTAGAATTTAGTTTCTGTGAAACCTGTTTTTACGTCTCAGTGTTTTACAAGAAGCTTTGTTAGATACTGATACAGCAGCCACTGTGAAAAAATAAATCTTGGGATGGGATTGTGTACTCGTGCTCAGGCTAAAGTCCTGTGGACAGTAACAGGAGTGGTGCTTGAGTAAAGGCTGCAGGTCTGAGCCCTAAGTTGTTTTCCCATGCCTCACCTGAGGAGGGTTTGTGTCTCCGTGCCACCTCATATGAAATAATGCGACCTGTCTGGCCATGCTGGGGTGGCCCAGGCGGGCAGCACAGGCAGTCCCAGAGCTGGCAAGCTACACGTGCCTTTCCCTGCAGGTCCCTTTTGTGAAAGGCACACTTCAGCCCTTAGTACCATAAGCTGCTTACAGCCTGAGCTAAAACTTTTGTTTGTGCAGCAGATTTCAGCACTGTATATTTACGTTGCGTTACAGCCTTCTTTCTTTTTATCTTGCTTCTTCCCAAGCCTCTAAGAGTTGAAACAGATGAGAAAGAGAGGAGAACATGCATTGTGCTGGGTCTGTATCACATGTGCACTAAGATGAGGATATATCTCATGCACTTTCTCTGCGTCTCCTTCTACTTGGCAGTTAAAGCATCTGACGTCTTTAAGCAGTTCGTTTAACCCCATAAATGCCTTAAATGTAGCATTTCACAGTCCTTTTTAGGTCTTGTGGGAGATAATTCAGCCTATGTTTCTAGGGGAAAATAGAGGAAATAAAGTTTAAATAAATTTTAGATGTTATGGGTATGTGTTCCAAATCAAGTTAAGTAAAACCCTGGACCCTCACTGGAACAATAGTTCATAATATCGCTTTATTTCCAAAATTAGTGTTAATTTTATTTAAAATTTCTTCTCAAACACAGTTCAGGTCTCCAGTGAAGAGTCCTGGATGGGCCTATCTGTGTTTTGTCTGGTACTCCGCAACAGGTAGAGATTTTTTCCCCAATACATGAGAAACAAGTAATTTTCTGCAATATCTGGTGACTGAATCAATCCAAGGTGAAGAGCAGTGAGTCTCAATGCTCTACTCCTTGGCAACAAGATGTAGTAGATGTAAAAGTTCACAGCTGTTCAAGGGGAAACCTGGCGTAGTTCACGTAAGAGACATCTACTGAAGTTTATTAGCACATTCAGGAGTGACAACTATATGTCAGGAAGTCCTTGAGCCCAGAATGTCTGTGGGTTGGCAGAGCATCAAGGAGACATCTGACACACACTAGCCTTGTGCTCGTGCTCTTCTTTGATCATCCATCTCTTGGCCCTGCCGTGCTGGGTGGCCTGTGGTAGGTAGGCATCCCCTCACAGCCCAGGAAGGATAAAATACTTACCTGTCTTCCAGGGGCTTTGTGAGGATTATTTACCTTGGTATCTGTACAATGCTACGTGCGTGCCAAGCATTATGGCAAGCTCCCTTTAGCAGACTCCCCACAGGTAATGAATTCATGTATAAAATGTTCTGTACACGTTTTGAATCCATTTCTCAGATCCCTGCTATGATTTATCTACCCATATATTCCTTCTGATGCTCCCTTGAGGAAAGGGAGCCCCTTAGCATATGGAAAACAGGTGCAGCGGGCACACAAATTCAGAGGCTCTGGAGAAGGCTGGTAGGTGTTTCAGCATTCAGCTTCTTGGCACTGTGAAGTGCCTGGGCAGAGCTTCCTGCCGCTGGGTAGCGAGGCTAATTAATCTGACTCGAAATCTAGCTGTGGATCTATACTCATCGCAGCACTGCCAATACAACTCTCAACAGCATCCACTGCGCTTAATGGGCACGTATGTTGCTCTGGCCCCACCTTTGCTGCCATGTAGGTCTTAGATTTGAGGAGAAAACGGTGAGAGAAGGAAACTTGGTTACAACCTCCTATTACAACCTAGGACACCCCCCTGCCCCGCCGCATGGCGGCCGCTCCGCTCCCCTCAGCCCCTCAGCACGGCGGCGGCGGGCGGGGCCGCGCTTACCGCGGCGGGGCGGCCCCCAGCTCGGCGGAGCCGCCCTGCCTCCGTCCTTCCCTCCCTCCCTCCATCCCTCCGCCGCCAATCCGGCCGGGGAGGCGACACCGAGGGCTCCGCACGGTGCCGGCGGAGCGGGAGCCGCCGCCGCCAGCAGCAGCAGCAGCAGCAGCGGGGCACATGGCATGCCTGATGGCGGCTTTCTCCCTGGGCACCGCTCTGGTAAGGGCGCCCTGCCCGCCCTTCCTTCGCGGCCGGGAGGCGGCTCGGCAGGGACCTGGGGGGAAAAGAGGGGTCCGTGGGGCTCCGTGAGGGAAGGGTGGGCGGCGGGGGGCGGCTGGAGGTGCCCGGTGGCGGTGCTTGACCAGCAGTAACCTCCCGGCTTGAGCTGCTGATGGGATTAGGGGGTTGTGCCAGCACGCTCCCTGCCCCGCCGCCGGTGGTTTCTCGAAACGGATTTACCAGGGGACCGTAACCTCTCTTTCTGACATAATAGCTTCGGTGAAAGGCAGGCAGGCTGCGGGAGGAGGAAGGGATTGTGCGGGGAAGTTGTTGGGAGGCAAAGGGTGCGGGGTGTGCGGGAGCATCGCGGTGTGGGGACGGGAGCGTGTCCGCTGCCGGGCCCGGTAAACACCAGCAGGCAGCTCAGCTCCTCGCGGCAAGCCGGGGAACAAAACGGTGTGAAATCGGCATCGTGTAAGTGCCATAGGTGTGTTTGAGGTGGACACGGGTGCGAAAAACACAGCTGCACGCATACTCCACGGGGTCAGTGGAGAAGCAGGCGGCTTGTGCTCGTAGATCCGTGAAATTCCTCAGGCTCTCTCTGATGCCTGATACAGACTGGTGGCTGTACAAGCGTCCGGAGTTGCCCACCTTGTGGGGAATTTCAAGCAAAGAACACAGTACAGGGGCGTTTTGGTCACCCCAGGTGGCAGGGGACATCCTCACCCCAGGGTGGGGACCCCCGTGAGGCTGGCGTCTGACCCAGGGCTGTGTCACGGTCTGCTGAGAGGAGGCGTTTCAGTCCGCCGGGTGACTGAAAGGGTTTGTTTATGTCCCAGGAACAAAAGTCTCTGGCTTCCTACTCGTGGCTGATTAAGTCATACCGCAAGGAGCTTGTGCAAAGGATGCTTCTTTGTGAAATCATCTAAAACCGGAGAAGCCCCGACTGTCCCTTGAATAGCCATGGTGACCTGCTCGTTGGTAGTTTTTGGATATTCCCTCTGGCACGTGAAGGTGCTCAGTGGTTTCTGTGAACCAAATGGCTTGAGAGTGCCAAAGTAAGCCTTGAAAACATTCAGGAGCATTATTAACTCACCTTCCCTTAATTTTATAAGGGAAGAAGGAGGCCCCCCTTCTTTAATTGTCCAAGTCTAAGGTGTTTCACATTACACTTGTTATGTTCAAATTACGTGCTATTACAGTCATCTGTTTAAGAAATTGGAAGTGTTACTGGATACTTGACCTCTGAGCAACTTGAGAGCATGATTAAAATCTCTTGCTTGAGAAAATGTGGTAAGCAGAGCAGATTTTCACATCCAGAGCTACATGCTTGTGCATGAAGAACTGGAAGACGCTGGGTAACCAGTGGTTTTGAAGGACTGTATTTTAGGGTTTTTCATCAGCGTTCATCAGAAGTGACTGACCTGAAAAGCACATCCATGGGGAGACCGCTCCCCATGACAGAGGATGATTTTGGAGGCAGTGTGGCTTAGTTGCTCTGGAGAGCGTGTCGGGAGAGACAGTGTCACAACCTACAGCTCCGTGTTTGAGGGTGTTCGGTGCTGGTGCCTTGGAAAGAGGTGCAGTAGATCTGCTTTTCAGTGGGTATCTTTGGAGACATGTAGGTTGTTGGATAGGGGTGACAGGATGAAAAGCCTGGCATATGTTACCTACAGAACTATTTTCTGATGCAAATCTGCATTGAAAATACTAGATTTTATAATAGACAACTGTGCAGATGTTAGGCACTGCTTGTGGCATACTCCAAACAACAGATGACAAAGGATGTCCTCCGAACTGTTCAAAAATCTGTTTAGCTGAAGAAGATTCATGGTTGTTTTCATTTAGGCCTTGGACATATCCTGTTGATACTGGTTCAAGGTGCCCATGCAGGTAAAAGGAACCAAAAAAAGTTCAGATTTTGTGTGTGTAAATCAAAAAGAAGAGAAAGGCAGGCAGCGAGCCGCTGCCATGGTCAGGAGAGGAGGGGAAAGCCTCTGTCCAAAAAATGCCAAGTGGAATTGCAGTGGGTGCTACGCTGGGCAAAGCATGGTAAGAGGCATGGCTGCGAGCAGAGAGCATTGACCTTGCAGTGTCAGCAGTGCTGTACTGAGCAGGGTTTAGTATGTGTATGTAGCTGATAAGATTTCCATTAGGGATCACTGTCAAGCAAGGTAGGATTTTGGATGGAAATCTTTGTGCCTTCCTAACAAACCTCTAGGAAGGAAGTTGTTTTACCGCTGCAGGTTGCAGAGTCTCCAGATCTCTCTATTGCTGCAGGAGCAGATAAAGCAGAAAACAGTACATTTCAAAATTTGCAGAAGTGTAACTTGTGCAATTCCGCATTTACAGAAGTATCTTCTGATCTAAAGGAGTAAGAGCTCTTGGACTTTTTGAGAGGCTGTCTTTTGACATGTCTGTATAAACAGTTGTTCAGCTAGCTCCCTTCCCCCTTCAGCTCTGTCCTAATACAAGCCCTGGAATCAGAGCAACTAGAGCCTAATTCTTGGAGGGAATGAGAAACTCAATACACTGTGACTGTACTTAGAAATTGTATTCTTCTGCTGTATTATTCTGGTGCAAGAGCCATTCTGTTCTGAAGTTAGATACTGATGTGCTGTATATACCCACTGAGAGGAAAGTGGTGCTAAGGGAACTGCTCTTTGTGTGCGACAAGCTCTTTTACCTCTTCTATCAAGACACTAGCAGAACAAACAAAAGACTATTTTTTTTTCCCACTTTCACCTTTCAACACATTTCTGTGCTGGATTCTGTGCTTGGATTTTATTTTATACAATAACTCTTCTTGTGCAGAAGGTTTTGAAATGTGTTCCTAAGGGAAAGTCTGTGAACTTTGTCCTTTCTCCAACTTTTTCCCCCTAGAACGCCAGCAGTTCTGCCTGTACTATGGCCGAGCCAAAGTCAGTGTGCGTTTCAGTGGATGAGGTGGTCTCCAATGGCACGGATAACCAAGACGTTCGACTTATGAATGGACACTTAAAAAAGGTGGACAATACTCTGACAGAAGCTCATCGTTTCTCCTACCTGCCACGCAGACCAGCTGTAAACATTGAGTTTAAAGAACTGTCGTATTCCATCCAAGAAGGGCCGTGGTGGAGGAAGAAAGGTGAGGAAAATTTAATGCTTTAACACATTATAGCTGAAAAGAGCATAAAGAAGCTGCCCCGGGGCTGATTGAAAAGGTAGGTGCAGGATTTGTCCCTGCTCTGGAAGCAGACACCACTTCCTTTTTGAGGAACGTGGAGAGTCCCGCTACCGCCAGCAGACAGCTGGGAACTTCCCAGGGGCCTGATGCTCGTGCTCCAAGATACTGTAGATGCAGTAATTTGTACAACTGTTTATCTTTGCCTCCCAATTTTAAGGTATCTGAAGCACATACAGTACTCCTGTGCTGCCAAATGTGTCCTGTGATCTTGCATGTTTACCATTTGTTGTTTGAATGCTGGGGGAGGACAGGTTGAGCATGCAGTAGTTTAAAGATAGGGGTTAGGGAAAAGGGAATGCTTTTTTTAACTTTTACGATGCGTTGTTTTGTCAAATGGCTGTTTTTTTCAGTACCCTGGCGGAACAGCAAGCATCTCAGAATTTCAGAAGGCATTTGAAACCAGGATAGTTAATCTCTTAAAATGCTGTGTTTCAAAGTCAGCGCTGTGGGCTATTGGCATGTCAGCACATCCGTGTCTCTTGGTTTTCTCAGATGGGTGTCTTTAAGTTTACCATTTCTTCTACCTGATGAAATGACTGCCTATTGCTAGGTCTGAATCCTGAGATTTAGTCAAGGACAAGGATGCTTTTTTGCTAGTTACTTTGCTAAAACACAACAAACTGTTCACAGCCTGTAATACAGGGCACACCAAATGTGGATATTGGATGCGTGTCAAGGAAGTCAAACATTAGCACTTTTTTCTCGCAATACAATTTCTCTTATAGCTCTGAGACATTGCTTCTGGTGCTGATTTATTGATGGGAGTTAGGAGGGCATATTCAACTCTGTTCCTTATATACTCTTGGTCTATTCCACTTCTGAAAGGTGGGTGTAATGTGGCTCTGCCCTTTTTCATCTGCTTTGTATTCATTCTTTTTATACTTTCATCTGCATTGTGGAGCCATGTGTTTTCTGGAGAATTTCTTGTGTGTCTTTGTGTGACTAGTTGTCTCTCTGAAAGAAAAACTAGGTCATGCAGTAAATTCCTGCTAGCAAAAGAAGGAAGTCCAAAAGAAAATACTGAAATCTTAAGGAGAATTTTGTGTGCTAAATGACATAATTGCTCTTTCTTGAGGAATTCTCTCTTAGTACTGTAAATTGGTCCGGCTGTGTGCTTTAGTTATTTTTAAGAGATAAGACCCTGCCAACGTGCTGGCTGAGCCATATTTGATACCTGGACTTGCTTTGAATCTATAAATCCACTGGCTTAAAGGTTCCACTTGAAATTGTTTCGCATGGTACGTTGCTGCTGTCTGGAAATGTTGTCATTATCGTAACAGCGAGGCTTTAATAGTCTAGAAATGTGTGGTATGAAAAACACTGAGCTGTGGCCGTGCAACTGCTGCCGTATCGGGATAGCCTATGCATGCAGTTAATCGTTTGTTGAAGTCTTGTGCAGTCTTGTGGCTTTAATGTTTTTTTCAACGTCAAAACTATATGCGTACACACCTGCCTTCTTTAAATTACTTAGTAAGATTGCATCTAGATCTGCTGTCCATAGGAGAACAACTCGGTTTGCAACAGCTTTTGTACAAAATTATTTTTCGTCTTTCTGGAGTAAACTCAAATTTTGAAGTCTTTCTTTCCCCCAAGAAATAGAACTCTGCCAAAGTGTCTCATGTTGGACTTGACAGTTTGAGGGTTTTAACTGGTCTGTTTCTCACTGGTCAAAACTGATGAAGAGGTTCCAGACCAGAAACCCACTACACTCGGGCTTGCAAGAGGAGATGGCCTTGCAGTGGCCTACAACTACACAAAGGGCAGCTCTGAAAGCACTGGAGCCAAACTCCTGGTGGTAGAGCCAGCTGGTATTTAACAAGGGTCAGTGGCCACGTACTGCAGTTTGGGTGGCTTACAGTGGGCATTAGGAAATAGCTTTTTACCAGGAGGGTGGTGCAGCGCTGGGACAAGTCACCCTGGTAGTGTGGTTTCTCCATGCTGTGAGGTTTAGAAGACTAGGATTGGCAGAGCCACAGCTGGCTGGAGTTGGTGGTGGTGATCATCTTGCTCTGAACAGCAGGCTAGATTAGGGGACCTCCAGTGGTCCCTTCCAAGCAACATTTTTTATGATTCAGTGAATTGCTAGCCAGACTATAGAAACCTTCCAGAAACAACCTTCGCTCCCAGCCATGTTCCCACTCCAGAGGTTGACCCGATGTATTGCTTTTAATAGAGAAGGTTTTCCAGTAGAGAAACAGAAAACTGAATACCAAACTGCCTAAATAGTCTCTAAGGAAGGTTGGGACCAAAAGATTAGATTCCTTGAATCATTTTAGCAGTTCTGTGAATAGAACTGTTTGTGTATAATTTTGGTTATCTCTGTTTAAAATGAGTAGGCTTGGAGATAAATACATTACATGTAAAACTATTCTGAATGCCTTTTACTGGTTTCTTCTCTAGTGGGGAACTGTGACTTTGTAATGGGTTTTAATCTGTGTCACTTCAGGAAAAGGGTCGTATTTTACCTCTAAACACTGGTGGCTGTTTTAGCTCTACATTCCTCGTGGATTCCCTGCACTAAAAAGTCTTTCTCATTGCTGTGAAGTGAAATGTTTACATTTACTTTATTCTTTTTTTTTCATGAGTATCAAAGAACATGCTCCTGAAGGTACAAAGTGCAGTGTTGTCAATCAAACTAATTAAAACAAACACAAACAAAAACCAGTAAACTTTTAGGTGCAAGATGGAAAAAAAATGGAATATGTCTCTCAGTTCATTTTGTTCATGGCGATAAGGGGTAAGGGATGCTGTTCTGAAAATGTGCCTAGTGGTGTTTCTATTCTGAAATGGAGCTGGAACATCTTTCCCCACAGTTGTAATTAATTAGTTAAAACCTTTCAGTGAACGTTGGATCACAAAGGGAGAAATATAGTTGCCTTGTGAAGACTATTTGTGCCAGTGTGTTAGAGAGGAATTGAACTAAAAAGCAACAACAGAAAAACGTACTCCCTTCAATGAGGATGTTATTGTAAAGTAATGTTAAGGTTAGGCTCTAAATTAACAAAAGGAGAAATAATTAGTAATGCTGCCATTGTGTTCTGTACTTTGCTGCATTGTTCAGACAGTGAAACTCATGGTTTGTAACATCATTTACTTTTTATTAAAAGCACAAAGAAGGTGAGTTTGAATTGCTTGTCAACAACAAAAAAGCTAAATAAGCCATAGTAGGCTTCAAATTAGAATTTTTCATTGATTTGTGTCTCAGCCTTAACACGTCTAATTTATCTATTAAATCTCATTTAATTTATCTATCAAATCTCTGTAAAAACAAGGAAGGGCATTTCATTCTCAGAATTATCTGAGAAATTCTGTTTGCTACAAACAAGCCTGGTCCACTCTTTTTATGAAATTGAGTTTTTATCAAATTCATAGCAAGGATTTGCACAACTCTGGGTCTGATTCATTTGTGATGTAATTCCTCCTGAAGTCAGTGGTATTAACAGGAGTGAACCTGGCAGATGAGTCCTTGATCAAAGAAACTCTCTGACCCGGTCAGTTCAGTAGGACTTCTTATCAATATGGGAATTTGGAAGAGGTTACAGAAGTGAAAATTTTCAGAAGCTCTCACGTAACTTTGCCATTTCCTCCATAAAGCTTTTAGGGAATTACTCATCTGGCAGAATGAACTTTTTCTTCAGTTTTGAAGGAAAGAGGTATCTCAGTCTTTGATTCCAGTCTTTGTTCAAGCATGTGCCAGAAGTCTTGTGCTGGTCAGCAGGATTCAAGATCTTAAGAAACCTCCAGGACTGCTGGAGCAGGTAGACAGCCTTTCAAGGTTAAGATGAACTGGCAAAGCCAGAAAAAAAAGGAAAATTCAGCACACAAACAAACTATGCCTTCCCCTTTCTGGAGAAGCTGCATGAGGGAGCCAGCTGACTCAGCCAGAGGAAGACAGAGAACAGGAGAGTCCTCTGTTAGCTCAAGTGTGGGCTCCTTAATTGAGGAAAAGCAACATCCACAGAGCTTCAGAACAAACCGTGGCCAAAATTTCACTGCCTTATCACACAGCCATTTATCTAAGGGTTGAAAAAGAGACTGAAAGTGGCTCTTATCGTGGCTTGCGAACTGTCTGCTTGAGCTGTATTTTCAAATGACATTGAAAATGTCATTTAAAATGCAAACAACAGGAACATGTATTGGATTTACCAGTTTATAAAAAAAAAAAATAGTAATGTGTAGGTTTTGAATCTAGGACTGCCTGAAAACTGTATACCAGGGGATTTTGTAGAAAAGTCTGTGCCTTAGCTTTTTGCTGTTGTTGTTTCATAAGCGCCATAAAGAGATCTGAATAGGGTGACTGATTGAAGAGTAAAATTATGGATAGTCCCAAATACAAGGAAGTCTCAAAAAGTACTTTGGAGTCTTCTGTCTTGATAGAACTCTTTCCCTTCAGTTAGCTTGGTTCTGTACACACACACCAAAGGACGTTTATCCTTTTGTTTCCAGGTGTCTGCCGTAACGTAGGATCCCAGGGAAATACCGCTCCTACCTAACGAGTGCATCTGGGAAGAAAGCCGTCATAAATTGGCTTTTAAAACTCCGCCGGAATTTGGGGACTAATTTTTTTTTTTTTTTTTTCTATCACTTGTCAGTATTCGTGGTTAATTAGGCAACAGTGTAGTTGGAAATTTCTCCATTGTTATTTTGAGGGCTGCAGTGACTCACCCGTGCCGCCTGGGGATGGAAGTGCCGGGAGGATTTGATCTGTAGTAACCTCTGGGGGAAGGGGCCCCCGCCGGGCCGACTGCGACCTGCTCTTCTTACCGGGGGGATTAGCGGCCACGCAGAAGTTCAGGCTCAGCAGAAAATGCCCAAATGTTATCTGGGGTTTGCTGTAAAAGCTCAGACCCCCGGGAAGACCAGTGGTCGTAGAGGTCCTATCTTGTAAGAAAAGATTTTGGGTTTGTAACCTAAAGATTCAGCGCGTGAAACGTGCAGGTGAGGTTTGACGGTGTAAAAGAGGGGGATGCAGGACTGTGTTCAGTCTGGATGGCCCCATAGTGTCCAAGGGGGAAGTAGAGAATATTTGGCAGGTTGCTTGGTATTTGTAAAGGGCCAAAATCATCCATCACCGCCTGAGGTGGTGTCATCAGAGCAGCGCAGAGGTCTGTGTGCTCTATGAAAGCTGATCTCTGAACGAGATGGAAACATAGCCCCCTGTCAAGCCCTCAACACGGGTTTGAACAGGCTGGCTTTTGCTGCTCGGTTATGAATTTGTTATTGCTGGTATGTGTGCTCGGACAGCCCCGATTCCCTTTATTATTTAGCTGTTCAGTTTTTATTTTGCTGCATCTTTCCCGTGACTCCTCTTCCCAGATTCCACCCCTCGAAGACCCGAACTGAAAAGCGGGGGGGGGAGGGGGGGGGTGATGGTGGTGGAGGGTGGGATTTGCCCTAAATTATTTGCTAATCCTTGCCAGAGGAGTCGGAAAAAGCCTGTCCTCATCCCCAGCAGGTGCACTGCGGTAGAGGCGCCGCATGCTCGGGCGGGCTGGCTCGCGGTTACTGGCGGTCAGTGCACTGCAGTAACCCGCGGCTGCGATGCTCCGCGCCGGGGAGCCAGCCCTGGTTGGCTGCTCCGCGAGCTGTTGCTAAGAGGAGAGGAGACAAGATGAGCAGAGAAGAGCCCCCCCAAATTAAATAAATAAAAAAGCCCTTCGCCAGAGAGGGAGTTCTCGCTTCTCGCCTTTCTCCGACAGATGGGTTGCATTGTTTTCCGCAGGTTTTGCCTGTTTGGTCTGAGAGCGTGGTTTCAGCCCGGAGAGCAGAGTGTGTGCAAATTCAGAGCCGTGTGCTAGGAAGAATAAACAAGTTAAGCTGGCTGAAACGAGCTGCGGTACTAGTAAAAGCTCTGCAACCAAGCATTTTGTGTCTTCTTTTTCAGTGACTTAAAATGTTAGAGGGGTTAACAAAACGTGACTTCTAACAGGATTTCTAAATTCGTGTTTCAACCTTGGTAAAACCCATACATCTTCTCTGTTACCTCTTAAGCTGTGTCAAGACAGTAAAAATATCCTTAGAGAGTAAAAATACCTCTCAACAAAACACTGTGAACAGTGACAGTGACTTCTTAGGGTTAGTAATTCCTAGCATCCTCTTGAATTGGGCTGTATAAAATAGAGGCTACCAGGGACAATTCTTGGTCAGCCCCTTTGTCTGATTGTCAGTTTCCCAGCTGAGAATGACATTCCTGTAGCAGTAGTTCTGCTGAAACAGAGAAATGCTTATTTATAAACAGAGAAATGCTCCATTATATATGGAGCCCATTGTTATTACTGTGGGATTATTATTATTTTTTTTTGTATGCGGAGTTTTTTTTTGTTTTGTTTTGGAAATGCGTCTGAGTTTGACTCAGGGAGTCTTGGTCACTGAGCTTCTGTGTGAGTGGAACATATTTTTCTTCCTTCCCTTTGTCATATTGCTGGTGAAACAGTTCCAACAAGATTGAGAACTCGTGATCAGGGAAGGAAGTTTCAGAGAGGGACCGGTTAAAAGATTTCAGAATTTATATCCCAGGCAAGGGGTGATGGCAGTGGCAATGAGCTGTTGGGAGACTGAGCTGCAGTCTCCACTGTTTCCATCTCACAGTGAGCGTGTTGGGGGCTGGCAGTAACTCACCCTGACAGCTCTCCACTGCGACCTTCTGTACCCTGAGTGGGATTTGATGAAGTGCTTTGCTGTCCTCTGCATGTATGCAGTCATCTCTTGCTCGAGGTGTTGAGGAGGTAGTGTTTGCGTGTACCATCTTCAGAGATGGTGTGTAGCTGTGCCGTGTGGATAATCATAGAATCGTAACATCATTCAGGTTGGAAAAGACCTCTGAGATCATCAAGTCCAACCGTTAACCTACCACTACCTAGTCCACCACTAAACCACGTCCCTAAGCACCACATCTACACCTTTTTTGAAGAGCTCTAGGGATAGTGACTCAACTACTTCCCTGGGCAGCCTGTTCCAGTACTTCACAACCCTTCCAGTGAATAAATTTCTCTGATAGCCAACCTAAACCTCAGCTGGTGCAACGTAAGGGGAAATTTCCTCTTGTCTTATCACTTGGTGCATGGGAGAAGAGACTGATCCCCACCTCGCTGTAGCCTCCTTTAAGGTAGTTGTAGGGTGAGGTAAGGTAATGTCACAGCAAACCACAGGCTGGCATGTGGGTGTTCTTTGCTTCACTTGATGGTATTTCAAAGTGGAACTCAGTCCATAGTCTGAAGATACATCTGAAGGAAGGCTGGGGAAGGAGCATTTTGCAATTGAAGGCTTCAGCCATCAGGTGGTTGATTGGGGTCCACTACAGCCTCAGTAGAAGTGGAGAGAAATCAAAAAAGCAGCCAAGAACAGAAGCTAGTGCAAGAGCAGAAATGCTGTCAGAGGCCATTTTCACTTGTGTATTTACATGTCATTTTGGAAAGTGCCCTCTGGAAGCCCACGGGGTCTAAACTTATGTACCAAGGCATAAGTACCAAGTCTTTTGTTCTCGGGGGATTTAAGCTCTCAGAGTTCAGCTCTATTCTCTAAGAAACTAATTCCTTCACACTTCCCTGTAGCATTGTTCTTCCATGTGAACTGGCTGGTTTTGGGAGGACAGAGCTCAGAGAACATGATACTACTAAAAAATGTGGCAGCCCCTGAGTGGTTATGCCCTGCTGCAGTGTAATTCACAACCATACCTGTAAAACTGATGGCAACTTGTGTCTTCTGTGAGGAAAAAAAGTTTGGTCTTACTATGTAAATTAACACTTCAAGACTTGCTCCAAAAATATGCAATCCCAGCAGAATGGGGTAGCACGCAGGAAGGAACTGGTTTGGTTTTAAAATGAACGCATTGCAGACTGAAGCATGGGTGTTCAGTCTCCAAGTGAATGTCCTTCAGGCGGAACTCAATGCGTTAATGAAAAAGGCCATGTCTTATCCTGCAGACCTCTGTGGCTTTCACGCTCCTGAGGTACGTAAGGATGTACGTCTAACACTTTTGGGCAAAAATAACATGGGAGTTTGGGTCAGTTTGCCATTGTACAAAGTCAGAAGAGGCTCGCCTGGCCTACTGTCCATCCCCTGACAGCAGGCAGAGGTAAATGCTTCATGAACAGCGTGAGAACAGGCAGGCATGCAGTGTGCCCCATGTCCTTGCAACTTGCAGCTCAGGTTTCCAGAACCAGGTTTGTTTACCAGCTGTTTGTGGAATTTTCTTTTGTAAAATCATTCACTTGCTCTCTCACCCTGTGCAGGCTTTTGGTGTGCAGGCTCTCACCTTGCTGTTTGCCTGCTTTTCCAAATCATTTAGGAGTAAACAAACAGCCTGATACAAATTCCCTGAGACTCAGGGGGAAACTTTCCCCACTGGCTGACCACTGACTCCTATTCTTGTGTTTCCTGTTGCTTTACCTGTTTTCTCATTTATTTGAGAGCCATCCATCTACCTTCTTGTCAGGTTCATTTATTTAACAACTTTAGTAAAAGACCTTGTTGAAACTTCCCATGACATCCATGTAAAGATGACAAATGGCCTTTCTTTTAAGACATTGCTTCCAAAGGACATCACATGCAATTTATATAACCAAATATTTGATTAGAGAGCTCTCCACAAGTTCTCTCTTTTTGTCTGTTAAAAGCACTGGGACAGTAACAAGCTGGGATGTTAGGGGTTCAGATTGCCTGCCTACTGCCACCAGCAAGGCTTTGAACCTAGAAGCCAGCAATTTCTGTTTAACATCACCACTATGGCAAAAACACCAGCCCTGGCTTAGACTGAGCATGCAGAAAGTTTATCTTATAGTAACGTTGTCATCTTCTTGATATAAATGCCTGTGTTAATTAGGAAAGTGAAAGACTAAGGGTCCTCAAATCCCTCCAAATGTAGTCACTTCTTCACCAACTTTCAAAGACATGAAAAGAAGGTACAGTTTAACAAAATGCGTGTGGAAGAATTACTGCCCCTTTCAACCAATTCTGTAACTTGTTTGTCCCCAAAGCAATAGTTTAAATAAGATGGAGGAAGGTCACAGCACATAGAAGGGCAAGGAACTTCAGTTGTTTTCAGTGACTATTTGAATCTCAATAGCCTCCTACAAGCACACATCCTTATGTATTTCATTTGTTCCTTAAGTACACTATCAGGAGGCCTGTTGAAATATCCCATCGGTGATGATACACATATTTGAAAATGACTCCCTTGTGAGTTGTGTTCTTTAGTACAGACGTTTGAGGTTAATTTGGCCTTTGGATGCTTCGTCTCTTAGAAAAGAAGATTGTAGAATGAATATTTGATAGAGAAAGTAAGGGATAGTATAAAATACAGAAAGCCTAGTGTTGTGTAAGTGTCTGTGGAACAAGGACAGAATAATTCCTTCTAGGAAATCGTATGGCTGGAGACTTAAACAGCAATATGTCTTTAGTCATCCTGCAGAAACATTTTTAACTATGTTTCCTGATTGGGCTGTCTTGTCACTGTTAGGCTTGTATTCTCATTCACAGTTCATTTAGACGTTTTTGATTTTGTTGGAAGAAACAGATGCAATCTGAAGACTTAATTCTCTTCAGAGAGGATAGGGATGAAGTAGTCCAAGTGGTTAACAGAAAGAAGTGCGTGGAATTACATAACAGTCAAACAGAGTTAACCACTTGTTTGTTGGTTCACCATTCGTTGCCTATCTGTTCCAAAGAAAAATAAATGGCAGAGACCTTGGCTTTACAAGGCAGTTTACCATCTGCCTCTCATCTAGTATCTGCAGCCTACATCTTCTGTGTAAGAATCATATTTCTTCCTGCTTTGCATGTTTAGAATAATAACAAATGTTGTTTATAATTGCAGTACATCTGCTGCCGCAGAGAGGAGAAAATGGAACATGCCATGGTCAGGTTCCTGGGTAGATGAGAGTGAGACCTCTGCTCTGCCTCATGCTGATCTTCAGAGAGCTGGCTTTCATGCCGGGCAGGAGAAAAAAGGAATTTCAAATGAATCGATGCAGCTAGTCAATACAGAAATGAGAAAAAATCGGAAGGTTTTGATGCTGTCATTAAGCAGCAGTGTTAAATTCTGCCCTTTTGCATATGTTTTGTGCTTATTGAAGTGCTTGAGTGGATGAGGCTGCACCAACAGAGCATGGCTGGTATAATTTCTTTAGTCATGATCCAGTCACTACCTCAAGTGCTTTGGAAATTAAACACTCTAACAGCACCAGCATTACAAGGCTAGAATTGGTAAACAGGCACACGATTAAAAGGATGGAGATTGAAGGTAAACATTTTGCTTTTGGAGGGAGGACAGATTTTTTACCTGGGTCAAAATGCCACTAAGTTCAGCCAGCTTACTGAATAGGACTGTCAAGGCCTGACTGCCCAGAATAACTGAGGACCATAAAGCTGAAACCTGTGGCTGGCCATCTGGGCGTGAGCTTCCTTCCCCCCTAAGAGGTGAATATCATATGATGGAAGGACAAGGAAAAATGCAGAGGAGTGCCTCTGTGCAGAGCTGCCCATGAAAAGTTGTTCATTTGGGTCTTGGTTTTGACCCTGAACCTTGTAGAATCATTCGAAGGAGAATTTGCCACAGAAAAGAAATTTAACAGTAAATAAATACTAAGCATACGGATGCTGGATTGGAGACCTTGCTGAAAACCAGTTGGGTCAGATTTGTTTTGTGATAAGAAATGCAAGGTCTTTGCAAGAAATTTGCAAGAATTTCTAATTTTAATGGCTGTAAAACAAGACAGATTTAGCGGTAGACAGATCTGGTGGGGCTTTGGGACCCAAGGGGATTCCTCCTGCCCCAGCCCAGCAGCAGCCTCGGTTCTCTGTTTGCAGGTCCAGCTGGTAAGGCGGCAGGGCAGGTATTCCATCCCGCAGCTGGTTTTTGCACAGGTCCCCACTCCTCTTCCCCCTGCGTGGCACAGTAAGTCCTGTTCCTCTCCAGGGAGAGAGTTTCCCCATTGATGCACCCTGGTGGGTTTTTCCCCAGGGACAGCGGTCCTGTCCTTTTCCTTCAAGAGCCTTAAGAGTGGCCGATTCAGGGGCTGTGTTTGCACGGAGTAGGTTGGTAGGGCCGACACCTCTGCTGGTGCTCTCAGCCTGGGTTTTTGTTATCAGTGTGACTGACCTTTTATCACATAGCTGAGCAAAGACGATTTTTAGACTTGCTTGGCCGATTTGATTTTGCTAAGCCTTCTATTTAAAAATACGTGACGTCTGCCTAGCCTGCTCCTTTAAGTCCAGGGAAAGTTTCCTTGTGATTTAAATCATCATTGAATTAGAACTCACACCTGAACATTTTTACCCTCACATGTGAAAGTATTGGGAAAGTTGAGTAACTGCCAGCAGGGAATAGAGGTGCTGCCATTTGTGATTATAATAAATCAGGTTCTGCTGTCTTTGAGGCTGAGTTATAACAGTGTGTGTGAGTTGCTGTATTAAAAATAGTCAGAGGACCTTGACAGACATTCACAAAGAAAGTTGACTATTTGATTTCATGCCTGGGAAAATGATGATGTAAATCTCAAGAAAAAACATATTACCTGAAGTAGTCACAAGTCCGTGAACCTTGGGATTACTGTAAGACTTGGCGTTTGTAGACAATGATTGTGTCTTCTCCACTGATAGTAAGACACCTGGGGGCACTACAAGAAACATCAAACTCCGTAACGTGAGTAATACTACTTATCATATTTACTCTTTACTATCTTTATTATGTATTGGACCAGTTGATTTGGAGGTCTTTTCCAACCTTTATGATTCTATGATCCCAGCCTCCTGAGTCATGTATTCTCTAAATACCTTGTGTATGATGTATGAAAACAAACAAACAAAAATAAATGAAGCATTCCCATAGTGAGCATAGCTGTGGTATTTTAACACCGTGTTTGATTCTAATTGACAAGTGTTAAGTAGGGAAAACATCAAGCCAAGTGGGTTGGGACAAAAAGTGACACACATTCTGCAATAAATAAACCTAACTTCAGAGCCAACCTTTGGTTCAACTCAGACACTCAAGCAGTACTACTTGAGAACTATATGGCCAAATGAATCTTAAAATCTCAGCAGTGGCATATTGGATAACCCAAAGAATAGATAGGGGTAGTCTGCCAAGGGTGTTGTCTTACAGATCATCTTGGACCAAATTCGTCCCTGATACAAATTAACTGAAATTAATAAAGCTTGCTGAAGGAAGAGTATGACCTACTATCTGAAAAGCACTTTTTCCACTCGTTAATGTGGTTCAGTGCTAAAATTGCTTTCTAGAAGAGGCAGAAGCTAACACAGTTCATGTCAAATGCCAGTGCTGAAAGTCAAGCAAGCTGGACTTCTGACGACCCGAGTAACAAAGCAAAGCCCATCTCTTTCCTACTCCTTCCCATCACCCACAGCGTTAACCTGAGAAAACTGGTCCTGACTTGTAGTCCATCTCCTGTCCAGATAACCAGCACTACAAACGTCTCCGTCATCCAGTGTGGGCATATCTCAGAAGATCAGAACAGCCCCCTCCCTTTCAGCGTGCAGAGAGTCATGTGCGGCTTCTTCCCCAGATTTCTACATTTTCATTTTAATAATCTACGAGCATATTGTATGTGCCTTTCTTTTTTTATATTTATGATCTATCAATAAGTTCAATGCAATGTAGATATACAGGTGATCTAATATATTTACAGGGATATGTGTAAACATCAATGTGTATGTGCACATGTATATTTTAGATATCTACACGCCCATACACCCATACACTCAGGTGTATTTATTTATGTACAAAATCTGGCTGTAACAGATATTTTGAAGGTAACATTTTTATGGAGGTATATATTCCTCCTCCTTTTCATGGCAAGGTGAAATAATTATAGAAATACAGTAAGAACCTGATGCTTTTTAATGAAAAGCAAAAGAATATTGGTTGCTTAGATGTGGTTCGAGTCTGTTGCTACTGGATTAACAGCATAATAAGCTAAAATAGCAGGAAAAATGACTGTAAAATGGAAGCTGTTTTATCCACCTGAATGCCACTGGTGTAAAGAATGGTATAAATAAAAGACAGCATTTTGCTGATGCTTTTCAATAGGGGCTTATTGCATTACATAAGTTGAGTAATTTTCTGCTCTCGGTAATTTCTGCTGTAATCAGATTGCTTGTGCTCTGTTTGTTCTTGCTTTCCTTAGAAGTTATAAGGAAGAATGGGTTGGAGCCCTTGCGTTTATCAATGGTAGGTCCAATTCATACATGTTTGGACGGTTTTTCCTGTTTACAACTGCCAGCATCATTATCTGAATTTCCCTTTTTATTAATTTGAGCATTATTGCAACTCCCTTTCTTGCTAGGTGTAACAGAGAGCGTGCTTGTGTGTCAGATAAATGGGTTCTACTCCTGTCTGTTGGGCTGGTGGTTTGCTGGTGACAGAAAGCTGGAAGAAGTCTGCATTTTGGGGTACAGAAGGAAATGTTAGGGTTTCATGTAAACTAATGGCAATGTGCTTTTTTAGTTTGCAAAAGATAGAGTGGTGCAAAGAATGGGAATCTAGTAGAGGTGTTGTACTGGCTGATTTTCTTGGGGGCTAGAAATGGCCCTTGACTGCCCTGGGGAAGGCAAATAACAGTGCGAGGGTGAGCACCTGAGATCTGCAAGTGGAGGGCACTTTCCAGAAATATCTCTGTGCCCACAACGGGTGTCCATGTTCCCCTGTGACTACTTTTGCCTTCTGTGAGCACCTCTGATGTAGGAGGGAAGGGAGAGCATGAACTGAGGACATTGTCTGGTTGTGGCCAGACTCTGTTGCTCTCGTTGTCTTTTTCGCTAGCCACACTGGCACTAATACACCTCAAGATCTGTGTGAATTGCCCAATGTATTTTAAAAGCTTCTCTCCTCTCTCCTCTTTTCCAGATCTCCTAATTATCCATATTTGTGCAAGTGCTGATACTTAAACACATAGGGAGAAGTGACTCCCAATGCTTCCAGGATGTTTACAATTGTACACAAGGAAAGGAGATTGAAGATGGAGTCAAGATTAACCTCTCCTTTTGTATCGCAGTATCATTATCTAATTAGATCAGAAGCAAAGCCCTGCAGCTTAGTCAGTATTAGAGCGTAGGCACCCATTTCAGGAGGAAGCCTTTGAGAAGAGCAATCTTCAGCCGTCCACCTACACCATTTTCTTTGCGGATTTGCAAGATGGAAAAAGTGACAGATGTAAACCTCCCCAAAGGCAATTGCATCTTCTCCTTGTGCATTGCCTTTAAAGAGACTTCTTCCACTCGAATCACTGACTCGTGGACGATCCCCACAGGGGACCCTCGTCTTTGTTGTCTGGGAGTTGCTGGTTCAGAGACAGAACAGCTCCATTAGAGCTCAGCGGGTCAGACCCTGAAAAGATCATCTGCTGGTTTTGAATAACCCCTGCTGCTTTGTTACTGGCACAGGTAGCCTTCAGCAGGGAGTTGGAGCCATAATTCAGATAAGCTGTATGGAGAGGGAATGGGAGAGAGCAGGGAATTCTTCCCAGTTGCCAGAAGAGGTTCTTTGCCTGATCAAGGGCTCTGTCATCCAGTAGCTGCTGTAGCTTACTGCAGAAAAAGGCCAAGATAGTTCAAATCTATGGAGAAACTCCAGCTGGGGCTCTTTCCACGTGATTTATAGGTCCAATTCTTGGGGTTTATATATGGTGGAATTCATGCATGGGGTTTTGGTTCTTCATCAGTTCCAAAATGACTTTCTGGTTTCTTGATACAGGTATCTAGATATCTAGAGTGGTACATCCCTCCACAAGAGCACGAAACTGCAGTTTCCCCAAAGATTCTTCCCATGTAACAGACAGTAGGATTTTTTGTGGGCAATGCCAAACCTGTAGGTCTGATTAAGTTTTGAATTTACCACCCTATGTGAAATTAAGACTAGCATGAGCTTCACTTTCTCGGCCTCTAAGGCTTTTAAAGCAGAACTTTGGAGTCCCGCAGGAAAAAGTACTGTATAGCTATCCCTTTCATTGTAAATTGATGATAAATTGGGACACTTTATCATCTCTCAAGAGGAGAGTGTGAAAGAGAAGAACAGAGTAAAGCAGAGTCTGTCCTACCTACAGGATCTTAGTATCCGATGTCAGTTTGCTAGGAACATGGGACCATGAATCTGGCCAAGGCATGTAGAGGCTATTGTGATGACTATAACAACGACTGTAAAATACTGAACTCTTGCAAATAATACATATGCCGAAGTGGAAACTCAGCTCTTAGGGGCAGATAGCAGTGCTTAAAAGGAGTTTGCTGGGTTTCAGTCGGGTCTTCACAGGAGGTGGAGCGGTGACTCAGTTTTAACACGCATATACAGAGATTTTTTTTTTTTTAAAAAAAGTGGTAACATTGTCAAACTGTTGTGATCCGATGGCAGAACAATGTTCTGTGCTTGTGCCATTACCCAAAATGTTGCAGCCCCTGTCAGCGTGATGGGATCTCACCTGTTGGCAGAAAGACAAAGAAATCACAGGTGGTGCCTTCACCACTTCCACACAACGATCAAAAGCATTTACCCAGCGCTGAAATGAACACCGACAATATTGGAGGTGTACTTGTTTTTCCATTTGCACTCAGGCTACAGCTGTCATTACTTTCCCTTGTTCTGTCACATACACTTAGAAAAATGTGCCCAGAAAAACCTGGATTTGTGCATCCCCAGTTTGGCACTGGGTGTGTTACCTGCAGAAGGAATGTCTGTAGCCAGGAGAGCTGCAGCTGCTCTATCCTTGTGTGTAATGGAGCTGTTCATCTCACGTGAGATTTTGAATTACACTTCTGTATATCGGATATTTTTTAAGGCAGAAATTTCCCGAGCAGTTATACTTAAGAGACAGCAGACAGCATTTTCCCTTAGGCACCTCGCAGCAGCAAGAGACATGCCTGACAGATTCATCCGAGTAAATGTAGGTTTCTACCACATACAAGTCGGTGTCCGAGTTAGACATCAACCTCGGCGCTCTTTAGAGACTGAAGATATTTCCCTGGCAGTCAGTGGAGTTGAGGTTAGTGTTCATCTCATCCTCGGTGACCCCTACAAGTGCCTCTTTCTCCACCCTGGTGAGGAGGAGCAGCCGGGGTGGGATGACCCTGGCCAGCAGCTAAGCCCCATGCAGCCGGTCCCTCACTGCCCCCCAGTGGGGTGGGGGAGAGAATTAGAAAAGCGGAACCTGAAAATTCAGGGATCGAGATTAGTGCAGTTTAATAAGTGAAGCAAAGCAAAGCACACAAGCAAAGCAAAGCGTGGAGTTTATTTGCTGCTTCCCATCGACACACAGGTGTTCAGCCATTTCTGGTAAAGCAGCACACAGAACGGTTACTTGGGGTGAAATTTGCCATAACCCCAAGCATCCCCCCCTTCCTCCTCCTTTCCCCAAGCTTTTATTGCTGAGCACAGTGCCATATGGTGCGGGAGCTGCCTTTGGTCAGCTGTCCTGGCTGGGGGCCCAGCTTCTTGTGCATCCCCAGCTTCATGGCTGCAGGGGGCAGAGAGGGAAAAGGAAAAAAAAGCAGAAAGCCTTGATGCTGTGCAAGCACTTTTCAGCAATAGCCAAAAAACTGGTGTGTTATCAGCATTGGAATAGCTCACACGTGAGAGCTTATTTACATTGTGGATGTTGCAACTGGGTAAAATAAATCCCTCCTTAAGATCTGGAGTTCCTGATACATTGGTTTTTCTTTTATGGAAGCTTTCCACCTTCTAATATTTGAATATTGAAATATTGCTGTGTGTCTAGGTTATTATGAATCCCCACTTTCAATCCCTCAGCCATGTGCCAGCTACTCAGCTAGCATGAGCCTGTGCTGCTCTGTTGGTTTTAGTGGAGCTGTGTTGAACGTTTGGTAGGAATTGAGTCTGGTGAGAAGACGTGGTTTTTAGGATCAAAACGTGTATTTTGAGGTATCGTGGATATTGTTATGTGTGTCGTTACTGTTTCATTTAAAGTGGCACTAGGAGTGAGGACAACCATGTAAGCAGGCTCTTAATACCTTCTTCTTTTCTGAGTGTGCAGGTGTTAACAAGCAGCACAGATACATGACTTACAGAAGTATATTAAGTATAGGCAGACAGTCGTACTAAGATCACACAGAGAATAACAAAATCTCAAGAGGCAAGTCAATTTTAATTTTCCGGTAACGTATCCAGCTGGTGTTTTTCTGCAATGATATTGTTGGTTTAGTTGGTAGTCAGAAAAAAATGGAAGCATGTCTTGACTTTGGAAAAACAGGTGTATTTTGGAATATGGTTTACAGGGACATCTACGAGAAGGATGTGAGAAGACCGGCACTGCTTATGTGAGCCTCTCTTCCCAGTGATGCACATAAATCTTCAGGTCATTAACATAGGCATTAGATTTCTTTTGATGGGGTTACAATTTGTGGATGAACCAATTGCTTTCACTACCAATTTTTTCCTGTCTTAATAGACCAGTTGGATCAGCCAACATCCAGCCTAAGCCTCTTCTTAGCTTATCCCTTGAGTTTTCATTAAAAGTTGAAGAACCTCATTGTAAAGGACAAAAAGTGTCAAAAGGAGTTACAAGTGTTTCTGGGAAGCAAACTAATACAAAGGTAAGTAAATGGACTGTTAATATGGAGGATCTCCCATGGAGCCTAAGATTAAAATCCAACAGGAAATTTTCAATAGCTTCTTTTTGTTGGAAAATGGTAGTGCATCAGAGTAGAAATAGGTTGTTTCTTTACTATATTTTTTTGCTGAATGGATTTTCATGGAGATTTGTCAGGTCCAGGACTTTGTAGTTACAAAGAGGAAGAGAGAAAATCTAGTCTCTCTGATGACCAGGGCACTTGAAAATGTAAGAGATCCAAACTGGAGTTCTTGATCTGACTCAAGGACTTAAGCTTGATTCACCCTCATGTCAGTGTGTCCCACGGGCCGCTGGAATGATATGTTACTGGCTTGTAAAAAAAAAAAAAAAGAAAAACACACAAAACCAAGGTTGAGTTTTTTGTCCACATCAAAATAAGAAAATGGAAACTTGAATGGAAATCATGCTTTTTTTTTCTAATGAGTCTTTGCTTTCTGACGTGCTTTACCAATCATTTTGTAGATAATTTAGGAAAAAACCACAGGGTTTCCAAAATGCCAAATGACTTTGGTGCCTCATCTTAGCATGTCCTGGAATTGTGAATTAATTAGCCTTTTTTTAAAAACTTCAAATAATTTCAGTTTGTATGTTTGAATTGTCTTAGTATGCTAAGGAAAAGTTAATCAGCTTGATATTTATATTGCAGTCTAAGTGCATCTGTCTAGGGAATATTTCTGTTTTGTGTGTGAAATGCTAAAAAGTTTTCCTCTTGAAAACTCTCATCTTTACATGGGCCATCTGACTGGTAAAATATTCAATTGCTTAGGAAATATGATTAGCAGCAAGAGTCAAGCTTTGTCTATGTTACTCCATAAGCTTCAGCTAATCCATAACATAAAATGTAGGTCAACTGGAGCTTTTTAAAACAGATGGAAATTGAGTAGTTCATGGTAGCTCAATAGATGCCTGTCCCCACAAGGCTGCCAACTTCTCCAGTTCCCAATTGCAGAAAAAGCAGAAATCAGCCTCCTAAAAGCCGCTTATTCCAACCCGTTTTCATTCCAGAAGCAGCCATGCCCTGTGCAGTCGGGTTCTCTTTGCAACATATTCAGCTCTGACATGCCACAGAAGATGCTAATTAGTTCAGCGGTGTTTAGAGGGTTTTATATTTAGTTTGCTGACAGCGAAAAGTATTTTAATTTGGGCAACTTCCTTAGTGTAAATATTCAAGACGAGAGAAAAAAACACAGTTGTTTTAAGTAAAATGCAGGAACTGGGGCTAACCCAGGGTTTATTTCCATACACCCTTCAGGTCTTCCTTTATTTTAGCATTGAGGATCTCATAGTTTAGATCTGTCACTCGATGAGCTCTAGGATTAAGTAAATATATTACCCTGTGCTTCTGTTTCATGAAAGCGTCGAGGAGAAAAAGGGAAGAATCAGTGTGACTGTTGCTAAAAAGAAGGATCTCCCAAAATAACTGCTCCAGCCGGCCATGGGGCTGGCCACCAGGATATGTCCCACCACCACAGCAGCTTCCTCAGCCTCAGCGGTTCTTCTGCATGTGACTTCTGTTCTTGTTCACTGAGCTCCTCTCCAGTTTCGGAGGCCAATCGGTGATGTTTCTGTCCATATCTCTGCTCCTGTAATTAAAGTCTTAATACCCAAGTTCAGAGTTTTCTTTTAAAACACCTCTGATATTTACCTCTCAGTGGGTTTCAAAAGGTATTTGCTCTGCACTTTGCAGAAGACATCCCCTCAGATACTGATTTAGCCCAGAGTTTGTGATAAGGCTGTTTGCAATGAACAGCTTCTTAGGAAAAACTTACTTTTGCGCATCCAAACTCTTCAGACTAGATGTTACCATCAGACCCAGCATGGAGGAAAGAGGTGCTATGTAACTTCTGATGTTTCTTCTGTAGCTCTGAAGAGCCCCAGAGCCTTGTTCCCTAGACCTTACGCAAGTGTAGGTAGGAGGAGAGAGCTAGAGTCTTCTCCCTTTTTTTCTTCTTGCTTTGTGCATGCATGTGGGTGGGGAGAGGCTGGAAAGAAGGGAGAGAGCAGAAGTGAAGAACATGGCTATTCTGAACACCAACATTAGAAGACCCAAAGAAGTCCTCTCTGAGGGAGGAAGGGTTTCTGACTCCCACTACAGAGTGACCGACCCAGCTGCATCTGCACTTTGAAATGAAGGCAGATGGGGCAGTTCGGTTCTTAACAGCTGCTGGGCTATTTTAGAATATCTCCTGCTTGAAGATTTTTTTTTAAAAGGGAAGGGATGTTGGGGAGAGTTCTGGTTTTATCTGTTTGTAAGACTGTGAATAATACTATTTGTACTTTGAGGTATAAAGGTACTGCAATTATGAGGAAATTGCTTTTTGCCTGACTGGCATACGTAAACAGCTTTCATCTCTAAATGTATGCATCAGGCTCGTGACTTCAGTTTGTCATTTGAGAGAATGTGTCAGCCTTTCATTTCAAATTGTGTTGGCTCTTCTTTTGTAAGGAAAGACCTTTCTTGCGCATTTAAGTAACAGAAACAAAAGAAATTAAAAAACGGCAGCAAAAAGCAATTATCAAACAAGGATTGGGCTATGGATATTGCTTTGAAAAGATATTTCCAATAGATTCAGAAGAAAGACAAAGCTGTGCGTCACTCATACATGTTTTTTTTTCCCCCTTTCATGTTTCCTAAGGGTTGAAGATAAATTAGGGTAGCAATTTTCTTTGCAGGCAAAGCACAAGCTATGCCCCAGATCTCCAAATGCTTCAACATGTAAATACTGCTTCTGAAGCCATCACGTCTCATTGCAAGTACAGATTTATTTGCATTCACAGTCGAAGGTTACTTTCGTTCATTGACCCATTTAATTGTCATTCCCTATCCTCAGTTGCAGGCATATGGCTTCGTGTGCATGCCTATGAAAGACAAACAGCTTTAACTCTCTCAAACAAAAATGTTCTGCAAGGAAACAGACAAGAACCAAATACTGCCGTGGACGTCTAAGGATGTAAGGAAGGTGTCATTTGTCTTATTCTGTTCTTTGTAGAAGAGGATGGATTTAATGTTTGGTCTCAGTGAATAAAACGAGTGGCTCAGAGCAGCTGTGGGATTAGTGTCACTCTGTATGAGGTATTTCTGTAACAGAAAAGATGTCAAATATCTACCTAGGTCTGTTACTGCATTGATAGGTTTCTTAAATACCTCAGCTCTTCCTGGTCATAGCTGTAAGGAGCATAGGCTTAGTGCGGGCAGAAACAAAACCCATTCATCTCACAGCACAGTGGGGAGGTCTAATTGGTCGTTGAAGGAGCAAAGAAGTGTGCCCACAATGCTCCTGCTTCCCTTTCTGTTCCTCTGCACAGCTGGGGGAATGGGATGTTCCAAGGAAGTCTGTAAATTGTGTCCACCTGCAACCTCTTCAGTCTCGTGTTATTTGGTGGTAGGGGCTCTGTGTGCAGAAAACTCCTCGTGTTCATAGAGAAACACTGCCCGGCCAGGAGATGTGATACAGCCAGACAAGGTGAGTGAGGTTGCATAGTCTATTAAACCTTCAGACCCAAAATTAGAGGGTTGCAGAGTTTGCAGCCTAACAGACTGTCATATCTAATTAGTTACTCCACAGAAAAACAATATTGAGATACTAAAATAATGTGATGAGCAGCCTGCATAGTAGGGAAAGAGCATGGTGCATGCAGTCCTTATTTTGAACTTTCAAAAGGGAGAAATCTTTACTTAGTCAGGGATTTTTTTGTTTATTTGACTGAACAATGTGGACTGTCAGATCCAATGTCTTGCATAAGCTTAATATCTAGTCCAGCGATCTGAATGAACAATAAAATTAAATGGTCTCCTCAGTTTTTTTTTTTTTTTTTTTTTTTTAAATCTATGTTCTGATTTAAGATTTTCCCTTTGCTAAAATTCGGTTTCTCATCTAGATTCCCGACTTCTCATCAACACGGTCTCTTTTATTATACAGCATTGCCTAGGGTAACTAGGGATTTCATGTCCTAAATCTTGGTTTAGGGATTCATAATCTCCCAGACTCCAATCTACCGCACGCTTTACTGACTTTCTCCAGGAGGAAGTTAGCTGATGCATTTAGCACATAGGAAGTGTCACGCACTAGCGCTAGCACTTAGAAATCAAATCATAGGCACCCACACAAGCAGAATTCAAAAGCTGCTTTAAAAGTTGGTTCTCACCATTTAGCTTTTGTTTAAGATCTGACCTCCCAAAGCTTAAATTGAATTTTTAGGCTTTGAGGTGTTCTGGTTAAGTGTGAACTGAGTGCTACCAAGAAAGTGATGTATTCCTGAGCTTTTATAGCTCGAAGCAAAAACTCGTAGAGGTTTGAACTGCCTGCAGTTGTCAGAGTGAGAAATAAGTGCTAAATACTAATGATAAAGTAAAAGCACCATGCCTGTTAGGTTTGCACTTGCTGAAGAAGGGTAGGATGCCCTCCTTGATATGTTTGTAGGAAGCATCTTGGAGTGCCAAGCTGACTACAGGATTTTGAATGCGCAGTTTGTGCGTTTAATTACCGCAATTGTGCGAGCAAATGGAGTACTACGATCAAATTGACATTTAAGAGATACAGAAGAAAGCTTGGTAACCATTTTGTTTGTGACTGATACTGAAATCAGCCATGACTTTGTTGACAAAGGATGAGGTTTGTCGCAGCATCTAGAGATTAAGTGTCCAGTGCAAGCTGTGGCCCGAGCTCTCACTGTAGGTGAGAGAAAGAGGCTCTCTTAACCCTTCCCTGAACAGGAATGCAAAATAGGTGGAATTAATTACCTGGTGGGGGTGCCTGTCTCTCTTTATTGGTAGTAAGTGGGCCCTGAACAATTAACTCAGGTTAGGTGTCAAGCTTCTAGGTGCACATAATGAGGTAAAATGAACTCTACGAGACTGGCCGTAAGCGTGGGCTAAGCTTTCCATCCGAGTTAGGAATAATCAGTCCCGTGGTCACTAAGTGGGAAATGGGCTGTGGATCAAGAGCGATACCTTTCAGCTACGTTAAGAAATGCAGTTTAGTCTATCACAAAGAGATTTGCTACCCAGTGGATTTTCTTCTTTCTTTTTGGTAAAGCGCAAAAGACATTATATTCCTAGGTTGAATGGAAGAGATTCCTCATTTCTGAGTTGGAAAGGACAAAAGCATTTGATCTGATTACTTCAAGCACTTGCTTGGCTTTTCTGCCCTCTCCGTCCTGATGTCTAGGTGCCTGCCTTGCTGTTTCACAGGCATTTACATAACGAAGGTCGTTTCTCTGAGGCAGGGCACAAGGATGCATTACAATTGTAAATTCCATTAATTGTCGTAAAGCAGAGCTCAGAGCTTAGACAACGGCAAATCCTATTGTTCTGTGTCCCTGGGATAGGTGTGAATGGAATATAAATATACAGAGGTATGGATTCTGAAGTACAAAAATGATTCATAAAAAGGTTTATCCACTACTAATATATATGCAAATGATGGTTGAGACCATGAACCTGTGGATTTACAGCTAGGTTTCAGTTACCTTAAACATATCTATTATTTGTAGTGTGACTTTTCCCCCCAGATTTTACAGAGGTATAGTTTGGGCCAATATATAATTAGGAAAGGTCCCTGTTATTGTAGCAATATATTTTTTCACTCTGATTCTCAGGAAGGCTTCTTCTATCTTGTGTGTTTCCTGGAAGTTAAAAGATCCCTGGTTTTCTTCCCACGTATTGGAGCTTGTAATCGACTTTGACCTAAGCCTGTTTGAGCCGAGTGGGGAGCTTGGGAAAGAAATACCTATTAAAATAATCCCTATCGAAAGGTTTTTCAAGTTCAAATTACTCAAATAGTATCAATTGATACAGATAATTTCTCATCTGAGAACCTAAGCATTGACAAACTCTAGCCTTACCACCAAGAAGAAAGCACTCTGTACTCATATTGTCAGTGAGGAGCATGGTGCCCTGGCTGGTTAGTAGCAGAATTAGAAATATCCAGAAAACATCGCCCTGACAGTATGTCAGTTCATGGAAACGCCTTAGCTTTGAACTAACTTTGGTTTAGAGAAAAGCCCCAGGTATCTTAATCTTGTTCCTGGGAAGCGACCTAATTGTTTTATATTAAAATATATTTTTGTTTTATATTTTGTTTTATATTTTGTTTTATATTAAAGTATATAGGAAGCGACCTAATTGTTTTATATTAAAATACAGCAAGCAAGCAGCCCAGTTTGGAATGAAATGGTTTGAATGGGGTAGCATGAATTGTGCACGGGGGCTAGTTGCATTTAACTTACAAGTCCAATTTTTGTTGCAGAATGAAAAAGGAGTCTCCAGATAAGGATTGGATGGTGGTGTAAACTGCCTGCAGGGTAGCCAGATGCTGCAAGGGCTGTCTCACCTCGCTGCCCAGCCTGTCCTGCACGCTGTGCCTCCTTGTACTGGTGGTGGCATTCCTGCAGCCCATGCAGCAGAGAACAAGCCCACTGCTTTAAATTTCCTTGGTGTGGTTTCCAGGTGGATGGGCTTGCTGTTCTCACTGGTGGTGCCAGCTTGGAAAGCGATAGGAAGTTGTCCTGGCGAGAGGGCAGAAAGACACTGACCCCTTTCCTGAGCGGCAGCATCTTCTGTTGCTGTAAGCTGCTCATGAATCTCCATGCTCCGAACAGCCCAAGCCCAGAACCTGGCCACCGCCTTGCGATGGCTGCGAGTCAGTCTGTGCATCTCCTGGCCTACTTAGAGCTCTCGTGTTTACATACACAAACCGGGAGCTGGATGACTGTAAATCATCAAGAACTAATTTACATGTACAATTAGGTTATTTATATGCAAAGAAGAGCAACCTGCATCTTTTCATGTACAAGCGTATGCACGCATTCACCTTTAAAATATGGTCATGACACACTAAGCTGAAGACATTCACTGTCCCTGACTTCAGTGCTCAGCAGCTGCAGCCTGCTGGTCTTCTATAAGCACATCCTTGCTTATGGGTTTTTTTTCACTCAGGGCAGGGTGATGCAGAAGAAATCGAGCACTGGGAGAATGAGTTACAGCACATGGGACAGCGATACAGCAGAGCTTTCTCTAACAGCTCCATGGGAATCTCAGCGCTAACACTATTTGCGTACCCTTGCCCTGCAGGGATGAAATTTAGATGACGTGGGTTGGCACAGTCTCAATCAGGAAGCATGTAGATGTTTTGCTAAGATGCATGTAAATGTTTTGGCACTATGTAGTAGCTTCCTCTCTGGAGTGGGAATGAGGATTGAGAGACACAGGACGTGAATAACAGTTTGCAAAGGATTGGGCGAGAGTTTTCGTTGTTATGTCTAGACCTAGGTGTGTGGAAGAGACTTTTTGATGGTGTAAAAATGATACAGAATTATGTCTCAGATGATGCTCTATTGTATCTACAAATGTCTTTAGTGTATATCTGACCGTGGACTGTTTCCTCTGTGTGTGTGTGTGTCTCATCTTGTACTTCTCTGTAGAGTATCTGCCAGCGTTCCCCAGCTGCTCAGTTTTCTGCTGTAAATCTAAAGATCTTGCAAATGAAATGTTTGCAAGATACCATGAAGATATTTTCCTGGATGAAATTCTGCAAGCTCCTTTTCTCATACACATCAGTAACTTTCCCTTTAACACGAGATAAAGGATCTGTTTTGCCTGTTGTGCTGTTCCACAGTAGGTAATCCAGGGAGTGGTCTTCAGCCATCAGTGTGTGGCTATGATGGGCCTGAGGGACAGCAGCGACGTGGTGGTTCTGCTGGGAGCATCTTTCCTAATAGGAGGACTCACTGCTGCCTCGAGGGGAAAGATGCAGATGTGGGGTCTTGATGCCACTTTCTCTTACTCAGGTTTTGTGTTGGAGAATCCCCTGGGTTTCGGCATAGTTTTTTTATTTATTATTATTATTTACTTAAATAAGAGGCAACAAAGTGAAAATTAAACTTGAATTTTAGAATAGCAAAATGCATAGGAGTTTCTTTAATACAACAGGGACAGTACAGAGTAACAAGAAACTTCAGAGGTTTCTGCTCATGATTTAACAAACCGTTATATTGATGGTAGGGTAAATGAACAGATTTGTGTATTTAAATTGCTGTTTTAAAACTTCGTTGCTTCTTGAAGGTATTGAAATAAGGTGGGACAGTAATACAGTATTTGCCAGAAGCGTCTTCTGTATTTCCAGCGGGATGTTTTTGAACAGTAGTAAATTGCATCTCGTCCAAAAAAGCAGCACAAAAGGACATAGAAATACAGTCCTTGCATTCGAATAAAATAGTGCACTTCTTTTTATCTTGCTGCAGGTAAGAAGTGTGGACAGAGCAGGCTGTGATGACTTTGGCTTTGACTTTTAAGTGCCCAGTGCTGTTTATTTTGTAGCTTGTTTTTCAGCGGTTTCTGATTTTGCCACATTTGAGCTCTTTGAGTTGAAATTTCCCACCGTACTTATTTGCAACAGTAAATTTTCTGTGAAACCTTTGAGTAATTTCAGGCCAGTGGTAGTTACGGGGCATCAACAGCTATTTCCTGCCTTCAGAAGAGCTTGTTTTGAAAGAGAACCAGTTCAGACGTATTGGGAAGGACAAATCCTGCTCTAATTGCAGCAAGCAGGGAAATCCTGCTGGGCCCACGGGGAGCTGAGGCGGGCTCTGTGTGCCTATTGAAGGCTGCAGAATTAGGCCAAGATGCCTAGAAACTTCGAGGAGTCTGTGACATTTCTCCAAATACCAGATGAGTATATTAGTGGTAATGAAATGCAAATGAATGAAACATTCTAATCAAAAACCTAGAGGTAGTATTTACCTGAGGATATTCACTGTAAGGGTAGGAGTTCTAGTTATATATATATATATATATATATATATATATATATTTACTGATTCAGACGCATTCTTAAGCGTGTGCTCCTATCCTAAGCATGGGGAGGTGGCGGCTTGCTTCTCTTCAAGATTAATCATAAATTTTGGAAAATGATACAACTAAATCTCCCCAGAATTCCTTGTAGAATCCACAAGGAAGCAGATTAAACCATCAGCATAACATCTCCACTGTTGAATCCATTAGCAAAAAATTTGGTGAGTTAAGCAGCAAGAGTTCCCCTGGCATCTTTATCAAATATAAAGGTTACCCTAGATCAGTTCAAGAAACAAGGGGCTGCTGTGGGCTTTGTGCTGCAATCACACAGCGAGGGAAATCCACCTTTTGAATAGGCATCTGTTCAGGCCAGTCATGTGTTTCTGGCTCTGAATCGGCTCCAGTGTCACGGAGCTTGGGGTTTGCTTTCCGTGGGAAATCCCAACACAGAAATAAACCACTGTCATTTCTCAGGAGAAGCACTTGAACTCTGGAATTTAATGTTGGGTGAAATTAAGACCAAAACATTTCACATTACCTGCATTTTCTGTTTCAGGTTTGATTCCTAATTTTTTATATCCTTTTTTTTTTAGTGGGTTGGATTGAGAAAGTTGCTAAGTGTTTGTTCTGGTTGGTGATGGTTTATTAATGTTCAGTTGAAGTAGTTCTTGAAAACTGGTATGTAGATTCTCATGGGCATAGGACCTTAAATGTATTTTTAAGGGTGAGGTCATGGTAACTTTGGGAGGGGACATTGGAAAATGAGCTGGACCAGGTAAACCGGGACTGAAGGTGGTCGGAAATTGCTGATATACAGCAGAGGGATATAAAACAGTCCCCATGCTTTAAGAATACAATCTCCTTCGAATGCATAATCTGTTTCTCGTGAAAGACATGTGGCCCAATATAGAAGTTTTAGGTCAACTGATTCAGTTGCAGATTAGCCTCAATATTCTGAAAGAGAAGGCTGTAGTTACTTATGGTCTTTAATTCTTGATAAAGGATTATACTGGGCACCACACTACTGCTACAATATGCGATGTTGGGGGGGTTGCTAAATTAACCTTTGTAATATAAAGGCTTCTTATGTGTGTCCAGTCAAAAGAAGAGAAAGCTTTGAGATGGTAGCAAGTTAGAATGCCAGTGATTGGGATTCTGATCTAAAATTATTCTTTTCTTCTTCTTCTTAACTGTTTTGCCAATGAGTTTCAGAGATGTGTCCCATTCTGATTTAAGCATTGTGTGCAAGATATTTAAAATAGAAACCCCCAACAGATGGGCAGAAACAAGCGCAGGTGACGAGGGGGGAAGACAATATAATTAAAGGTAGACTGATTGTCATTTGTGAAGTATTGTTTGGAAAACTGACTTTCATGGATGTAATTTTAAATCTCATAGTCATCTTGCGAGAGGAAAGTCTTCAATTTAAGGTAAAGGCGCATATGTTGATGCATGTTTTTGGATGATGAGTGTTTGTTTTAGATTGTATCTCCCTCACTGTTCATGGCTGTACACGTTCCTTATTGTCCCCTACAAATTTGTGCAATATTTGCTGTCCTGATCTTAGCCCTCATGATGAGCTACTACAGACCTCCTACAAGAATGCTTTCCCCTGGTAATCTGGGTCAGAACAAGGCCATACAATAGTTGTAACGCAGAATTATGTGAATGTGAATTTCCATCATTTTGAACTGCTTTGTGGGGCAGGCAGCAAACAGAGAAAGACACCAGTGAGTACTTTACCCTGAGCACTACATGTGGGATCCAGTGAGGGAAATCCTATCCCAGTGGAAGTCAGTAACAGTCCAACTTGGCCAGCTTTTGACCAACGTGAGCAAGAGATTCCCAGCTGTGTATCATTTGTGTGTGGTGGGTGTGTGCATAAGACAAACAAGTGCTGGTCACGTCTAATGCTTGGGTCCCTTACAAATTTAATAGGCTTGGGAGGTAGCTGGTTCTCACTGGACTTAAGGGATAGCGTAAAGGACTTTATTTCCTTAGATCCCATTTAGAAAATATTGTCATGTTTGAAAGGTCTGAGATCTTCCCTGTGCCTTCAAATTCCAGCTTCCAAAAGATGGCGACATTGCCATGAGGAACAAGGTTGTTAGGCCTTGTTTGGGTGCCATGGACTTCTTTGTTCTAAATAGATGCTCCTTTTGACAGAGTCTTTGTGCTTTTGTTCTTAGGACTTCCCCATCAGTATGCAATGTGAATACACCACTGTTTTCATACCTGGGACATCTCAGTAGCTTACAAAGCGTTGCTCCGTTCAGGTCCAGGACAAGTTTTTAGACTGAAGGATTAATGTTCTAATTAAAAAAGATAGCACTTGAGTAAACCATTGTTCTGATACATTTGGTCATTTGTTTTTTTGTTGTGGGTCTTGGTTTATTTTTGTGTCCCCTGCTTTCCTCCTGGGCTGGGGAATGCTGAGAGGAGTATTGGATGTGGATTTTGGGTATCCCATGGCAGCATAGCGTTTTTCTTGCTCTCTGGCATAGAAAGTGTGTGAACAAAATATAAAGAAGAAAATTTAAGGAGAATGCTAAGTGGGGATGAAAGGAAAACAAGAAGTGATGGAGTTAGGAAGAAAGAGAAAATCAGAAGAGGACAATCTGTCATTCATTGTCTAGGAGCTTGCAGACGAGGTGATTTTTACAGCATTTCAATGTTCCAGCTACAGCCTGTGCTAATGATAATCACAGCGCTGGGATTGTTTACCTGTGGAATATAAATGCTTCCTGAGTATGCACCAGTGTGGCAAAAAGGATTGCTGAATCCCAGCATTGCACATGAATGCATCTTCCACCCTTCCATTTTTGAAATTACTTAATTACAGAAACATTTTCAACATACAGCAAGATTGTTTTTTGGCACCTTACTCATCATTTTTTTATTAGCTTAATTAAAAGTGCTGGTCTTTTAAGTGAAGCAAGCAATCAAATAAATAAAAGGGAAAACAATTCTGAAAAGTTTAAATGCAGGTCAGGGCTCTCTCCACCCTCCTCACCCACCATTAATCCTCCAGAAATCACTAAAGGAAAAAGACTTTCTCTAAATCATAAGTGGAGAGGACAAATTTGTGAATCATTATTACAGGTCGTAATGAAAATCCAATTAACCAGAGATGTTTGGCAAGCAACAATCTCATTATTACTGCACTTGAGTTTTTTAGATGTCAGCTAACTAAATGGCAACCTTTTGCTTGTTTTGCTTGCCAAAAAAATGTAGTAAGCTCTTATCTATACAGATTCCCTGTTTCAGTAAGATGCCTCTCTGCAACAGTGAGAAATTGCGCACCAGGGATCTTGACTTCCAGCACAAGAGAGCTGACGTGTTAGAGCGTAGTATGCCTCAAATTGTGCATCATGCAAGAAAAACTGGATGTAACTAACTCCTGAATCTGCAGTTCTCATGGGAGTCCAGTTTGTGTATGCCTACAGAAACTTGGAGTTTGGGGCTTTAAATGAAGGTTGGTCGACAAAGGTAGTTTTCAGGAGTAAGGTGAGATGTTTGAAGTTCATGTTGCAGTTTTTCCAGAACAGCTTTGCCTGAGAGCGTGATTGTTGTGGCTTGATCTTCTAAAGTGTTTTGGTGAGAGGGCAGAGTTTTGGTGTTGAAGCTGCTGTGATTGGAGGATGCTCTGCTCCAAGCCTGTGGAGTTACATTAGCTGTGGAGTATTCTGTTTTGTAACTGAGACACAAGCATCCTAAAATACTCTGAGAAGGCAATTAGAAAATGGCAGCAAGGCTTATCCCTGTCTGAAAATTTTCCTAGAGTGAATGAAGAGTGTGTGCGCTTATAAATGGATTCCTGTGATCCCATCATACTATTTGTGTAGTGGGAGGAGGCTGCTACTCTCACTCAGAATTTGGCTTTCAGTAGTTATTGCAATGTGCTGATCATAATATCAGCCTCTCAGTATGTACCCACTAATGGCTAATCGTTGTAATTTTTTAGCAGAAATAAACTTATATTGTCCACCAGACATGAGTATGGAGGATTCACTGAACTTTTCTTTCTTCTTTCAGGTTATAAGACTCTTTTGAAAGGAATTTCAGGGAAGTTCAGCAGTGGAGAACTGGTTGCCATTATGGGTCCTTCCGGAGCTGGGAAGTCAACACTCATGAATATTCTGGCAGGATACAGGTCAGTAACGTGAAAATCCCAAGTAAGATAAGGATCATCTAGCCTGGTGGTTCCTTAGAGACAACAGCAGAAGAAGTCCTAGCCAGTGTTTGTAGAAATAAGTATTTCACAGATTTTTAATTAGATTCTTATTGCTTATGTTTTTCGGTTTTTCCTGTTCTGGTTACTTATGATTTATCTGTTAACAAGTCAGATGCAAGAATAGGAAGCAATTTAAAGTCTAGAACACCAAAAAGATTTCCTTTTCTAGCTGCAAAACAAATCTGGCTCTTAGGTTTGTGGTATTTTAAAATCATATCTTACAAACACTTGAAAAAAAGGCCCTTTTTAATCAACACCTTAATAATGTTGATGTCTTCTAGACCAAATTGCAATATCATCCTGAATCTCGTGGTTTATGGCTAAATATGAGGTGCTTCTGTGTTGTTGTCATTAGGGCATAAGGAACAAGACAGAGAAACCTAAATAAATTCACTTCAGTAGCTTCATATTTCTTCAGACATCTATGCAAGACAGCACACATTTTGTATTGGACTGAAATTGTCAACAAAATCACATGAAGCCTCTTAAGAAAGAGAAAATAATCATGAAATAAATTCATTTCTATCCACTGCATCAGTTTTATTCCATACTAGGCAATAATTATTACCTAGGACTTCCACATAATGAGGACTGTGACAGCTCAAATGAAGGCAAGATTCACCCCTGGTTGTTTTCTTGGTTCATTTCAGAGAGACAGGAATGAAGGGAGAGATTCTCATCAACGGACAGCCTCGTGACCTGCGCTCTTTTCGCAAAGTCTCCTGCTACATCATGCAAGATGACATGCTCCTTCCTCATCTGACTGTCCAAGAAGCTATGATGGTGATCATTGTTTCTGGCTGTAATTTATTTGAGCAGGAGAAAATGGAAAATCTCCAATTGTTTATTGCACAAATGTTCTTAGTAATGCCACTAGCTGTTAGCTCTATTTAATCCTAGTCAGTGGAAGTGCTTACACTTTGATGTTGCCTTGAATTCCATTTCAGGCTCATTCTTCCATGGGTTGTCTGAGCTTCTGTTTTATTCCCTTCAATTTGTGACTGGTGTTTTGATTTATAAGAAGGCTGTACTAGGGGATGGAGCCTGCAATTCAATGCAGAATGAGTCTTTGTAGGAAGTATCCTTTTTCTTGGGTGGTGGTGAAGTATTCTCTTTCCTTTCTCTCCATCTTCCATGCTCTGAATGAAAAGTTGCTGTTTTGACTTTAAGCGTGATCTCTCTGCTACTAAACTCTTACATGACTAGTCTGTAATAAAAACAGTGTAAAATTTCTTCCAAAAAACAGCAAGAACAGAATAATCCCAAGATGTACAGGCAACACAAATTCTTCTTGTTGTTTATCATAGCATCAAGAGATTTATTAGTTGACTAATCAATCTAGAAGAGCCTGTTGCTTAGTTTGAGAAATATGGCTAAGGTTACTCATACTGCATGCCATCATCAATTCACAAGTTTCACTGTAGTCTTGGCTGTGCCTTATGTGGCTAATTTCCTGCAGAGGCACTTCTTTGTGGGGGAAGTTTTTCTCTTTTGTTTATTTGAACGTTGTAGTCAGAATCCCATAGGACCACTTCTGTAGAAGTAGGCCCAGATGGTACTTTCTGTCTAATCAATCAAGTCTCTGACAAAAAATATTTATTTATCTTAATAATTACTTTTAATTACAACTTAAAATTAATTTGTTAATTATTAACAAATAAGCACTTATTTTTTTCTGTACTCATTTGTTGACTTCCTAGAGAATGGCAGGTTTTTTCGGTTATCTTCATGATATGGAGGAAGCACAGATAAACTGCTGTTCCAGCATCAAATAGGAACTTAGTGGCTATGCACAGACATGAGTCTCCCATCTCCCTCTCAAGTTCTTTAACTTGCAGAACGGCCTTTCTTTCTAATATGATTTTTGTTGGATTTACAAAGAGTGATTGCTTAACTAAAGTTCTACTGTTACCTAAAGCACAGGCATGTGTGATGTTGTGATTTGAACATTATAGCTCAACTTAAACCTTCCCTTCAGGGTTGGAAGAGGTCATTTAAATGGTGCATTGGGATGTTTTGACTGAGGCTTCCCCTCTAACTGGTTGTGATGCTTCAGGCCAATTTAAAATCAAATTCCATTGTATTGCATTCCAGGTGTCTGCTCATCTGAAACTTCAAGAGAAGGATGAAGGAAGAAGAGAAATGGTATGTATACTATCCATCAAACTGAGGATTTTGGGGGTTGTCAAAGAGGTCTGTGAAGTGAGCTCTGTAAAGCTGACATTTTTTATCTAACGCTGAATTGCATTGGACTTGTAATGATAGAATAAATCATAACCTCAAAGTTGACAGGTATCATTATGAGTGAATGCATAGTACTGACTGTGTGAAAGTTGCTTTCAGTGTGCCTGAAGCTGACACTGAGAAGATAATTGCAAAAGATCTAGTGAAATGAATTCATGGGTTTTGTAGGATTCCTTTTATTGTCCCTTAACACTTAGATTCTCTTACATGCAGCTTGGAGGGCTCAGGCATTCTCGTGTGTGGTGACATAAATCAGTCATGTCTGGCAATAGTGAGTGTAGGCCAGCTGCAAAGTTCACCTTTCCAAGGATTAATAAAAAATTCAGTAGTTCTTGCAACTGCTGCAGAAATTTCTGTGCTCATGTTTGAAATCTTTGATCATTTTGGCTGTGCTGGTGAGCGGAGAGATATTGTTCAACTGGGCAGGCTGATGAAATTGCAGTTAAGAAACAGGCTAATGTATTTTGAATCTGTTTTAAGTGACCAAGGTTTGGACAAGTAAGAAACCAGGCCAAAACATGCATGTAGCTTTTCAAAAACACTGGGGAAAAAAAAAAAAACAAAAAAAAACAACTGGGAGTTGCACAATTTATTCTTGCACATTTGCTGCATTGTCTAGCTGTGTCAGGCATACGACTTTCCTGAGTGGGAGAGAAGCCAAGGTGGTGGTTTTTGGCTGTGGAGGCTTATAACTTAGTTGGATGTGCACTAAGTGTGCTCCTCTCAGCCACCTGATGGCCGTGATTCCTCCCCATCATTCGATCTTACACAGTGCTGTCTTTTTAAAGAAAATACCTTGGAGGTGTGCAGCTAGACAAAAAGGCTTCTGACAGGTTAGCTTGTGCATGAGATGGCTTTCTCAGCTCAATTTGGTTACCTCAGTTATACTTAAAAGGGTTGGAAGTGCGACCTTTCTCCACATTTATTCTGCACTTCAAAAATCTAGGCTTGTGTATACCTAGGGCCACTCAGAGCTCAGGTGTCTGTCTGGGCTTGGATGGAGTTAGCAGGGAATGCTGAAGCATATGGGAGGAACAGTTCAGTGCTGCAAGGTGTGTTTCAAAACAATATATAGTTGAGGAGGATTACGCCTGCAGCTTAAAATAAAAAATCACAGCACTGATTAATGTAGAGATGATTTGCATTGCTGAGAGATTTGTTAAAATTGAAACTGTAGCTCAGAGGGTGTTTGGAAGTGTTTTTGCTGGCTTCAAACTATGTTTCAATACGGTGTAAGACAACACCAACAAGGAGACGGTAATTATTCTCTTGCAGACTGCCTCCTCAAGGCAAAAACCTCTGTAATTTGAGAGTTATGCTGAGTGCTAGTGGGGATTATGTGATAACATGGCCCATGGCTAAAACTGAGATTTACCTTCCAAGAAAGCTGGCTGCTCCTTCTACCTTCATTATGGACTTGTATGTTACTCTGTGTGTTACAAATTCTTCTTGTAAAGTTCAAGTTTGGGGCTTTCCATGGCTTTTCAGGGTACTCTTTTTCATAAAGATAAAGAAGGTTAAAATTTTCATCTTGGTGCATTTTGTGCTCCTGAAGTCAAACACTGAGGAGGTCTTCCATGGGCAAATTTGGAAGTGCTGCAGGTGACTGGAAGAAGCCACCTTACGGGACTCAGCTGAAATAGAATCATACAATCATAGAACAGTTTGGGTTGGAAGGGACCATATATGACCATATATGATCACAGAATACAACCCCCAGCCATGGGCAGGGACACCTCCCACCAGACCAGGCTGCCCAAAGCCCCATCCAGCCTGGCCTTGAACACCTCCAGGGATGGGGCACCTACAGCTTCTCTTGGCAAAAAAATAAAAGTCTGCAGAATGAAGTAGGAGGTGAGCACATCTGACAGGTCAAGTCCGACCTTGACCTGTTGGACTTGAGCATTTCAGAGGAGTATCTTATTCTAGTAAAAGATACCTCTGGCCATAGCTGGCATTTCTAAGCAGAAGTTTGTAAAGGAGAGGGTGAAACCACTTCTAACCTGTCTGGTGAAAAGTATACCCATTGCCTGCAACATGAAAATTATGGCAACTTCAATGGTAGACCAGCCATTTGTCCTTACTTATTTCCTGGTTGGAACATTATAAATCTCTTCAATCTCAGAGAATCTGTGGAAATTGGGAAGAACTGCAGAGAGGGAAGCGTACATGAATCAGTGTATGGTAGGTTAGGATTGCTTTGATTCAGTCAACTACTTTTTTCGTAATAAGCTAAAGACACTTTTTTAATTGGAAAAAAATGTCTATGTTTAGAAATAGCTGTTACTTTTTTTGTACTTTGAAAGTCTTAATTCATTTGCACTTAGTAAGTTAGGCCACGCAAGCTAATTCCGTTGTCATACTGTCAGTGTAACTGCAAACAGCTCTTTGAGGAAAAGACTGTCGCGTTCATACAACAACTGTTAGAAGGACACTCATTTTGGTATTACCAGCCTGTGCTGGAATAAATGATTCATTTTATTGCTGTAAATTGTAAGGTAAATGTTTATCATAGATAAATTTTTTGAATTTATGCACTCGTGTTATCAGGATTACAGGTGCTTGTTTAAAACAGTCAGGGACAAGTGAAAAATCTCCAGTGAACTATATTTTATATTTCTAGTTGGTTTATCTTGTGCTGCCCATGTTCTGTTCACCCTGTCTAGAGTTGAAGAGAAGGAGGTAGTTGGGTTCTTCTCACTGAGAATGAGGGTTGGTGAGTTCTGTTCTTTTTCCCTCCTTGTGATTAAGAGAGGTAGCTCCCAAAAATCAAATCAGGACAAGTGACTATGATTTTATTCTATCATTCTATTAGGAGGAAATTCTTCACTCAGAGGGAGGTGAGGTGCTGGCACAGGCTGCCCAGAGAAGCTGTGGGTGCCCCATCCCTGGAGGTGCTCAAGGCCAGGCTGGATGGGGCTTTGGGCAGCCTGGTCTGGTGGGAGGTGTCCCTGCCCATGGCAGGGGGGTTGGAACCAGGTGGTCTTTAAGGTCCCTTCTGACCCGAGCCATTCTGTGATTCATTGTATGATTCTAAGTGGTTAGTCTGACCAGTCTTTACAATGTTAAGAGCCCTGTCTGGAAAACTGCCTCCACCCAAAAATTACTTTAAACACCAACAAACTCCTTCTCTTATGCTTTGATGAAGTGTTACAAATCTATGCTTCCTTTCTGCCCTTTAAGTGGTTATTTTATTAATTGCATGAGCAATATAGCAATATAGCTTGGATTCAGCCATTTTTATGTTTGTGTTTTACTGATGCCATAGAGCTGTTTTGCTCATAGGGGGCTACAAGGTCAGATCTACAATCACTGAAACAGAAAAACTCATGGCAGCTAGGATTGTTTTTTTGTTCCAAAGACCCTGGGACAAACTGTGCCATTCCTGAGGCTGTGCCTTGAGGAAATCCCAAACATCTGAGAGTATGTGTGACAGCTGAATTGGCTCTGAGGAGAATGAAAGTGCTTATAATCAATGGCCACACTTTAAAGAGTAGACTTTGAAGAACAGATATGAGAATAGGTCATGACACTATAGAAACTACTGATTTGTGTTATACAGTTTTCCATTCCCTTGTAAATATGGACTAGAAGTTCTAATGAGAGAAACTTGTTGGTCTTGTATAATGAGTTCACATACAGAAAAGGTTTTTTTGCTATCTATGCCATATCCAAGAGCTACTATAAAAGAATTGATTTCCACTCCATTTTCACAGGAAGGGCTTTCTACTGAGATAGGTCATGTAGGAGAGACAAGTAGAATTCTGGTCAAAATGTTAAGTGCTAGGCAGTTAAGCCCCGCTGAATCTAATAAGTGTTTAAGACCCACCTTTCCTGCATTATATAGAAATAAGCTTAGGTATGTATACAGAAATAAAGTCAAGAGCTAGTTTACATTCACCATGAAAATCGGTGATACATTAAAGAGGCTCTTCTTTTCTACTAACAAATTAAATGACACACATTTTTTTGTTTCCTCTAGGTAAAGGAAATATTGACAGCCCTCGGTTTGCTAACATGTGCCAATACGAGGACTGGAAGTCTTTCTGGAGGCCAGAGAAAGCGTCTTGCCATTGCTTTGGAGCTGGTGAACAATCCTCCTGTCATGTTTTTTGATGAACCAACCAGGTATTTCAAGGCCAAAAAAACAAGGACTGAACAATACTGCTTTATATGGTAGAACAGTGCTGCAGAAAGATTATTCACCTCTAAGTCCTTGGAAAAGGCTCATTTTGTATTGCCTGCAAGTACTGAGGAAGTCTCAAAGAAATCCTGTGATTTGGGTACTTAGTGTCTGGGTCACTGCTGTAATCAACAGACCATGGGACTATAAATAATATTTAAGGGAGATATACACTGAAACGAGAAGGGAAAGAGAGAACTAATTGTTTCAGATTGTGGCACGTTAATTTTCTTTTTCAAGCAAAGATATCTTGAATATAAGCATTTTGAAGACTGACTTTTAGTAATCAATAGAGCATATTTAGGATCAAATTCAGTGATCAGTTTAGGAGGAAGCTGGGGGAGCTATGAATATGTATCTATTCATTAAAGTTAGGCACATTTAAATCTGTAGTCCTAAAATGTAGAAGTCCCTTAAGGCAGCTTTGAGAATACTCCTATTTCTCATTTTTGGGCATGCTTCCAATTTAATTAAAAGACTGGTGGAGAAATACAAGCATAACGTTGGCATGTGATAAAATAAAACTGCTACAGAGAGAATTTATGAAAAGATAATAGTGAGAAACCGAAGTATTGAATACATGTGCTAGGTCTAAGTGGCATGTACAGACCCATGGATAACAAACGTCTTCTTTTCTTTCATTCAGCGGCTTGGATAGTGCATCATGTTTTCAGGTTGTCTCTCTGATGAAGGCTTTAGCTCAGGGTGGCCGGTCCATCATCTGCACGATTCACCAGCCCAGTGCTAAGCTGTTTGAGTTGTTTGATCAGGTATTATTCTCAAAATTATTTTCAAACTCTTTATGCATGGTTTAGGAAGGTTATACTTTCAAGGCTATATTCTCTAAGTAAAAACATGACTAATTCTACTCTGTGGTTCCAAATGAAATAAATGAATTAAATTAATTACTTTTAAATTAATATACTTTTTGATTATGGCTTTTCTTCTGCCTGTTTCCGTTATTTAAATGCAGTGTTTTTAAATAATCTGGCTGATGCGTTTGTGAAATCATGATTATCACACTTGCAATTTTTATACTTTCACCTACTGCTGTACCTGGGCACAGAGCTGTTGGTAAAGTAAATGAGAGATAATTTGAGAGTGAGAGAACTTCAGTACAAATGTCTGCAATATTGCTAGTACATGTTCTCATCCTAGCTACACAGGTGCAAATTCAGAAGAGATTATTCATGTGAAATAATAACTGAAATGAAGTCAGATGGAGATGTTTTCTCCCAACTAACGTAGAGTGGACCATGCATGTTTAGATTAGATTTAAATTTACGTTAATCTTGTTAGGAGATCTAAATTAGAGCTGTGAGAGCTAAGAGAAAACCTACTATACCACAGGTGAACAAACTCTTGCAGATTATGAGTCTGGCAAGGGAGCTTATTTAAAGTCAATAGCATGGCTAAAAGTTAGAATAATCAAGCTATTTCCTATTGCTGTGCTTTTCCACCTCTCCTTCCATTCCTACATTCACCAGCTTTGTCTCCCAGCCAAAAATATCCATAATGTATGGAAATTAGATGGCTTGTTTATAGAGTTTCTTGCCTATTTTCAGCATGTGTCTAAGGCTTGAATTAGTCTGTTTCTAAGTTAATGCTCTTTAAGTCCTAGAGGGAATGTTTGCAGAATTCAAATCTTCAGCATTTCATTTTCCATTAGTTGTAATTACGTGAAAAAGTAATACCAAGTGATGACAAGTGTTCCCAAGGTGTTTTTCACACAGGGCCAACAGGATTTCATCAGGCTCATAGATTGCTGTCATACAGATAGCATGTTCAGATATTATGATACGATTTCATGTTCTCAATTTTTCTTTTTCTTTTCTTTTCTTTGCCTTGTGTTTCAGCTCTATGTTTTAAGTCAAGGTCAATGCATTTACCGTGGCAAAGTATTAAACCTAGTCCCATACCTGAGAGATTTGGGGTTGAATTGTCCAACCTACCACAATCCAGCAGATTTTGGTAAGGAAAATCTGAATAATTTGTTCTATTTGTTTTACATTTGATTAGTACCTTCTTGATAATGGGAACCATGATGTGCTTTTCACTTTTGTACATGCATATATATATGTCTGTGTACCAAAATTTGTACCAAAATATGTACCAAAATTTGAAATAGAATTAATCAGATTTTTTCTAAGCAATTTGAGTGCCATCTAGTGGTAGAATTTAGAGAATATTTCTCTTCTCGAAGTCCAGGTCCGTGAAATAAAACATATTGTTTTGTTTCATAGGAATGAATCTTAGGGTTTTTTCAGAGTGACTCCAGTATTTATGCTTTTTTTTTTTTTTTTTTTTTTCATGAACAATAGCACTGTAGTATAATACAGCTAATAAAATTGAGATTCTTTTTCATTGTTCTTTCTAAAGACACGGTAAAGACCACAAAATAGACGTTTGTCACTTTTGACTACCAATACTGCTATATTCACTGCCTTTCCTCTAAAATGGTTCATTTAACTACGAGGATGAAGAGAACTCCCTGAAGAGTTGTGGAAAAATACATTTAAATTATATGTATATACATATGAAATTGTATGTGGATTAGAGCCTGTTTTCAACAAAATTCACATTTCTGTCGATGCTGCAGAATCAGGGGAACCTAACAATAAAGCCTGTAACTAACCAGTTATATAAACCAGTAACTCACCTTTTGATTTGTGTAGTTATGGAAGTCGCATCTGGTGAATATGGAGACCAGAACAGCCGGCTGGTAAGGGCAGTACGGGAGAGGATATGTGACACAGACTACAAGAGAGATGGTGGTGGTGAGAATGAGTTGAATCCCTTCCTCTGGCACCGGCCCTCTGAAGAGGTATTATGTATATCACAAGTAACGGGTATGGCTTGAGGTTGGAGAGGGAGGAAGAGAATTTAAAATCCTCAGTCAGAGGAGGAGGTTTCTGGGCTCATTCAGCTGATGAGAATGGGGTTTTGTGAAAGAAAACTAAGCAAGATACTGCAAAGAAAGAAGTTTATTCTTTCTTGTGTTTCCGCAGGATTCCTCATCCACAGAAGGCTGCCACAGCTTCTCCGCCAGCTGCCTAACCCAGTTCTGTATCCTGTTCAAAAGAACCTTTCTCACCATCATGAGGGATTCAGTAAGACTGCTTTTCTAATACTTTTGTAGCCTAAAGATCTATTCAGTTGATTGTGAGGCAGTATAATACACCTCGAAGGCATATAATACACCTGTCCGCAGCCCATGCGTGAAGATTGACACAGAACTTCAAAGTAAAGAGACCGATCTTTCAGTCTCTCTATTAATTGTACCACTTTAATTGTGAATCACTTTTTTCTTCAGTGGAACTGAGAAGCATCTGGGCTAAAAAACTAAAGCTTAAATCCTCTCTGTACTGGCAAGTACCTCATACAATCATTTATCCTAGTAAAAAGTGAGTGTGAAGTTGTATTGGTATGCCACAAAATTAGTCTCTTCAGAGAATTCAGGATGGCAGATACACAGTTTCAGTGTAATGTAAAGTTAATGCTTAAAGTCTTTCTCTTTCCTTGTGAAACAGGAAATGAATAAATAAAATTTTTTCTTTTTCTGAAAGGGAAATATTTCAGTTTTCATACATTTAAAATAAAAATGGAGCAAGTATCATAAAGAAAATTGTCATTGCCAAGGGAAAAAAATATATATATTTTTTACCTTTTTCCTAAAAATAAATACCCCCCTTCAGAATCCCCAAACCTGCACTTTTCACGCAAGTTCATTAAATGTTTTGGGTGGCTAGTCTACGTTAACAAAATTCAATGGGCGTGTTTTTTTTTTTTTCACTCAGGGAAGTTTTTCATATATCTAAGTAGCTGAGTTGTTTGTGAATTTAAGAGATGGGAGTACTTACATTGCCTGAATGATGTTACTGCTTTGAAAGATCCTCCAGATAGGGTTTTATCTTCATTAACAAGCATGAATTAAAGAGATGAGCTTCCTCAAATAGACCTTACATGCACACTTGTCCAAGGGACTCATGAGTATTCAGTATCATTGGCCCAGTGCTTTTCTAGATGTCAAATCTGCACTTTAATAAACCTGAAGAGGGTTTGTTGGCTGTTTTTTCTGTGGTTTGGAAGGTTTTCAGTGCTTTACATGACAGAGGAGAAAAGGCAATGTATGCATTAATGTATGCACTAATTTGACATACCTGTCCTTAAGAAAGGGGAAGGCCAGACAATATATGTGTTGGAACCCCAAAGCAGTTGAGCCACATGGAGCTCAACTGGAGTGAATTACTCTTGCAGCAGGATAAGCTTGGCTTCACTGAGCTCCAGATGCTGAAGCTATGCTGCTCTTGCCCCTCACCTAGGGAGGTATCCCTTCAGGACACTACCATTTGTATGTATCCCAGAGGTGTATAAATCCAAAACGTGGATCATACAAACCTCTCCTCATCTCCACCAAGGGGAAACTGTAGCTTATTTTCAGATGCATAGATGGAAGAACAACATTGTTTTTAAGATTTTTTTTTCATGCTCAACTGTAAAGACTTGCAGTTGTTCCATGGTTAATCGTCTTCTGTTTGTCCGTACTTCTTGTAGGAGTATTGTATTGCAGAGAAGACACAAAAGGCTTATTTATGCCAGATTATGTTAATTTGGTCTATATATGCCCCAAATAACTCTTCTGCCTCTCTCGCCAGTCTTTTCTGCTCAGGGACGTTTATCTTTTAGTCGGAGAGAAAGTCTGCTTCTCCTGATGAATGAGGGCCAATGGCTCAATGATAGTCTGACAGTAAGATTTCAGATTACAGAATTTGCAGTTTCTGCTTTTGTTTGCAGGAAGAAATTTTGTGCAGTAATAGCCTTGGGTCAGATTCATATTGGCAAGTTCATTACCCTAGGTTTCCCTTAGCTGAGGACCAGTATGCAAGTAGAAAATGAACATTTCTATATATGTTCTGGATATAATTATTACTTTTCCGCAAGCTGTATGTCTGATTTCAGTCATATTGCCATTATTTTTGAACTTAGACTTCCTGACCAGAGATATTTCTGTTTCTTCTGTTTCCTTGCTTGTAGGTCCTGACACATTTGCGTATCACCTCACACATTGGAATTGGTCTGCTCATTGGCTTGCTCTACTTAGGCATTGGCAATGAAGCTAAGAAAGTCCTCAGCAATTCCGGCTTCCTCTTTTTTTCAATGTTGTTTCTTATGTTTGCTGCGCTCATGCCAACTGTCCTTACATGTGAGTACCAGTCATACTGTGAATTAAAGGACAAGGAGATTGCAGCAGGTTGGGAGGGTGTTGTATCTGTTACATGTAAGATAACATTTGATTTGTGCTTCCACTTCTAAGACAGGTGTCGGGGTAAACCTGGCACGTACTAGCTGCTGTGTAGAAGCCAAAAGAGAGAGACTTCTCTCCACAGTTTTGCCAGTGTTTCTCAACCCTCACCGTCCAATGTTAAAATCCTGGACTGGCATTTCCCCTTTTCTTAAGGTGCCAGTGGATCTCTGCTTTGTCATGATCTTGTGGCTGATCTTAGAGAAACACTGATAATTTCTCTAGGACTTCTAAATCATGACTACTGCATGAAATCAGCATAATCTTGTGGTATCAGAAACAAACTTCTGCAGCATGGACTGCTCCATACTTCTTAGGGGAGTGCTGTTACTTTGTATTCCCTCTTGGACCAAAATGAATAACCAAGTCCCTTAAGCTTTGAAAATATTTTTACTTCAAAAAGCCTCTTTGAGGAAAGTTCAGATCATCTGAGTAACCTTGTGCATATTCTGAACGATGAGCAAGTCTCAGGGCTGACATACTACTTTTTGTAACAAATAATTGAAACTATTGATGGTCTGCCAAAGGCCTTAGAGTTCTAGTCTCACTGTGGGACTACAGCAGTTAAGGATTAGATATGGATTATGTTGTTATTATATTGTATTATTAGATACGTTATTATATGCAAGACTATTACACACTGACAACCTAGCTTACGAAACTGTATTCTCTGTAGTTCCTCTTGAGATGGGAGTATTTCTTAGAGAGCATCTGAACTACTGGTACAGCCTGAAAGCCTACTATCTTGCCAAAACGATGGCGGATGTTCCTTTTCAGGTATATGCTCTATTTTTCGATAAGAACCATTTAAGTTCATGGCAAGTCCACTTGCTGAGATCAGTAATAGTATTTTACCCATTCGAATGGTGGTGAAACTGTTCATATATGTGTGCTGAATCTTCAGTTCCAAATCAGAAGCACAACGATAATAGCGTGCCCAGACCTGACCCAATATTTTTTTGAATAAACACATTACCATCTGTGGTTTTGGGCAGAAGGGGAATCGTAAAGGACTGCAAGTGAATGGGATCTGCTTTCTAATACTGAAGTAGTATGATAAATATCCCAGTCTGTGGCAGACGCATTCATTCTCCTCAGCTGAATGCCATGCCTGTCATGTAACATGCAAAGCCTGAGAGCTCCGAGTTAACTGAAAATCATTACATTTTTATCTTATAGAGAGTGACAGTGAATGTTTGGCTTCAATGGACTAACTACAGGTGTATCTCCTTGCAGATCATGTTTCCTGTAGCGTACTGCAGCATCGTCTACTGGATGACTTCGCAGCCATCTGATGCACTCCGATTTGTCCTCTTTGCAGCCTTGGGAACCATGACATCCCTGGTGGCACAGTCACTAGGTCTCCTAATAGGCGCAGCCTCTACATCCCTCCAGGTACTAAAGGTGTTTTGTGACCTCTAAGAAATCCTGCAGTCTCCTAGTACTGACTGTTTACCATGACTGCTGCTTTGTCAACAAGACATTTATTAAGAGATGACAGGCAAAACATTTTCTTGGTCTGATAGAGCTATTTGATGCTTCTCGCTACCATCAACTTTAACAGCATGTACACCCACTGGATGCGAGGCTGTGAAGTTCCTTCCCCATCTGAATGGGGCTGTGCTTGCTTGAGTGGATTGTCACTTGCTATTTACCCCTGGCTGAGCCGGTCCTAAAAACTGCAGGACTGATGCATTTCTATGCATCTACAAAGTGGAGATAGGCCATGACAATCAGCAGCTCAGTATGGGGTTCTTCCATACAAGAAGGCTGCAGGAGGCAAGGTGGAAAAAAGGGTTGCCCAGAAACTAAAGCTCTGCAGAGGGAGGGCAGGAAGCAGCTGTTGGTTTGACTGCTGCACTGGAAGCTGGCCACTGTTCTGCTTCCTGGCAGGAAGGCTGGTGAAGTGATAATTCACAGCAGAACTGTTTTGTGGTGCCTGTGGTAATAGATGATATTGAGATTAATATGCGCTGATACTATAATTTTTCTGCAGTAGAAGTCTTGATTCCCTCTCTGTGCCACCCTCTGGAACCAAGCATAGCCCTGTGCTGTGACCCCTGTTCTTCTGCTCTTTCCAGAGATACTCATATGGCCCTTTGCCCTAGAGAAAATGTAGAGAGGAGAGGCTGGAGATGGGCCAAGATCTGTCTTCCCCACCAAAGCTACCCAACTGGAGACAATCCTTATGCTCTTCATCAAATTTTAGTACCAGTTGAAGCTTCCGTGGATGTGGGGTTAATGAGAAGGGAACTTTGTGTGCCTGCAGAGGGGAGTGAGTGAGGAAGAACAATATTTAGGAAGATGGGTCCCATACACAGGGTATGCAAGGGAATGCCAGTGCCCATCTTGCTCAGTAAATTCTTGGTGGGTTCAAGTGTCTCAAAGGACAGATCACAGCACAGCAGCGTGGTCAACTAGGAGCAAGGTTTGGGAAGAGGAGAGGGACCCCTTTTCCTCAACTAACTATCTAACCTCCCCGCTAAGAAGCCTAGTCCAAAAAAAAACAGTAATTTCTTGGTATTTGAAACTGATAATCTGGGGGAGTAGCGTTTTCAGAAGGACTTGAGTGGCATCACTCCTAACTGCCTAAGAGACTAGATTTTCACTGATGTATTTGGCTTGGCACGGAACAGAGGATTTCCATAAGGAAAGTGCTTTTAAAAAGACTGATTTTCTCAAATGAGGTCAGGACATCAGATGAAAGAGCAGTTTTTTGTTGTTGTTGTTTGTTTCTTTGTGTTTTGTTTGTTTTTCTTTTTCTGTCCCTCTTGGCAATAGACTGTCTGTTCCTTCTCTCCCTAGGTGGCCACTTTTGTGGGGCCAGTTACTGCCATCCCAGTGCTTCTGTTCTCTGGGTTTTTTGTCAGCTTTGATACCATCCCAACATACCTCCAGTGGATGTCCTACATTTCCTATGTCAGGTACTGCTAGGGAGGCCATTAACCTCCCATTTTGGAAATGCTGTTTGTTTTCTTTTGTTTACTTGGTTATTTTGGGTGCCAAGGAAATTATGTTCAGAGGATGTTTCTATACATGAATACGATGTAAATGAACATCACATTATCTCGACTTCATTTTATTTGTGTATGATGTGAAATAAACTGGAACATTCGCTACAGATCATCAGCCACAAGTCTATGTAAGGTCCATTAAATTCAATGGAATTACACAGCATTCAAATCTCCTTGGATTTTGGAACAGTGGATGTGTGAAATAATAGGAACAGTATGTCCAAATGAGAAATAGATGCCAGCACCTCATTTTGGAAGAAAATGTATAAGTCACAGCAGTATCCTAGGTGGACTTGTTGGATTAAGATTTGATTTCTTTAAATTTTGCAGTAGTACTGCCGTGAGAAACATGGAGTTTTTGTTATCTCTAATCTGAACTCTTAGAAGAAAACTCTGGAGATGGACATGTTTAGACCAGATACCTGAATGTTTATGGTTGAAATTCGACAAGATGATGATGGTGAATGGGTTTTCTTTGGAATGAAACAAAATGATTAGGAAGTACATGTTGCAGAAGGAGCTAAAATGTGTCCTTGTCAACAGTCCTTTGACCATCATTTTGTATATGCCTCATGTGCTTGCAGGACCACTTTAGTATGAGGAGACAGGCTCCTAGGTGGTTCTTCCTTTGCCCACCCCCCTTTTCCCCACCCTGCCTGAGCTGCACTATTACTAAGAAAACCCGAACTAAAATATCCTCTCATTTGGCAAGTGAGGTCTTACACAGAGACCTAACAGTGATTAAGAGACTACAGCCACTCCAAATCAATAGCTAGAATTCAAGCTGAGGCCTTTAGCCATTGTTGAGCCTGTGTGGGGTCTCCTGGAGCTGGTGGGAGCTCTCATAGGCGTGGGAACCATGATACTGTATCTGCTTGCAAAGTCAGATCCTAAGTGCACCTAGTCCTAGGGAGACGTGGGAACTGTGCAATACTAATTAGTGAAACTATGGTGAACAGAAAGTAAGAGAAGAGACATTCTAGATTGATGCCAGTTTTAATATATTCTGACTTCAAACCATAATTGTATCCCCGTTGCTTAGTTTTAAAAATGGAATTAATAATGTCACTTTTAAAAGCGGAGTTTCTGAGTGTGAGCTGAAATTAGTCTGCTTTGTATTTTAACATTTTACTTTTGAGAAATTGCACTATACACTAATGGGAAGCAGTTAAAGGCAAAACTTCTGTCGTTGTTCAATCTCATGTAAAATGCCAACAGCATGTTATTTGCTTGATGGTAACAGGGATAGAATTTACCTTGAGACGTGTCAGAACAATACTGAACCCCTCAGTGTTTCCAGCCAGCTCTCACAGAGAGTGTATTGCTGGTGGACTACTTCTAAACTGATCATCTACATTTTACTTTGTAATAATCCATCCTTCTTCTTTCCAGATACGGGTTCGAAGGAGTTATTCTCTCCATCTATGGACTGGATCGAGAAGACCTGCATTGTGACAAAGATGACACTTGCCATTTTCAAAAATCAGAGGCTATTCTGAGAGAACTGGATGTAGAAAATGCCAAACTTTACCTGGACTTCATCGTTCTTGGAATTTTCTTCATCTCTCTGCGCCTAATTGCCTATTTTGTTCTCAGATACAAAATCCGAGCAGAGAGGTAAAGGAAAAACAACTAAAATGATGCAGTAGGAAGATCTTTAGACATGCAATAGAGGGCTCTTGACATTGTCTCACTGTGGCAGGCCCGTCTCCAGTGCCCAGCTAGATGCTGTTATGACCTAGCCCATAGAGAACCACATTGGGATAGAGGACATATAGTGTTAAGCCAATCAGTCCAGCTGGGTTGGGTCATGTTTTTATTACACTTTCTAGCTTTAACTAGGAAGAAGAAATAGAAGGGAATTTTACAACACAGAGTATCAATACTGAGATAGTGTAACTGTAATAAAAAAACTGGTTGTAGGAAATTTCCTTATGAAAACCAATCATGCGACAAGGTAATGCTAGTCCTGGTAGCCAGAATTGTATGTCATTATAAGTGACAAGGTAATGAGATGCAAAATGGAGAATGCAAAGAAAATATGATTCTCTCATCTTTTTAAATTCAGAGTTTCATCTTTGCAGTTTTATATGTATTATTTTGCAATTATTTTCCACAGAACTACCCCTTCTGGCCAAAAGTCTGTAAATGTAATAATTAATAAGGAAAATATATCTTTTTAACATGGATACTTTTTAAAAACAACAAAAAAAAATCTAAAATTATTCAAGTCATTATTTTTGTTTCTGCCTAAATTTAGAATTTTGGTGCTTTACTTGTCGAGCTGGTCTCATATATGAAAATCTTAATGTTAGGAGGAAAAGGCAGATTCTGAGTCTGCATTGAACCTGTGGTCTGTATATGGAAGTAACAATAGATAGCACAGACATGTTCAAGCTACTGCTGAATGATTGAAAATATGTTCTTTTGCAGTGTCTTTTAAATCCTAAATGTTTGTCGTATTGAAAATACTGACTCTGCTCATTATCTGTTTGATCTACCTCTTGTGAATGAAAAGATCAAAGTACTCCAATGCTCATTTTTTTCTTAAATTATGAAAGCAGAATCTATCCCTAAAGCCTGAGCAAGATCTATCCGCAGCTCAAAGCTTGGGACATTGTGTTAAACCACTAGTGACTGCCTCCTGTGGCAGCATTTAAAATACCTGTAACACTCTATGTGTAGGAGTCTCCACAAAATATGCAAAGGACCTTGTAATATTGCAGGGTTAATTATACCAAGCAGCTTTGATCTCATCCCGAAGTCTACATGTGTGACATGGGAATTAACACCAGTGAAACCATTGCAAGAGGCATGCATTTCTTCTGCATATCTCACCTTTGTAAACTTGCTGGCAGGAGTTCTGACTCCAAGTCAATGTGACTTTTGTCACTGATTTTCCTGAGTTTGGATTGGCAACCCAGAATGACAGCATGGGACCAGTGCCCATGTTGGACACCCTGGTAAACTTCTGTGTGAGTTCTCCTACCTTCTGCAGTTACTGTGTGTTTTACCTTAGTGTCACAGACATCCGGGCCAGACCTACTCATTCTATAAATGCATTATTCCTATCGGGACACTGAGGTCTTGTAGGTTGGAAGCAGCTCAGTGACAGCAAACCACTCAGGAGCTCAGCAACTCGTGACAGAGTAGTTGAAGACCTTGTGCATCTGCTGGTCACCAGCAGTCACAGCTCACACAGTCGGGTTTTGAGGACTCCATGACCACACCTATATTAGTAAACTAAATAGTTCCAGGGCCTGGTCTCTGTTCTTTAGGCTAGTTTTCACAGCCTGCCTTTGTCTGTCCTGTTAATACTCAGACAGCTGGGGCTACCAGGAACAATCCCTGCACTGTACTAACTTTTAAACAGTGCTGAAACACCATCTGGAAAAGCTCAGGTTGTGCTGAGCTGCAGCTCTGCCACTTAGCAGTGAAGACAGTTGTTTTCGTGGCCCGTGCCCAGGCTCTATTTTATTTGCTGGTACAGACACAGACCGTGCGTATCTATTAAGCTCAGAATGCTTGAATTAAGCCAGTCTTCTAGACTGAAGTCAGGTCACACGTGTTAGGAAGGTCAGATGAACTTTCCCTGGAAATATGTTGACCTGGGAAAATAGGGTCAATCTTTACTGTAGAAGAAAAAAAGCAAACTCCTTGTCCAACCTCTCTGCATGTTTTTGTTGCTGTTTTTTCACATAATATCCCTGAAGCCAGTAAAGCTTCTATACAGCTCCACAGCTTTTCCAGGTATATTAACAATCAGGTATGGGCCTACATGGCTGTCAGATAGGAGAAATTAAGAACTTTGACTATTCTAGGTAATAATATTCAGAACTGTGAACAGTTTTTAAACAAGTCACAAATCCCTTTTTCCCCTGAAATCCCTTGGCACAATATGCCTTGATTATTGTAAGGCTCTCAAAATATTTGTGAGTATTTCTGGCAGTTGCTGTTTGCAAACAGATACAAGACTGTGTTTGCCAGATTACTCTTTAGTTGCACGCTGCTGGTCCAGCTGCGAGCTAGCTGAGTATGAAAGTGTGCAACATCCACAGCGTTAAATAAATTCAGGGTTTGATTTGCATTTATCAACACCACTTACCAAATAGCACACTGAGGGTCTCTTGAAACTTACCAAGTGAAATAACTTTGCTGATAAAACTGGTACTTCACCAGTCTCAGCTTAGACAAGGACATTGCTGTCTCCTCCCACCCAGACCAATTTAGCAGTAGGAGCTCTTTGGATACGGTCTTGTTATCGGTGCCTGTTCCTGTGCTTGTAGACTTATTTTACCTCTTTAGTCTGCAACATACCTTCCTGTACTGTAAGTTTGTATTGCGTTTCAGTAGCCAAAAGTCTGGTCCCCCATGGGTGTTCCTAAGAAAATGCATGCTTTGGACTATTTTTGGTCATTCCTTTTTAATTAGATGTGCTTCTTCCCAGCCATCTGCTGGCAGAATTTAGCTGAGAGTTACTATTCTAGGGAACACTTTCAGACTGTAGTATCCCAGTAGGGAAATAAATGAATTCTCTCGAAGCCAACACTACACACAAATGAGATAATTATTCTTTCCCTCCTTAGTGCTAAAATTAAATGGTGTCTCTTTTGCTGATACTGTGGGACAGAAGTATTTGAAGTCCATCCCAGTTATATTTTTGTATGCTGCAAAATCTTTTAACACAGGCTCAGCTTGGCCTTTCTCCCTTTATGTGGAAATAAGTTCTAGCAGGCTAGTATTGAACGCTTTCCCATGTTAGTGGACTGAGCTTGCATGTGCTGTGGTGTAAGCAAGCTCATTGCCAATCTCTGGAGTCTTCGTGCTGAGACAGAATGAGGCCAGCAGGATTCTGAAGACTTCAAAACCTCATTTTATATAGCCATATATAAGTAGCCATAAACTGGTTGAAATCAATGCCATTATCACCATTCAAACCAGTCACAATCTGTCTAAAAATTGCACAAGAGGCACAAAAGTTTTCTGAAGTTCCCTTGAAGACTGAATGTGGGATTTCTGTTGTGATGAGTAGAAGACGGGCATTCTTTTGGCTTCCTTGTTTCATTTTGACTTATTTTGTTCCTTTTGCTTTGGTTATAATGTGCACCAATTAACACTTTATGTGCTTCTTTTTTTTTTTTTTTTTTTTTTTTTGGCAGAAAGTTGCATATAATATGAAAAACCCTGAAAGATTTTAGGAGGAATTACTTTTACTTACAATTAAATAAAAGATTTGGAAAGTAGTCTGTACTCATAAGAAATTCAGTAAAATTCATCTTTAAGGATCAAAGGGAGTAACTAAAATACCTGGTGGTGAATTCCTGTTCAGTTCTTAATATTTGGAGCCCCAAGTATTTATTTTATCATTACAGTAGAGGAATATATGTGCACGTTAAAGAAAGAGAGATGGTATAGATGTAAGATAGTGAACACTTGAGTCCAGACACTGGATGTATCAGAGAGCTGGCATTTCGATCTACTCTTTTGAACAACAAATTTCTTTTGAGGGGCGGAAGAGAAGGAAAATCAAGCAGAGAGATGAGTCTATATTTTCCTGCGTATTTACTGTTGTTTTGCATAATTGCTTTTGTGTAATTTTGGTAAGGAAAAAGATGTATTTTTTTCTTCAGCACCAGAAATGCCAATCCAGAACTGCTTTGCATACTAAACATGCCAGTGTTTATTTGTACTTCCCAAAATAAGCAGGAAGGGTTCTTTTTTCAGCATTAACTTTTAACTGAAATGCAGATTTGTTCTTTTTCCTGCTGCTCTGCGATGATTACCTTAGGAACAATAAAAAAAGGGCAGAGGGAGGGACTTAATGGGCAATGAATTCCCGAACAGAGATCCTTGGAAAATGGGTGCAAGAAGGGTGCAGATGGCATGTCTGCCTCATCCACATTGCCTCTGCTCACTGAGCTGTAGGTCAGCCCCACTTGGTGGCTCAGTGGGAAGACGGTGACGTGGACTTGTCCTGCCTAATGCAAGAGAGCCCCCCATTAAAGGTTGGACTAGATGATCTTAGAGGTCTTTTCCAACCTAAATGATTCTGTGATTCGAAGAGCAAGGATATTAGAAAACATCACGGCTGGTTTTGGCACCAGCTGACCTCAGGCTCCACCAGAGCAGGTTGAGTGTGGTAGATAATCAGGCTGCATCTCAGTGGTAGCTGCAGAGATATTGTCCCACAGGTTGTTTTTCCTTTTTGTGTGTGTCCATTTTCCTACCAGAACACCCTGAAAGGGTGCGATTGCTCAGGAACTACTTCCCTTTTGTTCTGTATGGAAACCATTAGCGATGTCTGATAATCACAAAGGCATTTTGAAAAGCTGTTGGGAACTAGAAGTAAGCAGAAGATAATGCTGTGCCATGTCCTTTGTAACAGTTTGTGACAGGCTGAGCCCATGGCACAGGTCCTACGAATTGTACCACACCACACTAGTGAGTGTATAAATTAAGTGCGAGGTCTCACTGAAGTTAATCACGGGCTTTGCTATTCCTGGACAGGGGCAGTAGCATTTTCAGGGATCAACTCCTACTGTCCTGTTCCTGGATACCTGTTCTCATAATATAGAGATTGTTCTCTTGGATCCCACCGAATGTTTTTTTATAACCCGGATGCGTATTACAAGTCCAGAAGTTACAGGCTGAGCCTGCAAGCATCACAACTTTGCTTTTAATTGTGTGTATGTTAGCATACTTCTGTTTCTGTTCACATTTCATACAGATTTTGCAAAAGAGTAATGGTACCTTAGAGCATGAAACCTAGCTTCAGTGTTTTTATTATTTTGAAATCTTATAACGAACCATAGCTTTACACAGATGTCAGTTGTAGAAGCTTCTTTTAAGAGAGTTAGATTTCTATTGAGACAAATTGCAAGAACTGTAAAAGGATGACCAGTCAAAATATGTATCCTTTTGCAAAAGAAATTGCCGTGACTCAGCCTACCAGTCTGCATTCTGTACATAGTTTATGCCTTCAAGGTACATCACGATTTTATTGATCCGTTCTCTTTCTTGGGGTTTCTGTACAGCTCTGGCCATGCAAAACATTTGCTCGTGTCCTTCTAGCTAGTGACTTGTTGTTGTCCACATGGGTGGTTAAAATGAGCTTCTTGGGACCAGTGCAAAGGAGTTTGAGGTGAAGCACTGACTTTTTAGTGTTCTTTGAGCTACTGAATACCTCGTGGTCTGGTTCTGAGGGTGTGCTTCCCGCCAGTCTTTCAAGAAGAACAAAATCTAAAATGTCTTTTTAAGCAGATTGTAAGATGACATGGAAATCTTTACTGTTAATGTTGATTTTTTTTTTTAACTTCAGTGACATCTGTGATGTCTTTCTTCTTACCCCATTTTAACTTATTTTCGTAACCCGTTTAGCCTAATTGTTACACAAACTTCTTCCTCTTCCTTTAAAAAGCAGCTTTCCCGCCGCACAAAGTTGTTGAACAATTTTTAAAAATATCGAACAAATGCTCCTAAGTTGCAGTATAAATACATGAAATGTAAGGAAAAAGGTTATGTGATACATCTAAAAAGAAAACAAGTTCTGCAGTGTAGCCAAACCCTTATGTATGTCAGTAAGCCTTGTGAAATACTTTATCTGAGTCAGTTGACCTTATTGTGAGATACTACCCTTGAATCTGTAATTGAATTATTTAACATTTGTTCTTTTGTTTTTGAAGCAAGAGTCAATGCAAGTATCATTCTAAATCAGCGTGCTGAAGTGTGCATATTCTGTATATCGAATGTCATTGTTGTCTCTTTTTTCTGTAATGCATTTGCATTACTATGAATCAATTTTATTACGCTTCTCTAGAGACTTTTGCTGCCTGCACGCTGTGAAATATTTGCACTGTTGTAGATATATATATACATATATGTAATTATATTATGTAAACCATGTCTTTTTCAGGTTGCTTGTTACCTTTGTAGTTAACGCTTACTGGTACAGTGGACCTGAGTAAAAATGTGGGATGTGGGGCATTCTGATGATATATGACAATAATGGAGAAATCTTTGTATATTTCTGTATACTTAAGACCCGTAAGAGATTTGTATGTGCATTATTTTCCAAACTAGGGCTTTGTTTTCTGAGAATAGAGACATTTATGATAATGTAACAAAAAAAAAATCAAATAAAGTGTTATTATTTTCAGACAGATGCCGTTGTCCCTGTTCTCTCTCAAAGGGAAGTGGCAGCTGCAGTGGTAGAGGCATTTTCACTGACTGCCCCTGGCAGTCAGCAAGGACAACTAATTGCTTCTTTTAGATGTGGTTTCAGGTAACTCCAATACAGATAGGTTACAGATATAACTCGTAAAAATTCCTCGTAACATAGGTGTAGTCACATTGGCTCAATGCAAGGATCTGTATTGCCCAGTGCTTGACAGTGGACCACAGCACCACACAGGGAAGAGTGTAAGAACAGGGTAAGCATCAAGAGGTGCTTGCCTGCCAATTCAAAGACTACCAGACATGGGGATTTTCTTTGTATTTTCTTGCCTTTGATGTATTTTTCTTTCATGGACTTGTCTAGTTGCTGCTTGAGTCTCCTGTTGACCATGCTAGCTGCAAGTTTCAGCAGAGGTTTCCCCATGCTCTTACATTACAGGAAGAAGTGAATGATCATTCCCTGTCTACCTTCTGCTCAGTACTCTGGAACTTACAGATTTCCTCCTCCCTTGTTCCCAGAGAAGGGAAACCATGTATTATTCTGCCAGTCCCACCCATCCATTTCCCAGTTTACCAGGCACCATTTTCCCTTGTTCAGCCACAACACCCGTGCTATGTTCTCCAGCAGCCTCCTGTGCATTTCCATCATGTTGTACATCATGAAAGGTCTCTTCAACTCGTTTGGCAGGGTGGCTTTCCATGCTACTAAGTTGTCCTTGTGCCACCCCTCTTGCCTGCCACAGCAACAAAATCAGCTGTATTTCTCACCACAGTGCAAGGCTAACAGCCATAACTTCCACAAGTTGGTTAAGTGTCCAGCCAACATGAGCAGTGATGCTCAAAGGATAAACTCCCCAGAGGATGCAATAGGACTGCATTTTCAAAACTAAGAGCAAGGCAGTTTTCTATTGATAATAGGGGTCATACATGTTTTACAGACCTGCAAAAAATGCTGTACTGAAGATATCATGGTCCCCAAAACTAGATGCCTCCCCATGCCAACTCTCCATAGATCAGACAAGGAAAAGGAGGAACAGGACTCTTCTGTAGCCCGATTGGCATCTTCACTCACTTTTATTGTCTTATATTACAGTTAATGCCACGAAATAAGCCAGCCATGAACTTCTCATTATCAACTGTACAAAAATTAATATACCTCACACGCAATTACCATCCACTCTGTTCTCTAAATGGTGTCATAAAATACAGAGCATTTCAAAATAAAGAACACTTGATGTTGCATTTTCCCATAGCTATCAATTTAAAAACTTGTCCATAATGCAGGATGGGAAACAATTTAAAAACTTGTCCGTAACACAGGATGGGAAGCACTGGAAAGACAAGGAAGCTGCTACAATAAGAATGATCCTTTCTTTCAGCGTGGAAGGATGCGAGGATGTGTGCAGTGCCCAGGTGCACGATGAGCAGCTGTCATGCTGCCAGTTACCAGCACTGGGGTTTATCTTAGGAAAGGCATGATAAAGGGCTTGGCTGGGAATTCCCACCTCTGTGGCAGAAAAGCTGCCAAGAGCAGCATGAGCACTAGTTGCATTTTTTATTATTAATTTCATAGCCTCATTTGTTTTCCCTTTTTTCTTCTTCTTCTTTTTTTTTTTTTAAATTTGTTTTATTTTATTTTTTGTGCCTTGATTTTTTCAAGAAGATCTGCAAAATTTTTATGCCAAGTCAACTTCGTGCCATAGTGTTGCTAGGTACCTGACATTGCAGTTTTGTGCCAGTCCTTCATCTCTTCCTCAAATGGAAAATATTAACAGAATGTGAATTTGAAACGTTATCAAATTGTGACTTTGGAACACAGTGGCATTGTTTTTCCCCTAGCACCTAGTCATTGCCTTGTCCCACCACCATACTGGGGCCAGCTTGTCTTCTCTGCTAAGCAGGTAGAATGAAGCTCCACCTGTTCTGGCAACTCCTTGCTCATTCCTCCATATCCTTACAGTCAGATGTTAAAAACGTTTCATAGCTTTATCAAAAGCCTTACAGGTGATTTTGGCCTCTTTCCCATGGTACGATCAGAAAGTAGCTCCGAAGTTGTTATAGAAGAAACAGAAGTGAATCAAAGCTTGGGATTTTGCTGCTGCTGTTTGCTGAGAGCTGTATGTTGTCGTGGCAATGTCCCCCTTGGGTGCAGTGTAATGCCAAGTCTGAGGAAGGGGAGGAAGCAGGGAAAATCCCATTTCATGGTAGTGAGGATCATGGGGCCTTTGGAGAGCTTGGTCAGGTTTAAATTCTCAGGTTCAGCTTCCATGAAGCTTCCTCAAAACACAATAGACCAAAATCATCCAAACGATGGTAGCTGCTTCAAACCACCACCATTTTACCATTCTCTAGCAGGAGGAGACAACCAAACAGCATCCTCTTCTAGAGCATTGGTGAGTGCTTCTGTATTTAAACCAAGTATTATGCAATGCAACACACCTGTTTTTAAGCAAAGTCTATCTATTCGACAAATTGTCTCCTACTGCTGAGCACGTTTGCAGTCTCCTCCTCCCATCATGTACCTGGTGGTGTGTACAGGAGCAGGGACCACACGTGCTGCAGCAGGCTGTTGGGCACTGCTGTTTCATTTACTGACACTGGCAGCTTTCAAATGTTTTAGGTTTGGATGGGGAAGAAATAGGCTACAGTTCAATAGGGGACTCTTCTGCCCAAAGAGGCAGAGAGCTGCTCTTGCCTGAACTTTGTTCATAAGAAAGGTTTTGAAACCTGCACCTCTGAGCAGCGAATCCCCCTCTTTGTACCTGGCCTGGCAGCAAGGGCAACCTCCTGGAGACTGAGTCTGGGTCTTGATAACATCATTTTTCCTGGGTTTAACACAATCAGATGTACTTCTTGGGTCTTACCTTCTTTCCAAGCTGCTTGAGAGCATCATGGTCAAGTTTTCAGGCTCTCCTCTGCGACCAGGAGTCTTGAAATTCACTTGAAAACATGGTCCAAGTGTCCCTTATATTTACTGAACCCCAGGGATGAAACTTTTGGAAAGTAGTTCATTGAGACTTGTGGCAGAACTGCATGTGATTTAGCTGCTCTCAACAGGAACATTTCAGTTTCTGTATCTGTTTTCACTTTGGCTTAGCACCTTGCCTGAAATCTTCCTTTTGAATGGGAGCTTTGCCAGAGGAGGTGTGTGATATCAGCTCAGACAGGCAGCATACCCTTTCCAGAGATACTTGGGAATGCGATCTGCAGTAAGTGGGCATGTTACAATATACACCTTCGAGGTGTTTTCAATTAACTTCCTTTTCTAGATTGCTACAGGTTTCTTCTTCTTTGTTGCTAGCACCCATCTGCACTCTGCGCTCCTTGTCTGCTCCAGCTTTCCCATTAATTCTGCGTGTCAGCCAAATTCAGCTCTCCTGCATTGCTTCAAAACGTTTGACTTCTGAGACCTTTACCTTAGCTACAATTGCTTTAAAAAAACAAAAGTCAAATATCCTCAGTCACTGAAGACCCACACAGGGAATCAATCTATATTGCCAAACAGTTTCTTTCCAGCCTTATTGGAAGCTGGGGCATGGGTTGCACGCAGCTGTCTTGATTACACAGTTTAGGACCACCAGGCATGCGTGGTTTTAATCCTCGTTCACTATCTGCGTAACAGCCTCAGCAGCACAAATGCTTTGTGTCACAGCATTGATTCCTATTACAGTAGCACCTTTGCTGATGAAAATCATGTAGCTGACCTACTTTTTTTTTCTTTTTTTTCTTTCTTTTTTTTTTTCCCCAGAAAAATACTAAGCACTTTGCTTCCTTGTTCAGCTTACTAGCTGTGCAGCAATGTGGGTGTGCAAGCAAAGACACAAAGGGTGAGTCTGCATTTGTGCTTCCCATGTTTACTCATTAAGTCTGATTCATGTTTGTGACAAGAGCCCTGTGCTGTGCTAAAAGGGCAGCCTCGTTATACGCTTATCCTGCCCCTCTCCCAACAACGCTGTTGGGGACTGGAGGACACGGGGCTGGATGAACCTCTGAGATGCCCCAGCGTGGCCACCCATCACTCTCAGGGCATTACGGGTGCACTCAGATTTCTTTTTATTTGGAAGTTTAATTTGGGTAGGGTAAGCAGCCCAAAACACTAACAACAGCTTTGTTCAAGTTTCCATTTGAATTGCTTTTCCCAAAGTAAGTCAGGGCTCCATATATATATATATATATATATAAAGGACAGGCTTTACACAACTCAATCATCTGAAGCTGTTTCCATTTTGCCAGCTAGTGAAGCCTGTAAATCTATTGACGCAGACCGAATGGATGAGCTGTGCCTATCTGCTCGTGTCCGTGTGCTGGCCGACGTGGGCTCTGAAACGCAATCGATGGCCAGCAGCCAGGGTCCCTCGGCTGGGCTTGTCTTTCTGGGGCCTCGGCCACTTCACTACTTTAATGATCACACTGTACTTAACCCTCCCAAATTCACCTGGGCTACACCTCCAGATCTTCCTTAGCAAAGACCTTCAAAGCCATTCAGAAGGCTTGTCAGGTTATTTGCTTCTCTTACAACTGCATTTATATCCTGTTACCGTGCCTGTTTTAATTGCGAGATAATGGAGTTTCACGAATGGCTGATTTTTGCCCACTTGGATAACTTCATCATCATAAAAGAAGGCTCTAAGGAGGCTGGTGTCTTCATCATTTTCTCTCCTTGCAGCACATCCCTGCAAAACTGCTCAACTGCTCTTCCCTGCAAAGCCCCCGAGCACGGCATGGTACTGCAGCAGTCTCATGTTACCCATTTTGTTCCCAAGGGAGCTCTTAGGGGCTTTTTTTCTCAGCCAGAGCAGAGAAGCATTTAAGCTGCAGTGCCAAGCATTAAACACGTGCAGGGGAAAGCAGTAATACTCGCCTGGAGGCCCGGAGCTCCTCCCGTGTCTGGTGACACACCACAGGATATGGTTCAGGTGTAGGTTGGGGCCAGAGGCCTTGTTTCTTGGTTTGTTTTTGATGATGCTGAGCTGAATCACGCTTTTCCTGCACCCAAACCAGGGGACCTGCTCATGAGGACACAGGCCGGTGCTGGTTTGGATGCTGGGGGTGGCACTGGGGAGAGCAAAGGGACCCTTCCCTATGGCCTGAGGGGAAAACGCAAAACAATCCCACTGCTGTCGCTGTAAAAAGGGCAGCGCTGAGCATTTTCAGTGTTCAAACAAGAGAGGTCCTTGTGTAGCCACCCATCAGCTACCACCTTGAAGCAGCTATTCTGTGAAGTGTAAGCACTGCACCCTACTTTTTACAGAAATGTTAGCGACCGTGCTGTCATCTGCGGGTTGCTAAGACGTCTGATTTCCCAGGAAACAAAGAAATACACGGCTTAAAAATAAAGGCAGCAGAGGACTCATGAATTGTGTCTTGGTTCTTTTATTACACTGAAAAACTGTGTGGTACTACCCTACTGATAGAATAAAAGCTGTGGAAAACTTTTCTTCAGAAAGGAGAAAAAAGTGACATAAAAATCGTTGTTGTTACAAATGATGAAGTTTGAGCTGGGACGTCTGGCTGTTATTTCCCAGTTGAGTAGGCTCTTGATGGAAGTTTCTGCTTTAACAAGCTGGGGAGGAAAAGAAGAGAAGTGGGTTAAGGGATTTGTTTTTCCTGCAAATTTGAAAAGATGCAGGGAAGTGTTTGCCTAGATGAAGGACATTAAAAAGGTTGTGTGCATCCAGATGTCAGATTTTAGTCATTGCTTTCCCACCCATCCTTACATGTGTTTTCTAGCTATGATTCGGATCAATAAAACTGAATTATGGGGAATTGCTCCAGATGCAAAACAGACTGTGGGGTGTGTTGGAAACAGCCAGGGGTATTTGTTACCTGCGCTAGGTGTGCTGCAAGACCGGTTACAGAAATGGAAGGAGGGGATCAGAAATTTCTGTACAGTGCATTCCACCTTTCTAAAGTGAAGCCTTTTGCCTCCTGTGATAAAGTAGGTGTGGGTTTGGTAGCTACACCTTTTCCATGGTGTTAGCTGAGGGCTTGTGCTCACACCACAGCCCCGTTGCCCACAAGTCCCTGGCTCTGGTGGGCTGTGGACACCACCCCTCTGTGCAAGAAGCTGGTCTTCTTTGGCTTTAGCCAGCTCTTCCCACTCATGCCCTGAGCACTCTGAACCCCCACTGGGAAGGAGAGGAGGGTCTGTCCTGCCTTGGAGCCGCAGGGCATCCGTGGGGACACACGGGCAATGTCTCGTGCGAGATGTTACCTTCCTCGACCGTGCGGTGGTAGAAGCACCAGGGGACACCAGCGGGGTGTGCCCGGAAGCAGCACTTCCTACTTGTGCACTCCTTGGCTGTGATGCCAGGGTAGCCGCAGTTCACTCGGATCCGAGGGTCGGCAGGACAGACTTTCTTAACTGCAGAAAGCAAAAAGGAAGAAAGGAAGAGGGCTGCATTACTCTATGCTCCATGTACCTGGTGGCAGAATTCACAAATAGAAGGCAAATGTGGCCCATGAGCAAGCTCACCAACCACGGTGACCTTCTCCACACTGATTTCAGGCAGCAATACCACCCAAGTCCTTCCCGTGCCTGGTAGGCAAAACTAAATGCCAACAGATGAGGAACTGCTGCCACACCAGAGAGTCTAGAGGGGCCAAAATTCACCCCTTAAAAGTGTCTGGCAGGCAGCAATCCAGCCTGTCTCCCATGGTGGTACCACGGACACTGGCCTCAGGTAAGGGGCTGTCCCTGTCTTGCCCCAATCTTTAGGTGGCCATAGCCCACCTTTGCATGCCAGCTTCAGCTGTGGAGGGGAGGAAAGTCATTTAGGAGAAATCACAGCTCATCCAGAAAATTAAAATTAAAATCAAAGGTACAGAGGGAACCTTTGTGGGGATGCAGCCAACAGATAGGAACTGCAGCTGTGGGGAATCTATGTTAAGAGTGCCCTTCCACAGCATCAAAACCTTTCACCACACAGCCCGAATAATTAAGTTTTCCTCTCCTGGAAGAGTTCTGCTCTGAAAATCAACTCTGTGAAAATGACACTTTAAGAAGCAGCCATTTCTTTTTCAATATTTTCATTAAATGCAAGCAGTGTTCAAAGCAAAATCACTTTTTGTCCTCCAACAATTTGAGACCTTGTTGACCGATCTTGATTTGTATCAAGTTACTTTATTTGCTAACGTTGCCTTTGTACCCCCACTTCCCCTCATTTTGTGTTCCCAGGGCTGATTGTGCAACTGCTGAGGTTGAGCTGAAGTTGTCCTAAGGGGTTGGCACTGCAAGTGTAGCTTACACTCAGCAGTTACATAAAGTATGCACCCAGTCCTTGAAGGACTTGGGTCAGCAGCTCTAACCCTCTCTGAGAACACAAGGGCAAAAAATTGAAGCAGATGTTTGGATTTTCCAAGGGGTCTTTAGAAGGAAGAATCTAATAGGAAAAAAAAAAAAAAAAAAAAAAAAAAAAAAAGATCTGCTCTGGGATATTTTGGAAATTTCACTGAATGGAGACTGGGAGCAAAAACATGAGAGGAAAAAAAGATCTGCCCAGTGGAATTATACTGGGAAACACACAGAAAAGGAAGGGAGTGGCAAGTATCAACACAATCTAGGAAAAAAAAAAAAAAAAAAAAAAAGAGGAAAAACCTACAAGTTACAGGATGCCTGTGGTGTTAAACAACCACAGATGGATTAATCTGCTGAGGACTCTTTGTGACTCTTCACGATCTCTTCAACATGCAGTGCTGAAGTCCTTGTCAGCCACACAGAAAGCCCATTTAAATAAGTACAGAGGATCCTGTGGTCCACACTGACCAACAGGACCACAACTGGCTGTGAAATATTTCTAAATATCAGCTTGGGCTATTTGATAACTAGAAGCCTGAAGGAAAAGGAAATATCTTGTGCAGAGAGGACGAGTTACAAGCCTGATGGACAAGCAGGATTTGACTTTGTACTTTCTTACCAGAGGTCTTCTCACAGAGGTTTGTGCCCGCTTCGTTGGCCTAAGAGCAAAGCAGAGCTACTCCCTGGTTGTCCACATCTCCATATAAGCAAACACCAGGTAAATCAGTGTTCCTGGTGGAGATATTACCTTTCTTTGGTTTAGCGGTGAAGCACCAGGGGACGCCAGGAACTGAAGCGTTGAAGCAGCACCCAGCTTTCCTGCAGTCCGCTGCTGAGATTCCTGGGGGGCCACAGTTCTTCCGCTCCCTGGGGGCTATTTTACATTGGCATTTTGCTGTTGAGGACAGAAATCCTAAGTTACTGGGTGTCAGTTTGCACTTTTGTTAGTGGAGGTGCATTTATGAGGAGGCCACTGTAAGCAGTGAACTTTCCTAGACTCTGTCCATCTCGCAAGTGTACACTTTCTGTCACTCGCTAAGACCAGAAATTGTCTGTTTTAAGATCTTGTGGTAAAAAGATGGCAGGTGAAATTCTGGCCCCATTACGGTAAGGTCTGTACTTCGCCTGGAAGTATCTTGTGGTCTCATCTGCAGTCAACCCAGCCCAGCACAGTGGGGGCTGTGGACTTCAAACAGACCACATCAAACGGTACAAAACACAGCTTTAGGTGTTATGCTAGTAAATGTTTGTTGGTTTGCCCATGTCACGTGAAAAAAAGAACGAGTAAAGGGTCCTGTGGACATAAGACAGGTGTAAAAATGCAAAATCTCTGCTTTATCTTCAGGTAACTATAAAATCATAGGGTTAAGTGAGAATAGTCACAGCTATACTTTTAATATTTTTAGTCTACTACATAGTCATCCACAACCAAGAAATTCTTGGCATGTCCGTAGGTGTCTGCTGTAGAGCAACTGGCTTTCCACTTCTTCAGTTGTCTATATGCCTTCTGCTGCAGAGGCAGACAGACTTCTTCGAGATTGTATTCACATAGAAAAGTAGCATAAAACAGATGTCAGAAGACTACTTAGGCAGAGCTAGCTCCTGTTCCAGTCCCAGTCTTGTTCTAGTGAGCTCCTGAGCATTTCTGACCCTCTACCTTTGTGGCAGGGTCCTGGTTATGCCACCAACATAAGAGTTCACCTGTGGGCTTTTTTGCTGTTGTTGCTGCCGTAGTTTTCTCTGAAAGACTTTTAAAAAAGACTCCAGCTTTGGGAATAGTGTCAGAACAAGACATTCACTGCCTGATACATGAACTGGAGGCATGCCCGTGCTGCCAGTACAATCAGTAGGTTCAAGCCCACATACATACCTGCAAAAGCAACAGGAGATAAATGTACTTACTCGGTGGTGCCTTCCCTTCTGTCGTGGTGATGAGGGCTACAACAAGGATGACGGAGAGCACGCAGATCCCTTTCAGATCCATTGCTCCTGGGAGCCCTCAGGCCTCCGCCTGTTCTGGCAGGGAAACTTGCTGGAAGAAAGGTGCTGCTTTCCCTTGAGCAGCTCGTTTTATACGGTCCTCATGTTTGCCTGGAGAGATCTGATAACATTGTTCCCTATGAAGCTTCACCCAGATGCTGGCTTTTTTTGTTGTTGTTTAACTAGGAAATGTTGCCATGCATATTTTGATATCCTTGAGATAAATTTCTATGCTCCCGTGATCTATTGATCACATAGCTATTACGTACCCATAGATCACGTATCTATTACGTGATCCCATAATCTATTAATAGGACATTACTGCATGTCTCTGGCAGCCCGAGCTGATCTCATTGCTATTAGAGTATTTCAAATCTCTGAGCAGCTTTAAATGGTTGCCACTGCTGAAAAATATAATACACATATTTCCCTTCCAAGTGTGTCCTTCCTGACACAGATTTTCCCTGGCCTTAGTTTTGAGTTATGCTTACTTTGAAACCATGTAAGGCAGGACAGCTGAAGGTGTGACACCTTCAGGCTATGGGTCTCCCTTACTTGGGAGAGAAAAGGAAAGTTTATATGGGATCTCAGTCTGACTCACTGGAGTCTGTAGTTGCTCAGGGGCCAGATGCTAGCAGCCCGGATGATATTTTGGAGTAATTGTCCTGCACGAGGATGTTTACCTCATGGAAATCTTGCTTCTTTAAAGAACAGTTTTCTTCTGAATATTTTCTTTTTCTTTACTAATCCCAACTAGCTGAACCTAGATGCAACATATATACACTATCAATTTCAAGGGTTTGTGACTTAGCCACCAGGGAATCCTTCCTGCTCATCATTAGATAAGGATTTAATGCATTTTTTTGATCTTTGGTAGAATTACATCTTCATGCCTTTGATTATTATATGTGAGTTTGTTTTCTGCCTCTTTCCTCAACAAGGTTCAAATCAAGAACCTTAAAATTCTGTGGTTGTGATTTGAAGGCAATTTATTTGTCAAGAAGCACTTTGAACCCGATAGAAGGGATTTGGGTCTACAAGGAAAAAATTAACAGAGCTTGTTCTCCTGCTGTTTAACTTATTTGAGACTTTATTTATGTCCATCCCTATTGAATATATGGATAGCACTTCTCACCGAAAGCTGTGATTCAGAAATCAGACCCTGTGTATGCTTCATTGCACAAGGCACCAAGCTGCAGGCAGCAGAGGACCATGTGCCAGCCCTCATATCTCTCACTTCCATCCCCAGGAAGGAGCATCAGACCTAAAATTCACCTATTTTTCTCCATGCACACAACTTTGACTGCACTCCCAAAGGTCAGCGGCGATGCCTGGCCCGAGGGAAGTCAGGAGGGACTTTTCCACCGTCCTTCCTCAGCAGGCACCAGGAGGGATGGGCTGCAACGCTGCCTTTCTGTGGCAGCTTTGCGACCTTCGTGCTGCTGCAGCAGCTCACGGGAGATTATCAGCCCACGGCATGAGTCAGGCCAGCCACCGATAACACCTGTCCCTCCTGCCTCTTATGGGACATTAGTTAAGTCCTTATCTGCAAGCTGTCACCTCCTGGGCCCGATCCCACCGTGCACACAAAGGCAAATCTTCCACCGAGTTCTCGCTGCGGAAAGGCTGCGTGATTGGCATCTTAAAACAAACACCCTGGAAGAAATAAGCTTCACGCTTGCTGCCAGCGGATTACTTTAAGATCTTTGATATGTTTATATAGCAAAGCCTTGGACATTATCTGGGGTTTCTCTGCAAATGTGTTTCCTTCCCTGAGGCTGGCATCCACCCAGACCTTTCGGTAGCTCTGCGTTGATCTCCCGAAGGGGGCTGGAAGGGCTCCTCAACACATCAACCAACAGCACTAATTAGATTTTCATCCTAAAGGGAGTTTGGGATGCTAAAGGGAATTTTCTTATGTGGTTAGAATGAGTACTACATGAAATATCTGTCATCAATCAACATCACTGTACATTAGCCCACAAAATAAATCTCAAGTTTTGCACATTCGTAAAAATAACTAACCATAAGAGATAAAAAGTCAGAGGCAGAGCAACAAGGAATCTCTCCAGTTTGGGGATTTTTGGGGGGGTTGTCTTTGGTGATTTTGCTCCTTCAAGCTGTGCAAAGGATGCTCAGCAGAGGGGAGTACCCAGGAGCAGTGCCCGACTCACACCGTCACCTAGGCAAAGCTCACTTCATGCTGCTCACTGCAACGCTGTTTTTAGGCATGTTAATGGAAACTGTAGGAATGAGTAACCCTCTCCTCCCTTATGGTGAGGCTTGCTGTTTGCCTTGCTTCACGACAGCCGCTGGTGCCCTTGACTTCCCTCACAGAGCTTCTTCTCTAGCCCGAGTAGGAAATACCTGTGTTTTGAAGCTAAAAGGTCAATGCTTTGAGTGGGCGTGGGAGGGATCTAACCAGGCTTTGTGTAGATGTAGGTCTGCTGCAAAAACATGCCCAAGAATTTTGTTTCCCACAAAGCAAGCAGGAGGATGTTGTGCAGACCTTGTGCTGCAGCTTGGAGGTGGGCAGTGCGTGGGTGCTGCTCGCCTTTGCTGGGCACAGGTTGGGGCTGGGTTTTCCCTTTCTCTTTCAGGGAGGGCCCTGTTTTGGAAGCAGTCAGCCAAGCCAGGCTTCACAAGGGAGCTGAGAAAAGCCGCTGCTGGAAAAAAAACAGCCGGACCTAACTGTGGAGCATGAGACCATAAAGCTTGAAGCAGCACATGCCAATAAACGCAGGCTGAAAGAAGGGACAGGTGAGACTTTGGAAAAATCTAAACACACATTTACACACATAAGCCCCTGGAGTCCAGCTGAAGACTGTGCTGCTCTCCAGTTGCACAACTGCTGTCCAGCTTATTTTGCAAACCATGCCTTAGAGAAACCTGTGCCTGTTGCTTAAAAATGCCAGACATCAGAGCAGGGGTAGGTGTTTTTCACTAAGTAGAGCAAGGCACCAAGTCAGAAGCAAACAGAAACAGAGGGAAGCTGTATGACCCTCACGTATACCCGCATTTGGGTGAACATTCCTGCAGGAGAAGAAGATGACTGCACCGTGCTTTGTGTCTGCTCAGATCACCCTCAGAGGGACCAAAGCCTGAACTGTACAGGTCTGGAGAAGGAACTGCAGAAGGAGAAAGAAGCCTTGAGCTGTAAAGGGGAGAGAAAAAGAAATAAATATTTATATATATATTTTTTAAAAAAAAGGAAGCTGTAAAGATAAGGGATACAACAGGGTCTCTGACAGTCCTCTGTGCTGTTTTCATGCATACACTGGGAGCAGTGAGAAAACCCTGGCATTTCTGGGGCAAATGAGGGAGAGGGCCATCAGCCTCCCACATATTTTAACAAGATGAATGAGCACACAAAAGCCCTCAGTTCAGGTTGTTATTTCCCTATCTACCAAATAACACTGCGGGTTCAGAAAATAAACAGAGAAAACCTTACATCTTAACCCTGGGAACGAATGGTTCAAAGTAAGCATTGAGAGCCCTTCAGTCATATCGCTTAGATAAATATACCTCCACGAGATATATTAACGTAGGTGTCCAAACCAACTTTAACTTGGTACGTACAAACCTTTTCAGGGGACTTTTTAAAAAGAATACATCCTTTCTACAAACCAGAGGCAGTGCTGGAGAAGGGCTTTTGTCATATTTTTGTGGTCAGCATCTAACTGACCACAAGGTAAACTGAAGAAAATAATTATGTGAAGTTAATCAAATATGTAACTCAGAGGTTAGTCAGATCTAAAAGTCTGAATTTCAACATCCAATACATTGCAAAAAGATTTGTTTGCAACTGCAAAGCTCAATTACAGTTTAGATATATAGATTTGAGCATATTTTTTTCCTAATGCTCTGGATTTTCCCACACTGCTTGCATTCACTTTTTGGGGGGAGCACCAAAACATCAGAAAATGCTTGCTGCTCCTGAGGTGAGGTGGGGACCAGTCTGTGGAAGAAAGGACACAGTGGCTGCAACCAGCAACAGGGAAAGACACATTTCTTCATTTCTGTTCTAGAGCCCGTCACTGCAGTGACCCAGAGAGGGGAAGAAACTCCTGAACTGGGCCTGAGAAATCTGGAAGATCTGGTTCAAGATGTGGCTGTTGAAGGGACTCTTTATGGTAATGATCATGATATATTCCATTTTAACATGCTCCAAGCAGTAAAAAAGCCCAAATCTTGATCTATTACAGAAATATGTAAGCAAGGGAAACATTAAAAGGAACTTAAAGGACGAGTAAGATGGGTGAAATGCTTGCAAACAGCAGGGTGGTGCTGTTTAGTGACACAATATCAGACCCTCAGGAGTAAATAGTTACCACCAAAATATATATATATGAAAAGGATATCCTCATGCATGCATTTAGGCCCAGAATAGTTAAATGATAGAACAAAGGGTGCTACTGGAAGAAAAAAAGGCTGTTTGTTTCAAAGCCAAATAAAGAAAACAGAAGAAAAGACTGACTACAGGGAAATAAAATCAGAAAGAGGTAAACAAATAACTTCTAAGATAGGAGACAAAGGTCAGTTATCACAAGGGGGAGAAGAGGCTTTTTGTTGTTCAACGCACTCAGAAATGATGTGGAAATGTTGGTGAATAATGAGGTGATGAATATGCAGATGATTCAGAATTATTTTTCATATTTTTTCAAAAGTGCAGGTAACTGAAGAGTTGCAGAAATTTCTTACAAGACTGAGTGACTGAGTGATAAATGTCAAATGAAAGGCAGAGTGGGTAAGTATAAAGTAAAGTGCATGGAGGAAAAATAACCTAATTATATGTAAACACAAAGATGGGTTGTAAATTAGCTCTTGTCACTCAGAAAGAGATCTTTGCATCAGTTTGGATACACCAATTGAATATTCAAGGTGTCAAGCAGGCAAATTAAGTTTTACATGTTGTTAGGAAAGGGACTGAGTACAAAGAGTTGTGACACCACTGCCATCCCTGCTGTGCCCACACCTGCATCCCCTTGTGAAGCACTGGTTGCCCCAAGTTAAAAAGGAGAAAGTGTAATTAGAAGAGATGCTGAGAAAAGCCCCCTGGCTGATGGGAGCAATGAGCTGTGAAAACAAATTTTGAAGAATGTAAGGATCTTAGAAACTATGCCGTCACAGGCCAGAAGGGGAAGCTTTCTCGGGGCTAAAGAAGGAGGTAACAAGCAAGGGGTGGGAGTCAGGGGATGGTTTTCACTGCAGGGAAAGGTCAGGAGGAGTATCCTGCAGAGCTCTGCTGAGACCTTTGCAGTGTAACAAACTTGTAAACCATCTGGAAAAGGAGGCGAGCGGGTAACATTTGTTGACAACACAATGCTTCCATGGTGGTAAAGATATGAGCCAGCTGTGCAGATGGATTTTGCGGATCTGAGTGACTGCAGAATAAGATGGCAGGTGAAGATTTCCCAATGCATGCCAGGGAAAGGAGTGACCCTACCTTTTCAAACAAAATGATGAGCCCTGAGCTGGTTATTATCACCTGGGTATGAGTGAGTGCAGTGTATGATATTAGCATTTGGAGTACGAGAGAGTTTTATGAAAACACCAGCTTACTGCTTAGCAACCATGAGAAAATCAAATGACAGGTGAACAGTTATGGGTGAAGGGATAGCACAGAGCATGGAGAACACTGCTATGCCATCTTATAAACCTGCAGTACATCTGCTTTCTCCTTGCCCTATTCTCCATCTCCAACTTGTAAATGGTCCTGTGATGGGGATGAAGGGAAAGCTAGCATTGTGTGACAGCATTTGCACCGGGATGACCATGTACACTGGGTATCTCCAGGTTACAAGGTGTATAAAAGTCACAAGAAGCAGAAGAATATACCATTAGCTCATTGTCTCACCTAATAAAAAATCTGACCACCTGAGTGACACCTTCAAAATAAGCGAAGGAAGATGGAGTTTCACTGAGCATGTGGGTATGATGGAGTTCAGCTGTGGAGCTCCCTCCTGCAGGATGTTGTGGATACTAAAACTTCACGTGGGTTTGGAAATCAAATGGATGAACTCATAGAAGAAAACCGGTTTGGAGCAACAGGCCTATCTCAGAAAATGACTAAGCTGCAAATCACTGGAGTTTGGAAAAATAATCTGGGAAAGTGTCACTGCCCATTTGACTTGCTCATTAACTCTTACCATGGCATCTACTCTGGCTGCTTTTGAGGACAGGATGCTGGCTGCCTGGACTTCAGCTAATGCTACTCGTCCCTTCTCAGAGTACTGAAACCAGAAAGGCAGTCAATGACATGATGAGACAGCAGCTGTACATGGGGAGAACACAGTGTATGACTACATTGGAATTCATTGCTTCAGAAGCAGAAGGCTAGCGGTATGGAAGGGCTAGAAGACTACCCAGAGGAAAGGGCCATTGGCAGTTGCTCTTTATGGTGGTCTAGGTATAAACTCTCTTTCAGAAGACTCTAAATCTCTGGCTATTGCTCTGGGAACACCCACCAGGAGAAGGATTATTCTGTACTTCTTCTTAAAGCTCTTCTGTGGCTGGCCATGCCTGGCACAGGATCCTGGCTAGAGAAGGATTTAGCCTGTCTTAGTCTGGCCAATTGCATGATTTTATCAATACTTCTTCTGATTTTTGCTGTTTTTCAGGAGCATCTTTTTGAACTCTCCTGGATTGATGAGTTTAATCATCCGGTGAAAGTTTAGAGTTCAAAATCAAGATAATCTAGTTTGGTTTTAATTCTGAATCTGTTAAAAATGTCCCAGTTTGGAGAACGGAAAATGCTGTGGTGGGTGGAGTTTCACAGAAGCTTCTGAAACTCACCCAAACCCAAAGCAAACCCACCCCCGCATATCGGTTGTGATTACTGGAAGAAAGACCCCAAACTAGCACCACTCATGAAGGGGGTGGTGGTGGTTTTTCTGGCTTGGTTTCCTCCCACAGTTACTAGTGGGAGGGAGGGAAGGATGCTGGCAGGTGCAGAGAAATACATTGCAGCCAGCGAGGGGCATGAGCCGGCCAGCACCTCTCATGGGGAACAGGGAGGCACCAAGGCTGGTCGGCGGTTCTGAACATCAATGTGCTGAGGGCATTGCATGCAGCAGCTGATAAATATGGGCTAAATTGCATAATTTTAGCATAATTCATGCATTAATATAATGGCAGATGGTAACATAAATATATCATCTATAACAATGGTGAAGGGTCTGGAGGGCAAGATGTATGAGGAGTGGCTGAGGTCCCTGGGTTTGTTCAGCCCCGAGCAGAGCAGGCTGAGGGGAGGCCTCATGGCGGCCTGCAGCTCCCTCACGAGGGGAGCGGAGGGGCAGGCGCTGAGCTCTGCTCTCTGGGGACAGCGACAGGACCCCACTGTGGTGGCAGAGAGGGTAGTTGTTGCTTTTAGCAGTTTTCAGTTATTGCTGCTTTAATTGGTAACAGTGAATGGGCAAAGCGTTCTGTACCAGTTAAATGTAGTTAAAAATAGAGGGAGAAATATTAAATTCTTATGCCAGCAAGAGAATATGAGGATAAATGGGAGAACTACTTCAGGGGAAAAACTCTCTCTCTCTATAGTAAAATGATTCAAGTGTTAGCAAAATAATGAAGGAAATAAGCAGTTTTTATTTGTTTGTTTGTTTTTAAATTCAAATGAAAAAAAGAAGGCTAGCTATAAAATTTCTTTTAACCTTTCCTTCTAAGTGTTTTCAGGAGAGTGAGCATATGAAGTAAACTGTAAAGATTTGGAAAGGTCATAAAAGAAAAAAAAAATGGGGGGGGGTGGGGGGGGGAAGAAAGAGAAAAATAATTTCTTCCCCTCAAAGCTAAAAACAAACAAATGAAACAAAACAAACTAACAAAAAGTAACACAAAACCACCAAACTTAGTAAGAACTTTTTTTCTTTACTGTATTTTTATAATATATCACTGCAGATTCGCACCTGTTCTCTTGTTACAGAAGCCATGAAGGCCTTCATCTCAGGTCTAGACAAGCATTGTGTAGCCTCTTGGCTTGGGAAGATGGATGATAGGTCGGGTCTGCTGTCCTTCCTAGGACATGAGTCCCAACAAGGCTCTGACATGAGCCCTTATGGTGCAAACCGTTCTCATTCTCTGTAAGACTGAAGATGACAATGGTGGAGAAGAAGGGTTTTTGGATCTTTGGTTACTTATATCTCCACTAGTATTGGACTTCAACGTCCTACGAGAAGGCAGTGAACTCCTGAGAGAGAGTATACTTCATAATTAATAAAAAAATGTGTGATGTTAGTTTGGTCCTTCTGCTGGTGGATTCAATGACTAACCTTGTGTTGATTTCTGTGCTCAGGAGTGCAGCTCCTGAAGTCTTTTGAAAATGAGCTAGTTTCTAGGACCCTATCTCAGTTCTGGCAGGGCAAAATGAGAGTTAAGACAGGAGAAAAAAATGAAATGAGGAAAACATAACTTCAATGGTGAGAACATACAGCCCCCTTTGTTGCAAATACGAAAACAACAAAGTCTGGATGATAAAAGATACTGTTCACATTTTCCGTATATGTCACGCAGACAATACAGTAGCCCAGGAGGACTCTCATGCTGGATCACTGGTTTAAATCTCTCATGTGTACCACAATCAAGCAAATTGTCAAACACACTTCTGGCCACAGTAACAAACAGCATTTGATTCATGCCCATAAATACAGGGATGAAAATATTGATATTTCAGTAAATCAAGCAGCTTCCATCTCTATCATACTTTGCTTTTCACAAGTGAGACCTGAATTCTCAATGTCTCTCTGCTAATGGAAATTTTCTAAAACCTAATTAAAAAGTCTTTATTCAATGGGCTGTGGAGAATTTATAGCAGTAAAGCTGTCTGTGTCAGACAAATATGCTATTGATAGTCCCGTGGGAAGTCATGATGAAGGGACTACAGATAAGAATAGAGAGAGAAAAAGGAAATACGCAGTACACTGGGCTCATTTTCAGACAGCTGGACACTGGTGTGCAAGAAGGGCAAGGAAGGGAGAGGGCTGGGGGCGTGCTGGTGTCAGCACAAATGAATGCTGCCCTGGGAGAGCTTTCACTGGAAGAATCAGAGATGTCCCAAGGGCTTTTACCCCTTCTCAATGAAGGGGATGCATCTGTGGCTGTGAAATGGCCTCAGCTTTTACACAGAATCGTAGAACCATAGAATGCAGCTTGGGTGGATACTGGCTGCAAAACAGACCAATATAGCCACCGGCACGCGTGCTCTGGGATCACCAGCCAGTGCTTTTAGAAATCAGCCGCCTAGGGTGAGAAGTGTTGTGTGCCTGTGCATGTTGCTACTTTCAACCTACCCCAACAAACAGTGCCAGACAGGGGCTGTCTGCCCTCTATGCAGACCTCCAACACCCAAAAGGGCAGCAAACCATCCCGCTGGGCATCACTGCCCCGTAACACCACATATTCCTCCTGAAGGGTGAAGAGAAATGGCACCAGACCATCCTGGACACTGCTACCACTGGTGACAGTCAGCCACCCAACAGGTAGCCCTTTCTTTACAGCACACACAACAGGACAGCTCAGCTCCAGCACCATGGGAGGCTTTGGGGGTGTTCAGAGGCTGTTGCTTTCCTGCGGCTACACCATGTGATATAGATGCTGGGGGTGACCTGCAACCCAGGCTGCAGGAGGACACAGTTGTAGGTGGTGTGGACAGTGCTGCTGGGACCAGCTGTGCACACAGCCCCAGATGTCCCTGACTCCTCCTGCCAGTTCCCAGGACCTGTGGTGTCTGCATGAGAGCTCTAAGCTGCATGGAAAATGTGGCATCTTGCTCACGGGTGAAGGCCCAGTAACCCCATCCACACTAAAGAAGTGTTGGTGAGGTTTAATGGTCTGCAAACCCAACACACTTAAGGTTCAGTCCACGGCACTTCTCATTTCACCTCCTTGGTGGCAAATGCCCCCCTTGCGTGTCCCTAGAGCCCTGCTGTGTTGCGCCCTGAGGTTGCTGTGCTCCCAGACCCACAGCCCCAGCACTTTGCAGCCAAGGGTGTTGCAATGGCAAAAATGCAATTGCATTGCTGACGGGAAGGTTGCTAAGATTTAATTACATATAAACTCAATGACGAGTTTAGGGTTACTGGAACCCACTCTTGCCTTGTGCATTCTACAAATGCTGTTTCTACATTATAGTCTTGAGCTGGCTGGATTTTGTTTGGAGAAGTTTGTAACCTCTTTAGTCATCTCCTCGATAACAAGAGAACTTTAGAAATGTGGGAAACGTGAGGCCCCTATATGAAAGGGCCTGATTTCTGAGCAACAAGTCAGCTGCCCTTACATTCCTGCCAAATGTCCTTCTCATTAGGCAACAGAATCAGCCACATTCACGTAATGCAGATTTAACTGCTTGCGTTAATGAGGCCACCTGCAAGAGGAGAAACAGAGGGGGAGCTACATGAGTCAGAGAGAGGCCTCAGAAGCTGGAAGCCCCGGCCAGGTGCCCTAACCTGAAGGTTTCTGGGTTGGGGTTTTTCCCCTCAGCCTCTGCAGAGTCCAACCTGGACAGGAGGTTAATTCCTGGCTTAGTCCCTTTACCCTGCTGTAACACTTTTCTCTAGTGAAATTACATTAGTAGTGAGAAAAAGTTCTGCCAATAGTTTAACTCAAATCATTTCTTGCCACCTCTATAACCCTTGATGATTGCATTGGGATCTATTCAGAATAACTATAATTTAGTAAATACTATGTTTGCCATTCCTAAGTGTAGCTTTATACAAACTTAGATTAGATAATTCCCTGCCCAGTTATGGGTGCCAACATGCTGGTCAGAAATTTTCAGAAGTGTTTTTTTTTTTTTTTTTTTTTTTTTTTTTTTTTTTT
>NC_048893.1:112904458-113196759 GCF_011077185.1 Oxyura jamaicensis
TTTTTTTTTTTTTTTTTTTTTTTTTTTTTTTTTTTTCCCATGCTGTAACTAAACTTGGCCATTGTAACTGTATAAAGTAACAAACTGATTGCTACTTTCAGGACAAATTTGGTAAATTCTTAGGAATTACATTAGTCTGAGAGATTTGCTACTGATGGCCCTTGGGAAAACCAGACCAGGCAATGGTGTGAAGCAGAGACCCTGGTGAGACCCTCAGCAAAACGCTCCTGAAAAATAACTTCCAAAGAGATTTCAAATGGGAGATGCCACCAGGGGGTGGCTGAGGGGTGTTGCAGAGGTCAGCCTTGGAAAGGCTTGCTGGTTTCCTGAGCTCTCTTCTGAAAGGGACACAGCAGGAGTCGGGAAGGAGCCTTGCCAGCTTTAAATGAGCTCTGTGGCATGCCTGTGAGACTTCTCCTTCAGCAGGTCCCAGTGCAGGTGCTGCAAGAGGTGGTGTCCTGGCATCACCAAGAGGGAATGCAGGAGCTATGGATGTTTTTGTCCTCAACACCTGGGATTGCCCTGGTGCTTTCCTCCTTTGATAAAAGCAGGTAAGGCAGTTGCCGGAAAAATGCTGGCTAACCAACTTAGCTGACTACATAACAGCGCTGCTGACATTTTACACTTTTTGACTGCATTTTATGAGTTTCTCTTAATCTGCTTAACTTTCTTTTGCACATATTTTACTGGATTACACAGATATAAGTCACCTGTAATTTTCCCCTGTACGGATGGGTGCTTATGTGCCTTTCTGAAAACATCCCATGCTGTCTTGTGTGGTGATGAGCCGTCTCTATCAAATTGCTTAACAATATCAAGCATTTCAGTTGACCTTTGTACTACCTCTTACTGTTATTTGTTAGCATGTGAACATGCTATTAGGTATAATAAAATGATTGCTTTGTTTTCTTCATGAAAAATGTCAATGGGAAAAAAAAATGTAGACAAATTTTGTCATCAGTTGAAACGGTGGCTGCAAACTTGAGGACAGAGACGGAAATAGTCAAATGAACAGATTGAAAAATATTTGAAAGTTCTTCCTTAGAAAGACATTTTAATGGGTTTAAGTGAATTTTTTGCCTTTGCCAGCCAGAAAAATTAAATATTTTCTTCCAAGGACATTATAGCTCCACTGCCTAGATGAATATATGTTTCACAGAGTCACAGGACACCTATGTCCCATATTTGTTTATGTTGTTCTGCTAATCCTTTTTTGACAGCAAGTGCTACAGTGCCCCAGTGGCCAGGGCTTCAGCTCTGTGCAAACATTAGGTTGCCACCTGTTTTAGGGGGGTACCCTAGTCCCAACAGGACTTTCTGCTGTTGGCTTTATCTCAATCACTTCACCTTTAATAGAAGAAAATAAATAAATAAATAAAAAGGTTTACATGTGTTCTTGAAGAAACCAGTTCCTGTGCTGTGGTGACAGCAAAATAGGTGCATGAGGGCAAAAGAATTTATACGCTCCGTATATATATATATTGTGGTATAGAAATGTGAGTCATTTATCTGTAGGCCTGATGGGGAGAAAATAAACCCTTAAATATTGTCACTTCTCTCTTTCCTTCCTTTGTTTTCTTTCTTTCTCTTCTTAGTTGGTTAAATCAAAGTGGCTCTGGGCCATGAGGACCTCCACGAAGCAGAAGAGCTTTAGATGCTCTGCTTTGCTATATAAACAGTGAGGCTGTTCCTGTCTTGAACTCATCACTCTCCCTTGACACAGCTAGTGACTGGAAGGAGGAGAAAGTTTTTTGAAATAATTTTCTCTTACTATCCATTTGCCTCTTTAGACAGTTATAAAGTCTGCAAGCCATAGGCAGTACTTGCTTCATGGTTTTGAGTTCCCAGTTGCACTACAAGCTACCTTTTGATCCGAACTTTATGTGGGACAGAGAGGACTGCAGAGGGCCTGTTGTGACCACACCTTGCTACCAGGGAAGAACAGCCCAGAAGAAGGCTTATGCTGACATTGTTGGCTTGCTCCTGCTTGGGCTGGTGGCTTTTAATCCGATGCACCCTGGATGACTGCCCAGGCAGAGTCAGGCATGGCCCTGGCGGTCCCACCAAAAGTTTGTAAGTGCCTTTTTTGTGCCCTGATCCCCGCAGTAGGGCAGAAGAGGGCCAGGGAGTCCTGGACACCCCATGTCCATGGTGGGCCAGTGCTCGCTGTGAAGAGGCAAGGCCACACCAGCAGGGTCAGCCATGTGGCCTGGGCTTCTGGTGGCAGCCTTCCCCTGAGCCTGTGCCCAGCCGCCCAGCCCAGAGCACACACAGCAAGCCACCGCTGCATCCTGCATCAAAATTAGTACAACTGCTTTTGAAATCCTCTTCCACAAGCTCTAGGGTAGGATTAATCATCCAGAGTTGCAGCGTAGGAGCAGGCCCCCCTGAAATGTAAGAGATGGGGACAGAGGGGTCTGTGGTGTTGTGCTGCCCCAGACCCGGAGAGCTGCTGCTGCCCCAGAGTCACCCCTGCCCTGCCAGCCCTCTGGTGCTTGCAAAACTTATGCTTGCTTCCTGCTTTTTGTTCTTCAGCAATGTTGGGAGAGGGAATATGAAGGGAGTAATTACTGGAGGTAAATGTCTTCATTTTTTCTCTGCAACTTGACTGCATTTGAACCTCGGGAGTGCTGAGATCTTCCAAAGCTCTGCACCCCGCTCTGTGAGTGAGCCTTGCGCTCCCTCTTCTGGCATGTGGACTGGGTGCTGCGGAGGGAGGAGGAGGAGGGACACTGGTGGTGGTGGTTGTCCTCTGCTTGCAGGTGCTAGCAGCTTGGGCCCTGCTTGCCCTCAGCTGCTCTTGGCCCCACTGCCACCAGCCCAGCTCTCCCCAGACATCCTCACCCACCCAGAGGGGCTCTGGCTCCTTTTAGGAAGAAAAGTTGCTTATCCCTTCTTTGCCAGAACCTTCCTGTTTGGACCTCAGGAGGTACAAACCCTGATGGGAGAGTTTCCTTTAAGTAGAAGCCCTGCACTGTTGGCTCCACTTGGGAGATGACCTTGACAGTGCTTGCTCGTGGGTTTGGGCACACCACAGCCATGCTGCAGCCTTCCAGTGGATGAGAAGAGACAGAAAACAATTGTTTCTATGATTTTGTGGTTCTAAGGTTTCTAGTTTGTTCATGAAATTAATGGCTTCAAGATATAAATGAACCTTTCCTGCTGCTCTTGGGTGATGTGGAACATCACACAGTAAGATTCAGTCCAAACCAATGGTACAGGCCCTTTCATGCACAGGTGCATAATGCAATGTGTGTGTTAGGTAGCTATAGGATATCCAGAGATACTCACAGCTGTTTAGGTCCCTACCTACAGTTGTCCACAGGTGCTAGTGGACCAAATGTTTATTATGTCCAGAGAGGTCTAAGACATGATGTAGTTGCCTGTGCATACCTCTCTGGTGCCATTTTGGAGTGCTTCAGGGGACTTTCAACCACTGCTCAAGAACACAAGTTCCCTCCAAGTCCTTCAGGTCTTAGAGCAACTGAAACATGCAAAAGTATTTCTTGAACTAAAAGGTATATATACAAAATAGAAACCTGACATTTAGAAACACAAAAAACTATTTCAGGGATCATTTTAGCAAATAATCTATTTTGCTCAAAGCTAAAAATCAGTGCTGGTTGAATCCAGACTTGTAACAGAGCCTTTCCTCTTGCACGTCATCACAACATTGCTTTATTTGTTCTGATGATGATTTTAATCTCTGGGAATTCAAGAGGCTTGCTGATAATTTCTGTGTGTTTCAGTAATTAAAAGGAGTAGGGGTAAGCCCTTAAACACCCAACATTTTTTTTTTTTTTTTTTTTTTCTGTCTGGAGAACATTTTTAAAAAGGGAACAATCCTGTTGCTACTGAAACTGTTTAGGCTGACTAAATAACTTGCTTGGGGGATGCTTCTTTGCCTCCACAGAGCAAACTCAGTGTGGTTTGCACACCCACCCAGCTGGGGACAGGCGACACAGCAAATCATCCAAGCCCAACAGGCTGGTAACAGCATGGAGGGAAAACTGCATTGTTGAAAGTTGCTGCACCAACCATGACAGTAGGAGAAGGGGATGCTGGAGTGAAGATAGCCAGGCTCTGTGTCACTGCTATTAGGGTGTCTAAGTAGAGACAAGCTTCTGCAGGAAATCTATTTTAAAGGCAATGCTCTGGATGGAATCACAAGAAAAAAAGGTGAAAAGTAAGATTGCAGAGGGCTCATCCTCTTCTGAAATGTCCTTCTGTCCTGATAAATGCAGCTCAAAGTGACCGTTTTGTTCATTTTCCCTCTGCTATTGCTCATGTAAACAAATCTCTGACATGAGCTCTGAACATGCTCACATGAAAAGATGCAGAAAGGGTGATTTTGCATGGTGGGCAAGATGGATAAAATAAAGGAAGACAGGGAAGTATTTAGGTGTTCCCATGTGGCTCCTTCCATGACACAACCCAGGGAGATGAGGTGCTGGGGTGGCACCATGTCCCCAGCTGTCTCCTTGGCAGGTACTAGATGCTGCATGTATGCAAAGCAATGCATGTGCACAAAAATGTACGTACACAAAAGCCATGTGATGCCTCTGTGATGCCTTGAAATCCATGGTTTTCCCTTACTCTTGGGCACACACCATATTAGTTAGAGTCTATCTAAAGCAAAGGATAAGGTAAACAATATATATATGTATATACATGTCACAAGCATATGCACACACATACAAATATATGTTGTAAAATATAGATATAAAAACATAACCATAAATTTGTATTTTTTCCTGTCTACCCGGTGCAGCCACTCCAGGGTCACAAACCTGCCAGTCTCATACCAGATGTACCTGTGAACCAAGGGGCACTTCCACTATAAATAGGCCCAGCACGGGCCTGCTTAATCCTTTAAGCAAAGGGCTGCTTAGTGATGAAGGCTGTGGTCTTGGCCTGCCTTCAGAAGTGCAATACACTAATCTTCACAGTTTAAATAGCTTTAAACATTGGTGCCACCGAAACTGGGGGCCATGTGATGGGGAAAGTCTGTGTGAAAGGCAAAGGGGGGCTCATGCAAAAAGCCTCAGCTCCAGTGTGCTGGTGAAGATGGGCTTGCAGGGTGGGGAAACCTTCCTTCAGACCCCCCCCCAGGAGAAAGGAGGGCTCTTTGCCTTCAAGCGCCAAATCCAGACAGTTTGTCTTGCTGTGCCTGTGTGATGAACCCCTATCAGGAATAATTTCTTTCTTGTTTTGCGTCATGTTCTCTGTGCACATTGTACCTGAGAGACTCTCGGAGTGACCCCGCTCCTCTGCCAGGTGAGCTGCAGACACCTGCACAAAGAATATTTCTGAGCTATGCACAACAGGGATTATACAGGATAATGCCATAGAAACTTATTTAAATAAATCTTTCTTATATTATTAGCACTTGGATTAACTAAACATCTCAAAAATCTCCTTTGCTTCTGAATATTGGCTTGTTTTTGGAGTTCGTTTAACCTGGAGAATGAAAATTGGCTAGTTCTTTCATAATGCAATCCTCTAGGGATATTCTCATTGCCACTTCATTTCTCCTGATGTCACATACACAGTAGAGAGGCACCCATGCACAACTGAAAGCAGCAAATAGTTTCACCCCCCACACTTGTGCCTGCAGAATGGTGCTGCTTCCTTTGAGCTGCTGACTAGTTAAAATTAAATCTGCTTTCTGCCAACCCAAGGAAGAAAAAACTACGGTCATTTCTGACCAGGTTCAAAGAAATGCACGTTTTGAGCTATTCATTCCTAAAACCAGCTCACCCAGAGGGGAACACGAAAGCTGACTTTACCAAAAAACGCCTCTTCACTGCCGTTCCCTGCTACGTAAGCAGTCACTAAGCGTGTGCTGGGGCACGCTGGCCTCAGAGACAGCATCACGTCCCCTTGTCATCCAGACTGTGTCCCAAAAGACCACCCTGACCTGGGATGAGCCTGCTCACAGCCTGCATTGCTCTTCTCTGTCTTTAACCTTCATGCAGAGCGTGTGCCTGCAGGCAAAAGCGCTCTCAGGGTTTTATTTTCTATTAGTTGTGTTCGTCCAAATACCCTGGTTTACATTTGCCTACGAAGGAGCTTTTTGTCTGTTTTATTTCTTTAATCACCCTCGATGAGCATGTTTTTGGCACACCTGGTGTCCCATGAACAGGCAGGTAAAGGCTGGCAAAGATACCCAGAGTAGTGGGGGGTCTGCGTGGCTGACAAGTTTGACCGTCAGGCATTCACCCCGGCACTCTCCTGGCTCTCCGTTATCGCGGGGTGTGTCCTGCCCGTCGCTGAATAAGCTGTTTCCAAGCCGGTGAATCACCAAATCAGTGCGTTTATGTGTGTGTACAGCAATAGTTTTTATTGACTTCTTAAATTATGCAGGTAATGGGGAGCCTCCAGATAATGCTCAATCCAGAAACAAAATGCTGTGGTGCTGCAATTTCGGGGCGTGGTGGGGAAGAACTGGGGTTTCTTATTTAGTCAGGGATGTGTGCACAGAGCCAACTGCAAATGCATATACACGGGGCTGCGTTATTCCCCCCTTTCTTTTAATGACGTGGAGTAGATAACGTGCTCCCAGGTAAATGGTAGGGGAGCAGTCGTGCAGCCCCTCTGCTCCCTGGGGACATCCCTTCCTGCTTCTCACTGCCCCGCTGATAACACACCTTGCCTCTCTGTAGGACTGGGGAAAACTGGGGCTAAAGCACAAGCAGGGCTGCATGTCTCTCCTTCACGCTGCTCAGACATTGTCTCTGCAGTCTTGAAGTGGGAAAAGGAGCAAGGAGAGAGGAGGAACGGGCTGGGCATGCTGAAGCCAGTGGTGTGGGAGGAGGGCTCTGCTCTTTCCCCATGTAGGCTCCGACCTTCTCTTGGGAAGGCCCCAGCTCTGTCCCTGCATTGCAGTCTTCTTCATGCTTCCAAGCGTGTTTGTGGGATTTATGTCATTCTGGTGAGTGGCAAATCCCCTGTGACACGCAGGTCTCTGTAAGGACATGTCTTACAGTGGTGTCCCTGAGTCCCATGAAGCGACGCTGCGAGAGCTCAGAGTGCTGCTGTGAGCAGACATTGCTGCCCCCCCCTCCAGCTCACCCACGTCTCAGGCAGAGATGAGCAGCTTCAAGTCCTACATGAGTCAGTGGTCAGCATTTTCTTGCTGCCTGCTGCATACCCTGGAGGGATGCTGGAAATGAAAACACCCATAACGTTCTTTAAGCTGTTGGTCCGAGTCTTTTTTTTTTTTTTTGGTTTGTTGGTTTGCTGACCCATGATTATTTTTAAGCCCACCTGCCTTTTTGAGGCTTTATTCTCTTCATCCAAGAAGAAAAACACCTGACAGCTCGGCTCCCTGAGGCTGAAGGACGAGGTTGGCCAGAGGGGCTGTGTGTCCCCAGCTTGGTGTCAGGGCCAGTTCTGGGACCACACGTGGCCCTACTCCCTATAGCAGGGGACTGGGATCTGCGGGGGGTGGAGAAAGCAAAAGGCTTATGAGGTGAGAGGGAGGTCCTGAGAGGTAGAGAGGATCTAGGGGCATTGAGATGGAGGTGCTATAAAAAGCAGGGATTACGGTGGTGTGGGTGGATGTGGGGACTCAGCACCACGGAGGGGCAGGGATGGAAATCCTGACTCCGGCCTCGCAGTGGAGAAGCAGGAGGATGAAGTGAAGAAAACAGATTATAAATAGGCCTCCTGCTTTCCCTCCATGCAGCCTACATCGAAAAAAATAACAAACTTAATTGATTTTAGTTTTTCAACAGGAAAACAAGGTATGGAAAGTATTGCTGACAATAAAGGTCTCCCAGTATAGCACAGCCCAGCAGTTTACAACTGAGGCTTGACAAGCGGGAAGCTTCAGAAGGGATGCAAGCTGTACATATTAAATGGTAAAGGTAATTAGGCAGGGTTTGGGTTCATAACTGGACCCTTGAGGAGGAGCTATCTTACACTGCAGTGTACAGTATGAGGTGGGCACTATGGCTGGAGTGCATTGGCCTTCTGCTGTGGGTGAGCTGAGGTGGTAAGCAGAAAAGGTAAGCATAAATTTGCTTTTGACAGTTTATTACTGTTATAAGGTCATATTTAGGTTTCTATAGTTTCCACAGGCAGAATTAAGTAATTGTGCCAAAATACTCAGTCTGTGAGGGTGAAGAAAATGTCCACAGTGAGATGAAGTAAGATGCTTCTGGAGAAGCTTAGCTTCCATTTTTCCACCAACTTTAAGGGTTTCTTAAAATCAAGCTATCTCACAGGAACCTGCACATGGCTGTAAGTGCCTAGCACTGGGTACCTGCACTGAAATACATTTTGTGGCAGTTGTGTTTTGGCCTGAGGCCCGTAAGCTGTGATACTGCCCCCAGTCTGATGCTAGTAAAAAGGAAGGTTGCTAAAATTTTAAATAAACCTTTTTCTTTCTGCTGGTGGTGAGTGACACAAAATATTTTGTAGGGAAAAAGGACATTTTCATGGTTATTGTTCAATTACAGCCTCAGACTCAGCTGGGAATAGTCTAGCCAGGTAGTTTTAGATGTGGAAAATACGCTGCTCTACAGATCTCTCTGGATTAATGGCAGCTCCGCAGTGACATCTTACAGCTATTTCGCTGTAGTCCTTCAATATTTAAAATATATCCTGTACACCAAAGCAAGAGAAAGCCTGGGACTCCTGGGCATCCCAGCACGGCCACAAACCTTGGGACAACCAGAGGAGACCTGAGCAGCAGCATCAGGGGGGCAGTGGCATCACCCCAATCACCTCTCCCTGGTGGGGACCATCAACATCTTCTCACTAACCACTTCTGGTGGTCGAGGTGCCAGCCAGTTTAGCACTTATTTTTTTATTATTTTTATTATTTATTTTTTTTCCTAAATGGAGGCTGTAGGCAAAATTTTGATGTATGCTGCCATCTGCTGTGGGCTTAAAATCATCCTGAGTATATTGCATCAGTTGCTGATGGAGGCGATGCTGCTGAGGATGCGGGTGCTCAAAGAAGTGACAGCGTGACACGGTGTGATACAGTTGTATAAAAAGGAGCTAAAGCCACCATCCACTCCACCCTCTATGCAAAACACGTGCTTTCAGCATAAAGGGCTGATCACAGCGTACTCAGCTTAACGAAGCATGCAAAGCCCTGTGAACAACAGGAATGCCACCACACAGTGGTGGTAGAGCTGCCGTGATCTGGCTGTGACCTCTATGTCGCCAGAGATGCTGATGGATGATGCAGTGCCAAGGCCGGGTGCCCAAACTGCCAATGCTGCAAAACCATCCCAGTGATGTTGGTGGCTAAGGCAGCCAACAGTGGGGCCAGCAGCTCCCAGCCCCCACCAGGCACGCGGGACCAAGGCCAAGCCTCAGGGCGCTGAAGCCATCTCATGGCCTCAAATGATGCAGCTCCTTACCAAGGCCCTTACTGCTCTGGTGCCCTAGCAGGACAGCTCATTCTGGGGGGGCATCTGAGGTAAAGGGGCAGTGAGAGGTGGTTTGCAAAGATGGGTGGAAACTGGTTATTTGCAGAATAACCATATCTGTTTTAAAATAGACCATATTTTATTGTGGGACCATATCTATTTTAACATTTACACCTCAGAAAAGAAGGCCTCATCCCCACTATTGCCCTCGACAGCCACTTTAATTTCATCCAGCAAGACCCACTCAAGCACATCCTTTCTCCAGACAGCCACAGCCTGCCCCAAGGTCCCACCAGTCTGTCCTGCACCAGCTGCAGCAGGGGACAGTCCTCAAAAGGTAGGTGTGCAGGGTAGGATCCCACTTGCTGTAGCTCATTTCCATTTATTTAGGCCTCTGCTAAGGAATTAAAGCAGGTTTTGTCATCAATTGTTTTCCACATGTCCGTTGTGCTTTATGTATTCTCATTGCTCAGACTGGCAGCTAAGTGCTCTTTAGAAAAATGAATGAGGTTCAGAGTCAATTTTCTTTTAACCAGCAAAAAATGGTCTGACTGTTTTCTGCCATCCCCAGAGCTATGTTTTTACCTCTCCCATGCCAAATTTTGAAGCAAAGCGTTCAAAATCCTGCCCAGCTAACCAGCGTCAATGCTGGGAACACAACCTTGCTGTCTTGCACTGGGGCAGGAGCTGCACCAGTAAGAAAGCAAACAGTAAAAGCAAGAAAATGAACTCAGAAGCCTCCACTCCTGTAAAATACGTAAAAACAAAGATTAAAGGCTATGATCGAGTGTGCTCTTTCAGCTGAGATAAGAAACATTTCCTTCTACCTTCCCTAAAGTTAAACAGCCGAAGTAAGCTCATTTCTTACTGTGCTCTATGTAATCACAGGTTTCTGCACCCCACAGGTGTGATACTGCTTCTCACGGGGCTGCTTGTAGAAGAAAAGAAATTCCAGCTGTGTATCTTGAAATGGCACTACGCTCACAGAGATACTGGAGAACGTATCTTTCACCTTTCAGCGATCAGCCTAAGTTTGTCACCACAACAGCAGGTTTTACAGTGCAGCAGCTAGACGGTGGATGCTGAAGACCACCAACAATTGGATGATCCAGATCTGTTCTTTCTGTTTAATGTGCAGTTCGTGTATTTGCATTTACAGCCTTACATGATTCTCCACAATGAGAAAGCCCCTACAAGCCCAGCTCTGCTGCATACATCCTTCTCTGTGTAGTGCTTGCATCCTGGTGGAGGATGTACTAGCATGTGAAAGCATGTAAAGTCTCAGAATACACTTCTGCTTTCTCAAACATCAAGCTTACTCATACATTTGTTCTTAATTAATCTCTAAATATTTACCAAAATTGTCTTTTTATTTAGGCATCTCAAGTGAAAAATAATAATAAAAAATAATAATAAAAAAGAAGAATTCCAAACTGGACAAAAGGGATTTTATTTGTATGACGTTATCAGAGTATTTGGGGGGAAAAAAAGGTGTATATTGAATAAAAATTCATCCAATCTTATCAGCTTTATCTCAATTTCCAGACAATTCTTGTGATGACAAGAACAGGTGATGGACAGAAAAAGAATATTTTTCATATGCTGGACCTTTCTTGGAAGTTATACATTGGACGAATTTTCTGAGAGTCTAATGCTTGTTGCTGATAGAAGTTTGCTCCACAGGTGATGCAACAAGCAGGTTGTATTTCTAAGGGATACTATGACTGTAATGTAATCCTTTCCCAGTGCATCTCTTTTAACCAGTGATGTGAGTTCACAAGCTAGAAGCTGTTTCATCATTCTCCTTAATAATGTAGCAGATATACAGTCCTCTAGTAGAAAGATCTTAAATATTTCCAAGGTGTTCACCATGAAACTCCTAATCAGAACAAGTTAAATGAGAGCTGCCTTCACCCCTATCTAGTTTAGCAGGGCTCCGTGCCTACACATGCAGTGTCGCTAATTATTTTCATTGAAGACGAAGAAGAAAATCCAAGGAAAGGGACAGGCATGGTCGCCTGCCCTCGTATCACCTCTTTGAAGTTCCTTTACTGTCTACCAGCTCATTCCAGCTGTAACACTGACTACCTGTAGAGACTCCCTCATTGATCCTACCTCTCTTTGAATCAAAGAGAGATGGCAATGGCCATCTCTGCACAAAACCACAGCAAAAGTCCGAAGACCCCGCATATCTTCACCTGGGTTAGTGCAAAGAAATATGCTAGTATTGTAGTTAAATTCGTTTTTAAACCTCCAGCATTCTTGTTAAAGGCGTAAGTTGGGGGAGGAAAATCTAGCTTTATAGAGTGAGACCAACGTTCTGCCTCTACCTAAGATACCACAGCAAGGGGCATAACAAATCAGAAGAGAGATTTGCAGCTCTGAGAGCCCAGGCCAGGTCTGCCCATCAGTAATGGTCATTGACTTAGGGGAGAATGTGGCTTCTTATCTAGAAGACTCTAGCTTTCTGAGTTTTACATTGGACTTCTCTTTAATATAAAGGCGGATCTCAATGCGTACTTTCTGTGCAGTCTTTTTATGGAAATAGAAGGAGTTCAAAAGGAATTTTCAGGGACGTTTTCAGAAATATGAAATAACTACTCTGTGATCTGAGAGCAGTCCCCTTGTCTCTGACTGCTGATAATACCAAAACATAAGCCATACTGGGGCTGTGAAAGTGTTATGTCTACAAACAGTGAGCATTAAAACAAAACACACACACACACACAAAAAAAAAGCTGTTAGCTACACAAGGGTTCAACATACTTCATTTTAATGCTGTCACAGTTCTGTCAAGTTGAAATTTCCCATTTTGGTCCAACTTTTGTGTCGGATTTACAGTGATGCTGCCCTCTTCTTTCCAATATGCTGTTTCTGGAAGTGTTATTCACATTGCACTGAAGTTCCTTTTGCCATGGAGAAAGGTATCAGTGCAGTGACCCATGAGACTGAAGTGAGCATCCAGAGAACAACAGTGAGGTTGCCCATTCATGATGGTTTGTCATTCTCTCTCAATTTTCACCCCACGCTTTGCAGTCCGAGTGCAGTTCTGATTACACCAGTGCTTTCTTGCAGCAGTGATGGATGACATTTGTGATAAAGATACAGAGTTAAAGGCAAACAGAACTGCCTCCAAACCACATTTCAAGCATATCATCAGCATTTGGTCAGATGATAAGATCAGTTTTGGCTGGTATTTAAAAGCTCTGACAACATTATCTGTTATTCAGCCTATCCAGCCCCTTGCACTCAATTCTACACTGATAACTTGCATCCCAGGTTTTCTACAAAGAGCAAGTGCAAAATGACCGGACATTTTTCAAACTAACAACAAGAGGCTGTTGCATTAAAATGGCTTGTAAAGCAGGAAACCACAGCAGCACTTCAGATATTTTGTCCCCAAATTAAATATGTGCACTGCTGCCATCAGTTCACCTGCACCACTGATGTCACTAGTGGGTACAAAGGGTGTGGGATCTACCTATGTCTGCAGAAAAAGGGAGAGAAAACAGGGAAGGCAACTGAGTATGAGTGCCTTAGTGAGCCGTACTCCATGACGTGAGCTTGGGAGTATTCAGTGGATATTGTACTGTGTGGTACACCGTAAACAGAGCAATGACGCCGGCTTTATAGCCTGTCAAAAAGCAGTAAAGAAGTCCCTCTTCTCTTTAAGACTATTCAGTAATCTCAGAATTTTTCAGTAATTTATCATCTGCATATTGCTCATTTCAGAGCCATTTATAGCAACAAAACATCTAAGAATTTGATTTTTAGGGATTTTGCTCACATGATAAAAGACTAGAATCCAGTGATTTTTTTTTTTTTTTCTAACAAAAGTTGAGCGTACTTGCCCAATGTGTGCCAAAATTGCCACCTGCTCACTTCCCTTGTGCTTTATGCCTGTAAAAAATAGCTGCTGGTACCTGTGCAACACAGCATGGGCCTTATACATGAATACTTTCAGGAAAATAAATAAATAAATAAATAAAAAGTCTTTTTGTAGTCTGGTTCTTGGAAGGGAAGTACCAAAATAGTAACAAGCAACCTGATCTGAAGTTCCTGTAGTCTTTTACCCGTGGTGCTTGCAAAACTTAATTGCAGCATTCTGGGTTATCAGTCTTAGCACTTCTTCTGTGTGAAATTAGTAGATGACAGAAAATGCTTGTGTCCATCATGCAGAATGAATCCGCCTCTTCCATCCAAAAGTGCATCAGTTTTCATTAAGTATAGTTACCAGTACCACAAAGAAATAGTAAAAAGAAGTCCATGAAGGTACAAAGCTCAGAACAGACATCCAGAAGAGTGCAGTAGGTCCTTCTGTGGGGCTGCATCTTGATGTGGGTGTTCAGAAGCCCAGCCAGCCACCACTCCCTTCAGGTCTGCAGCTCTTCTCTCTAGAAAACAAAACCAATTATGCATCTATTCAAATGTTCATGTTGCTGCCTGTTGAACCCTGGAAGGGAATGACATTTTTTTACTGTACTACAGTCACCAAAAGCCCCAGGGGGCTACTGGAGCCAGTTCTGCCATCGGAATGGCAATGCTTGTTCTTCACGAAAATACACCATCTCCTCAAAATAGACATGGTCTAATTCCCATCACATGCATTGTGAACCTGAGCGAACACCATCAGCTTCTCTCACCACTTGGATTCACCGATTGTCAACATCATGTGGGCTGAGACAGGAACAGAAGATTCATAAGGAAATATGGCTATGGGGGAAGGAGGAATATATTAGTAACAGTGGCAGACACTGCATGTGGGACAAGTGCATACAGGGAGCTAAGAAAGCTTTGAAGGGGTTTATTTTGTTTCCTCTTAGTTGTTCCATTGCTCTTTCTTTCTCTTTTTCTTTTATTCCTTCCTTCCTTCCTTCCTTCCTTCCTTCTTTCTTTCTTTCTTTCTTTCTTTCTTTCTTTGGACCACTTTCCTAACCTCTTTGCTAAGCTTTAACTAGAAGAGCTAATTTACAGTGAAGAAAGGAGAGGAACTTTTGAAGAGATCAAATGAATCCCAATCCACACTGAGCAATAGCAGTTAAGAGCAGATCAGGGCTGCCGTTTCCTTGGTCCTGTTTTCAAAGGTATATTACCTTTACTTTCTTTTGGTTTCTTTCATTGTATTAAAGTGTCTGTGCTTCTGTGGTGCAACTGAAAGTCCTTTTTAGGGGGATAAATAAATGTTTAATCTGAAGGATGTCCTGTGAAAAATTATAACATGTTAACTTCTAGCTAAACAAAAAATTAGCTATATATATTTTTTCCCCTTGATTATTTCACTAGATGTGACATCTTCATATGAAATGTTTGCACTTCTCTTGCATGTGCAAAATATCAGCCATTTCTAGAGCCTATGGTTGGATGTGGGGGAACACAATGCCAAACGTAAGGGGAGGGACACGGAGCGTGGGGAGTGGGGGGACACAGACACGAGAAATAAAAAAGAAAGGAAGAATGCCAGAGCTCTTAAAGCTTTGGGCTTGTTATCCTATCTTCTCTAATTTTGTTGTGTGGTGGGCACGGGATAGCATAAACCTTTGTATGTAATATAGGCTGTGAAAACGGTGTGTGTCATGCAGTATACAGACAGAGGACTGAACTAAAACAGTGCATGTAATCTCACGGTGGGAATTTCCTTGTCTGTGAGTGCTTGACATTAGCACTTCAGTTTGAGCAGGAAGTCTAACCTATTTCACATACGAGATGAGGGCAGGAGTGATTCCGGCATGTGGCAACATGGCAGCACAGCTGGGGCTGGGGGCTGTGCTGCTGCTGCTGGCAGAGCCCCACTGCTGTTCGTTCATTCATTCATTCATGCGTTCATTCATTCATTCCAGCAAATTGGGTGCTGGAATCAATGCTGGATCCTCTGTCTGTGAGGACCAGGGTGGAGCAGGATGGGACATACACTTTGATTTGTGCTTAGGGTGGTTTTGTCTTGATGGCAGGAGAATAAAATTTAAGAGCTTGTGCATAGGTGCATACCAGTAAGCTGCAAATCACCTGGGGCAGGTGAAGGTGGTTTAGTGTCTCCCCATTTCCTTGCCTCTGCTCTTCTCTCCTTCCAACCAACACCTTTCCCCACTCCCCAGTTTATTTCTCCCCACTCAGCTTCCACAGGACAAACGTGCTCTCGGATCCCACATGGCCCTACAGCACCAGTCAGCTGTGACAAACAGGAGCTGAATCCTGCATGGCACACGTGGAGCAAAGCTACAGCTAGAGATGGAGACAGAGCAAAACCACACCTCCATCTGCTCGTGTATCCAGTCCAGGAAGGAGGTGGTTCGGCTGTAGACACCTGGCTTGTTCTCTTCTGCACAGCCCACTCCAAAGCTGGTGGTCCCCACCAACTTCCAGATGCTCATATCTTCACACGCTAAAGGGCCCCCACTATCTCCCTGGAGGACAAAGAATTAAAACAAATGTCAGTGCCCCAGAAAAGGATGGGAATATCTGGCAGGGTGAGGGGAGAGGCATAGTCCAGTAACTCCAGTAACTGTGTGTAGGGATGAGTTATTGACAAGCCTCTGAGTTACTCAAACCCTTTCTTCTTTCTCCTGCCTCTACTTTTTCTAAAGTTGCATGCTTTGCCTCTCTTCTGATAAATGTTTTGGCTGCTTTTCATCACAGGGTTTCTGCACCTGGCAGGTCTCCAGAGCTGTTCACAGGGCAGTTCAGTGCAGTGCAGAGGCCATAGCCAGGGCAAAGAAAGGATGGTACCACACTGTAGCACATATGAGGCATTAAAAAATATCTTAAGTAAATTTGGCTTCAGAAGTAGCCGATATGGTCCACAGAAGAAATATAAGAAGGGAATTGTAGCATATGAATGTGTGCACAGCCAGTGCTATATATTCGTGGTGAATGGAGTAAATGGCACAAGAACAAATGTTTGCCCAAGAAAAGCCTGGGAGTGCCTTCTGATAGCTTATCACCCATGTTTTTCCATCGCCGCTGTTAATGAGCACACTTGCAGTTCGGAAACTTTCATACCTGGCAGGTATCTACCCCTCCCTTTAGGAAACCGGCACAAAGCATTGAAGGAGTTATGATCCCACCGTAGACGTCCCTGTGATTGCAAATTGCGTTAGAAATCAAGGGAACACCTGCATAATTCATTGTGTCGGATGTATCACCTGTTCAAAAACAGAACAAAACCAAAAACAAACAAACAAGAACTCTATCTTTGAAAGCAATCTCTAATTATACACAGAAGAAGTTTTAGTATGTGATGAACTGGCAAGCAAGGATGAAAGAAATATAGTCAAAATGACAACATACAAGAAAGGCAACCAGATGTCTCATCACCTACAAATTCCAGTAACTAACAACTGCATAGAGCTGGAAATTATCACAGTACGTAATAAAAAGCTGCAAGCCATATGTTTCTACCTCAAACTAGATAAGCAATGACAATAGTGATCTTAAAAGCAAGTCGGGCACTCTCTTCCAATATTAGTGCATAAATTTGTTTTGGATTTAGAACCCGTTTGTCAACAAAACATCTGCAAACATCTGATTTATTTTATAAGTATTCACAAGAGTCTGAATGAATCATTTCCACAAATAGGAGTACTTGCACGTTCTCTTCTTCCAATTTAGAGCTTTTTTTTTATGTTGTAAACCTTGCTTTCTGTTTTCTCCCACCTTTTGCTATTATCTGTAGGTCAGGTAATATTGTTTTTGTTCTCTGAACAAGAGGAACATTTTAAATGAGACAAATGAAGAATGAATAGAAAATAATGACCTGAGCACTCAAGCACTTTCAACTGAAAGTGATTCAATATTTGTTATTGACTAACATGACCCATGAGTCACGATAAAAATTAAAATAATCCCTTTTTGTTGTAACATTATTCACAAATCCAATTTCTTTATCATCCAACCTGCCTGAAAATACATACATGCTTTCACAGGGAAAAAAAAAAAAAATGAATGTTTGATTGTTGCATTCATGCTCTGCTTTCAATGCTTGAAGTTATAAACAACACAGCTGGTTTGACTGAGGTCTCAGTACAACACTCGGGATGGTGCTGCTGTCTATTTGTGGGTTTCCATTCCTTGCGATAAGGCTTTGTACAGCACTTTTACCTCATCTGCCCCCACGAAAAGAATGAATTCCCATTCTAGGGTGACCATAAAATTTAGGAATGTCATCTTTTCCGCCCCTGATATTCCACAAAATTGAATGTTGAACAATGCTCCAGTCAAATCCTTTATTTATTTTATCTGAGAAGTTTTAATGTACTGAAATTAACAGCAGACATTTAAAATACCTCCTTCAACAGTTGCTCCCCATCCTGATACCCAACACATTTTCCCTTCTGGGAACTGTTCACCAAAATTAGGCAGACAAATTGGTTCTATGTGACCTATTTAAAAAGAGAGATAGATAGAGAGAGAGAAGAGAGAATGACTTTTAAACTTAGGTAAAAAATACATGACTGAGTAAAACTTTCAGGGTTTGTCTTGCCATGAACTTGCTATGAAAGCCATCCAGTCCCCACATAAAATAGCTTGGCAGTCCTGTAAGTCCTTTGCCTTGTGGCCAAAGTTTGAAACAGTACGTACAACAGGCCTAATTTGTTTCATGTAAGAAGTAATAAAGAAGGTGTTGGGATGTCAGTAAAATGATGAATGAGCACACAAGAAATACACCTTGTACTCAGTTGGCAGGCACAATGGAGCCCCCATGGCATGCTGCTGTGGCAGTGAAAGGTCCCGGTGTGGTGGTATGGCACCAAGGGGAGGGAAGATAGTACATTATAGTGGGTAATTCCTATTAGTTCAGTTCTCCAGCATGCAAAGGTCCCAGCTGCAAGCATCAGTCCCCAGGGTGGAGCCCCCACTTCTCCCCTGGCTGCCTCTGGCCCCCAGATCAGGTCAGAGCCTCACAAACTTGACCCTGAGCAAAATTAAACAGCAGTAGCTGAGATTTGAAACAGAACAAATCCAAGCTGAATTTTAGAAAGTTTTAGTTAGTTAGAAAGTTTTAGTTAGAAAGTTTTCAAGAGTGTTGATTAAGGAATGGACAATCTAGATGTGTCAGAGAGAGCCAGGCTCCCCTTTGCAGAGAGAGCTCACAGTGATTAGGAGGTCTTGGTAGGTGATCATTTACATTCATACAGTATTATTATTTATTATTTCCATTCACTAGCTGTGTCAGCTGTAGGTGGCATTCTGCTGAGTGGTTTAAATTTAAATACATCACTATGTATGAATTGTCTTGGCTTCTCTTTGAAATTTAAGTTTGATTTTCAGCTTTGGGTAGTGCTGGACCTCCCTGTGCTCACAGAAATAAGGACAGCAAAGACATAAAAATCTCTGTGACGTCCAAGAAAAATGAGGTGGGGCATTTATTTTAGATAGGCAAAATAATTTAGAAAGACTGAAGTTAATGTTTGCCTTTTATTAAATGCCTTCAGCAAGCCAGTACCAGAATGGATTGGATATGTTTTGCAGCACTTGTGATCATGTTTTCCTTCTGTGTGCCTGGATATGGAGTACAGAGGAGTTCCTGATGCAGGGGTCAGAGAGGGCTTTCTGCTGCCACGTGAGGCCAGCCCCTGCTGGGGCAGATGAGACACTCCATGGCTGGGGACATGGGAGCACTGGGGACATGCTCTTTCAACAGGGATCCCTGCCTTGCCATCACAGCAGCACTCTCAGTACCTCTTTGCTGCTTTTCTGTCATTGCTTTTAGAGGACGCACTCGACTGGCCTGGGTCAGACCTAAGGAACTTCCTTTTCTCTGCCAGGAAAGACCCTGCCCACTGTTAGCTAGAGAGGTGAGAAAGTCAAGTGGAAGCTCGCAGAAAGAGTTACCGTTGAGAGCAAGTGGTGCTGCCAGTTTCATCAGTGCTATATCATTTCCCATTGTCTTGGGTTTATAATTTCGATGGTAGATAATTTTTTCCACTGAATATGGGTGAACCTGGGTGTCTTGCTGAGTCACAAAACCAACTTGCACGCTCCATGAGCTTGGCAAGTACAGGCTGAAACAAAGAGGTAAGAGAGGGTGAGAAACCTTCAAGAAAACTCTCATTTTTTCTGCATGTCTCCTGAGATTAAAAACCACATCAATCTCTGCAGGCAAATAACTACAGTCCGCTGCACTGGCTTACTGACCTACTAATATTGGCTATGTTTTGCACTAATTCCAAAAACACAGAAAAGGTGACTAATATTAGCATCACACTGGCTTACTGACATGTTGTCTATGCAACTTCTTACAAATACGAGAGCTTTGCGTTGGTATACCTTGAGGAAACTGTCTGTCTTTCTTTGTGACCCCACAGCTGGTGATGGTACCGCCTGGCATGCCTCTGCTCACCCATGAGGCAAACTGAGTTGGCACTCATGGCAAGGTGTTTTCAAGGCAGAGCCTTTCCTTCTCAAAGGTACCTCTGCCTCCAGCTCATGAACAGCCCCATCTTTCAGCTGCCAGCACACGAGTAGCTCCTCTCCTCTTGGCTTTACCCCACCACGTTATCTGTAGGTGAATGGTGGTGTCAGGAAGAGGTCCCAGGAACATGGGCTGTGTTGCCAGCTCCTATCTCCATCAGCCTTTCAACACATCACAGCCAACTGGGTTGTGCGGGACAAAGCTAGGGACAAGAGTCCTAAAATGCATAACACCTAAGTAATTATTTTTATGGCAGCACGGAGATCCAAAGAGAATCTAGGAGTGGGATTTGTCTGTCCTGTATCCACTCTCTATTGGATATAAAAGCATCCCAGAGGACTTGCTTGGAAGCAGGCATCCATGTTGAGGGCATGGCCACATTGAGGGCATGTGTCGAACTGGTCACATTAATCCCATTGTAGTTGCCTAAATGGCTTTGGTGGCAGTGCTCGGCGGCTTGTAAGAACAAGAAAAGCTCACCTGCATCACAGGCAGCAAACAAGACTGCAAAACCAGACAATAGCCCTCAATATTAATAAGAGAAGACCATGTGTATTAATACAAAACGAAGGGTCTAAACAATTGTTTAGCATCTATTTATACCTCAAAGACTCCCTCAAAGTAGTCTTCCAAAGAATATCTGGTAAAGGGCACTAAGCACACTGTAACTCTTAACTACAGCAGTTTGATCCTGTCAGATTGAAGAGTCTTGTGATTTATCTTGGATCTTCTGAGTACCAGAGCAGGCAAGTACAAATTTCTCCTGAGCTATTAATTCACATGCAATGTAGAAGAGTTGCTGATCTAGATTCCTAAACTCTGATATTTATATGCTTGTTTGTGGTTTTTTAAAGCTGATTTCTCAGGCAGCTGGGAGTGCCCAGGATATTTAAAAACTGGGCCCTTTCATTCAGATCACTTAGTGGTGCGACTCTTTTTCATAAGGATTTGCATTGGTGCAAGAAGAAGGAGAGATGGTTTAAATCCTGTGGAGTAAGCCTGTGAAATAAGGATAATCCAGTCTCTCCTGCAGGCTTTTTATGAAGATAAAGCACAGTGCTTGAGCCCTTTTCTGTAGTGTCCCCAGCGATGTACTGCAAGCAGGGTCAGTGGGACACCACGCTTCAGGGACTTACTCGTAGACGCAGTGGGCAGCCGTGATGATCCATCGTGGGGTGATGACGGACCCTCCGCAGAGGTGGTGCCCGTGAAATTGCAGGCTGACCTGCCAGGGCCACTGACGTGGGGAGGACGCGTTTCCTCCCACGATCCGCGGCCCATAGCTGGCCCGCGTCCCACATGCTGCCAGAAAGCAAAGGTTATGGTCCAGGGGGGAAACACAGACACATTTTTTTTGTCCCCTTGAGCCCTTCTGCTCCCAGCCTTCCCAAAGCCAGGTGGTCTCTGCAGCAGGACCATCCTCAGGCCCATCTCCATCCCCATCCCCTACCCTATGGACCACATGTTGGTCTGGGGCTTCCCCAGAGGTCTCACCTCCACCCTCCTGTTCCTGCAGCATTGTGCCTGGCAGCTGATATGTGACTATGGAGTTCACAGCTTCTCCCCTGCAGACGTAGTACTCTGCTGAGCTGTGAACCCCACTGCTCTGCAGGCAAAACGTATAGGTGCCCAGGAACCCACATAAGCATGCTGAAGCCTCTCCTCTCCCTCGGTGTTTTTTTTTTGTTGTTGTTGTTTTGTTGTTGTTTTTTTGTTTTTTTCTGGTTTTTTTCTGCTGTTTTTTGACTTTTCGTATCCCAGTCTGGGGCAGGGGGGGATGGAAAAGAGTTGGAATTGTGGTATCAGCCCACTGACTGAACTTGCAGTCCTTAAATGTCTGCTTCCTATTCTGATTCTCACCAAAATGCTTCTGCTGCCCAATATTCCAAATCTGCCATCCCAGCTTATTCTGGCTTCCTGAAATTCTTTGAAACTTTATATAAGAAATGCCTTTTTTCTTGTGTGTGAAAAACTGATGGTATGCCCCTTTGTATACAATTCTTCTCTACTCTTTCCCTGCAATAGATGAAGAAGGACAGATTTTTTTCTTATTTTCACTTTTGCTGATGCTTACCCAAACATTTTAAGATGATTACGTTGCCAGAAGTGCATTCCTCTCTAAGATGAAGAGACAGTGCAGTATTAGTTCCAATTTAAGAATACCATTTTTTTCTCTATACAGTTATGTGCACTTAAATATATATAACCCATGTATTAAGAGAGAAACAAAGTCATAACTCATCCAATCTACTTTAGACATTTACTTGGAGTAAGCTACGAGCTTAGACACCACTGGGAGTCTGCAGACCATATTTTGTCCTGCTGAAGAGTGGTTCACCCTTCTGTGAGGGGTGGCTCATCAGCAGTTTTCAGAATGTGATCTGTAGTCTCCATGGTTCCATAGCTTGCTTCTCAGAGAAAAGTAACTAAGAAAAGCAAGCAGCTGTCAAGATAAAGAAATTCACCATAAAGGGTTTGTATGTCCACTGTGAAGTATCTAGGGATCTGTAAACTGAAAGAAACTGCTCTACAGTAGAGAAAGATAAATGCCTGGTGTCTATCCATTTGTTGTAAAGGAATCATGGGACAAATAGACTTTTTGAATACCTCATTATAAAGCCTCTGTTTTATTGTAATGGGCCTTGGATCAGGTTTTAAATTAGTATTTCAACTAAACTGCTACTGAACTGTGGTCTATGATGCCTGACATCACAAATCATAGAATCACAGAATCACAGAATATCCTGAGTTGGAATGGACCCACAAGGATTTTTGAGCCCAACTCCTGGCTCCACACAGGACCACCCAAAAACCAGACCATGTGTCTGAGAGCGTTGTCCAAATGCTTCATGAACCACAGCAGGCTCAGCCCTGGGGAGCCTGTCCCAGTGCCTGACCACTCTCTGGGTGCAGAACCTTTCCCTAACTCCCAGCCTGAACCACCCCTGTTGCAGTTTCGTTTATGAAGTGATACATGCCTACAAAAATAGGCAATAATCTCACACTATTAAGAGTTCTCCTTTATTAATTACTCTCTTCCTGTCCTTACAGGAACAACCTGGTTTTCTGCCATTCAGCCAAGAAGCTGAATCATACCTCAGGTTTGTTGCGTTGTGCAGGGATGTCACTTGATCAGCTGATAACCAGTGGCCGAGGGATACAAAATGTCTTTGAAACTGTTTTTCGACTGCAGTCACCGGCAGGTAACCTGAACTCACATAACTGCAAATAAACCATAAACACAGCTTCGTCAGGCAGACTTTCAGTAATCCATCTGAATAATTCAGCACTTCTACTAGTGAAAATCCAGCTCAGCAACCACAGTGACCGGATTCTGACACTTGGTAAAGCAATCCTACCCTCTCCAAGAAGCCCTTTTTGTAACGTGTGTGTACTATTGACATAATCAGGTGCAGAAGTCACACATGCTGAGAGGCATTTAACTGGTAGAGAGGGTAAAATTTAAATCTAATATTGTGATAGAGTTCTTACTGTCACTGCTGGGCACATTTCCGGAAAAACTGCATATCATCTCCTTTTCCTAGAGTTATATTTTGCAGGAGGAAGGATGATTTTTTCTTGTCTGTTGCACTGAGCAATTGAGATGTACTTTATCACAAAGGCAACAAGAACTTATTCAAAGAAGTTTTCTATTGCAAATCAAATATGCAGAAATCAAAATGATGCCACCATAATGCAACTCACAGCTCCAGACTCTTTCTCCGTTGTGTGAAATTTTCTGAAAGAAATGGTGCTTTTTTCCAGGAATCAGGTCAGTCCATTAAAAACTATTCATTGAATCTGTGATAACTGCCTCATCAGGTTCTTCCCTAGTGCGAGGTGGACCTAGCTTGGGCCTCACTAAGGAAAGTACAAAGCATTTCCTGGTAGATTGAATGACACCAATTGTAAATGCAATTTTCCTGCCAAGAAAGTGAAAGAAATGGAAAATGCTCATACATTGTTTAGTGCTTTTCCAACAGGTTGTAGTTACTTGAGAGACAGGTAGGATTCAGCTACCTGCAACCCATAGGGAAGATCTAACCAAATCATGTTAGCTGTCATCCAGGATTTATAGGACTAAATGAGGAGTAAATGTCATTTTTGGTGCACAAATATTCAGGACTATTTCCACATCAACCCAAACCTCCTCAACTATAACCAACTAACCCAACCTCCTCAAATATGTTGTTGAATACTCAACTATTCACAAGAGTGGATTGTCATTTTTTTTTCTTTTAAAGCCCATACCAATACAAGTTTTCATTAGAAAGACTGCAAACCTCAGAGTTTGTTCAGAATGCCAAATAAAGTTTCTTCAGTTTTACATTCATACCTTGAGAAACCCAGGTGTTTGCAGGTAGTATTTCCATACTCTGCTTTCCAGTCATCCGAGCAGACGGTTCGCCAGGATCCAGAGGTGAACACCTGTAGCACTGCCCTCTTGCCACTCAGCCTGACTTTGAGATTCAGAGGAAGAAAACCCTAAGTGAGCTGCAGAGGATTACCACTAGGTACACAATGTGTACACAGCCGTGCAAAGTACCACTGTGGCATCCACATTTCTTGGTTCATGCAGTTTTAACTACTTGTCTTTTCCATCACTTGGCTTTTTTAAAAACAAACAAACAAACAAACAAACAAACAAACAAACAAACAAAAAAAAAAAAAAAAAAAACAGCCCCTAGGCTCCCGTGGAGGTTTCTGCACCCTTCCCACTGCTGCAATGGGGCTGGCACATCTGGGCTGATAGGCAGGTAGGGCTGGGAAGAGCAGAGGGGCCCTGTCTTGGAGCTCAACTTGCAGGGACAGCCTGTGCCCCACTGCCAGCACAGATCCCTCAGGTGGCTCTTTGTGCCAGCCTGGTGGCCGGAGCTGAGCCACCATGGGGAGATAACACCATTGCAAGCCATGCTGCCTCCTCAGCAACAGGTGCAGGAATCACAATTACAAAAGCACTGATCTAAAAGTCAGTTCTGCTATTCTCAAACATTGGGATCCTTTTCCTCTAGTTGTTGAAAACATCACAGTCACCTTCTCTAGTGCAGGGCAAGGAGGGACCATTTTAAATGCCCTGCAACGCCATAAACCTTTACAAAGAAAAACTCAGGTGTGGGGGAATACATTCACATGCTCAACAGCAAATGGCACAGTACTCAGCATGCAAAAGCCAGTTCCCACATCCCATAGGATAACAGCAGCGTTTTGCAACCTTTAGAACTGGCACAGCACAATTGTGCAACAGTGAATGCAGAGAGTGCTGTATATATACACACTGTAAGGCAGTGATGGTATAACTTGCAAACAGAGGAAGTGTTAGCAGTGAAAAAACATCTAGACTTTTAACTGGGAAGCATGCTCAATATGGCAGTAACAGTGTTCAGAAACCATCACATTCATCCTAAGAGCAGTCTGATTTCTCATAAGCTGTAAATCAATACCCCAGAGAGATCATTCCTCTTAAGTCCTGATCTAGATAATCGATCAGTCTCTATCTTCCTCTGTCTCACTGAAATTCTTTACAACATATATCTCTTAATAACATGCCAAATGCTTCAGAAGAAGGTAGGGGGGATTTATAACCAAATCTGAATTACCACATCCGTACTCATCCTCTCCTTCTTTACAGTTGAAGACACCATTGCACCTGGCTGACTTTTGGATACACTTAAAGGATGACCGGCAGCGAAACTTCCCAATGCAGTTGTATTGGACTAGCAAGAATGAAAGAAAACAAGGTGATGAAAAAACAGTTGGAAATTAATTTAGCACTTCTGGCTTTCATTATCTGTCCATATTTCTGTCTTGCTGAGGAAAAGGCAGCTCCTGTACTCTAGGAACTTCTGAAATACAACCTGGACATTGACGGTGCTGCTAAGCTCATCCATTAGTGATGAAATGCTGGATGAATTGGCCTTGCTGTCTGTGCTGGCTCCTTCACATCTCTCTTAACCCAGTTTACATTCCACTCCAGGGTAAGTTTCTGTGTGCCTTGGCTCCTCACCAGCAAAGCAAAAAGACCCTCGCTCAACCCAGCTGCAGATGTGGAGGCACCGCTCTACCACCTACATACTTGGCACCAGCCCCTGGGTAGGTCACACTTTCCAGCCACAGCTGAGCTCATCCTGTTGTTTTTCCTTCATTGAGGTTGTTTGTTGTAGGGGAAAGTTCAGTAGTTCTTTGAAACCAAACTTAAAGAAGTGATTTACAGGACAAAACTATGCACATTACATTAAATTGGTTTCTCAGTTCTTAGGTCACCACCCAAGACAAATCAGTGAAATGTGACTGGAGAAAGATTTCTTAGGGCTGCAGTCCCCCCATGTCCTAAATATTACACCAACCCTCTCATGAGTGGTAGATCTATTTTACCCATACATGTAAATAAAATTTAAAGCCATCAAAACAACAAGATTTTTTACTTCAGTAAGCAAGGCACTGTAGCAGTTTAATTCCATTCTAACTAGAAGGCTCATGAAAAATTAAGAATTTGAATGGTTAATCGAGAACTTAATGAATAACTAATTGTACTCACCACCCAGGCCAATGGCAACTGCTAGGATTACTACAAGGAATATAACACAGACATATGGAAGGTATTTGGGGGAGATTAAAACATGGCACATCGAAGGTGGCTCGATATCTCCTAGAAACCAAACAGAGACAACAGATTCAGTGAAGTTAAAACAGCTTGAGTTTGCAGTGAAGATTTATCTAACATTCAAGTAATGGAGCAGTAAATGCCCCATTGCCCTTTGGGATTTGAATCATACCTGTACAGCACATGATTGGCCTGTCCTCAATGCCACCAAGACTGTGAGCTCTAAGTTTTGGTTATCTTGGGCTACATCACACTGAGAGCTTTAAAAGTGTGCAAACACCTCTCTTGAAAACATGAAACCCTGAAGAAAAATGAAATTCTGACCTGCTTTGTTTGTGTAATCAAACCTGTATGCAGGGTACTGAAGAATCGCTGAAGAATTCAGAACACTCACATAGAATAATTAACTCTTTCAGTGGAAATAGCAAAGGATGAACTAGCTTGATGAGGATGAAAGGATAAACTCTCCTTGTTATGATCTTTCCTGTGTGTGATATCTTCTGATTCTTGCCTGTACCAAGTCGTGGTCCTGGTGCTCCCTCCAGCCACAGCCCCTTTCAGATGCTGCTCTGAGCACTCCGTACTACCTCATGCACCAGCTTCACGCCTCCAGAGTTGGAGGAACACCCATGGAACGGAGTAAAAGGTGCCTAAAGATTCAAACATGAGCAGGCATACTGGAAAGAAGACAGGACTAGCTAATAAGTAGTATTCAAGACAGGAAGGAAGAAAGTTGGTTTTGGACTTTGAAGCAAGGTTAATTGAAAATGATAGAAATTTGCAAAAATAGGACCTCCAAATTATAAGATAGCTTGAAAAACGTGGGAAAAGGTGATATGGCCAAGGTTTTTCTACAAAGAAAAATAGAGAACTAAGCAATGGCTCAAGGCTGAAATTGAGCTTTCAGGAAAAAATATGCATCTAAATTAAAATAGACACCAATAGTAATTGTCAAATACATCTCATGAGCAAGTCCTGCTCACTGTTCACCTCCATAATTGACCTCAATTTGGTAGCATTGTGGATCAGGAAGAGAACAGATTCCAATGAAAATAATGAAAGGTTCACTTGTGTGTAAAGTATTCTGATATGCAAAGTACAAACTATGGGAAAATAGCACACACAGCTCTCTCATCTGCACACACACATACACAAAAGAGTTGGCAGAACCTTGTCTTCAATTTTAATTCATGCAGCTCTTCACCCACCCATTCTTCAAGCTTGGAGTCTGAGATGAGCAGAAACTTAAAATCAGTCAAGGATGAATAGTGTCTCCCAGTGCTTATAGAATCACAAGTAAATCCCCGCCTACCCAACCCATCCCTAGGAGCAGCTGAATAGCTGCTTTTGGCAATGGAGTTGGTGTCTAGTATGCAAAAAATTTTAGACAGCTGTAGTAGCTAATGGACTGTAAAATTAAATTGCTTCATCTTCACCCCTGATGCTCATCCTGTCTCTGTTGAAGTTACTGGGTATATCTGATGTGAAACCTATGGGAAGTGACTTGTAATCCTCCAAGGCCGATATATTGTATATTCGGGTTTTGTAATGGCCTCAGTTTCCAAGTTGAGAAAATTTCCAGTAATCCACTGAAAACAATGTCAGAAAAGTGTGGGCAAATATTTGCTATGTGGCTGAAGTGTTTGAATTATCTGGCTGCGAAAAACGCTTGTGCATGCAAGCAGACACAAGAGACGCAAGATGTCATCACCTGCTAATATGGTGGCAAATCTCACAGCTGGGGGACTGAGGTTGTGTTTCTTCCTCTAAGTAATTGCTTTCTCTGAATGAGTGTGCAAGCATGGTTTTGCAAGGCTACAATAGCTGTTCAGATTACAAAGGTCAAAAAGCTATGCAGTGTCCCTACCAGAGCCATCTGCACTGGGGTCAACTCTCACTTGTATGCTGAAAAATCTTTTGAAGGAAAAGTGAATTTCTGGTACTGGAGGTTCATCTTCTGTAACAGAGATGATTTCAAGACTTCCAGTAGTGGGATTTGTCTCTTGTGCCTGGATTAACATGAGAAAAAAGAAAAAAAAAAAAAAAGAAAAAAAAAAAAAAAGACAATTCTTAAGTAATTTTCTTCTATCACCTCTAATAAATATTTGACAGCCTTCTTATTATAAAAACGGTCATTTCGTTTTTTTATGCTTTCTTTGTTATTCTTTTTTTTTTTTTTTAATGTAATGCAGATACAAAGTGAATCCAGAGAGACACTTTTAAATTGCTGTTTTTGCTGAAAATAAATCGCTTTGTAAAATTTTATGTACTTCATGAGAGAAGCTCTTATAATTAATTAACCAGCAAACCACTGAAGTTAAATTATTTTCAAGTTCATCTAAGCACTGAAGCTAATTTAAATAACTTACACAGGAGATGTTTTTCCTTAAATCTATTCCCTGTGAGGTGCTCCTTAATTGCAATCAGAAACAGGAGAAAGATGGAAAAGCACATGACACCTGTACAGCACCTGACAGCAACCTCATGCATGGGCCCACTGAATTTTAGCTTAGAAAACATTTTATCACCTACTACACACTGGAAAATGATTAAAATGGGCTACATGAGAACTTAAATAGCTTAAATAGGGTTAAATAGCTTTGAAATTCTAATTTCTGGCTCCAATTCTGAACACGATCAGTGACAAAATGTTTCTGAACTCACAGTGGTGTGAAATAGGTCCAGGCTTGCTAAAGACCGTGGAGTTGGTAAGCTGTAAAAGCACTATAAGTGCTTGAAAAGTCAGTCCCAGAAAATGTTTACAATGACAAATTTTAGGCAAAGTATATGCATTTTGGTGGTGACACAAATCTTTAATCACCTGGAATGTCTTTTCACATTTCAGCAAACAGCTGCAATAAAGTTTCTACTCTTCATTTGATAAACTTCAATGTACATTTCAATGGACATAAAGTAAGTTTTACATATAAACCATTAGCTTTAAGGTAGAGAAAAGGACAGCTTGCTGTGCATGATTTTTAAATATTTAAAAACCTTGTAATTGGTGCATAAGTTGTTCATCTGCAAGTAGAACAACATTGAGAAATACACTACATGAGAGCAAAGCACAGATGTGTCACTTATTTAGAGGACATCACGCCCTCCCAAAGCTTCACTCACCTCTTCCTGAGAAGCCATAGTTAAAAGCAAAACCGTTTTCTCTCTTCATTATCAAAAGAAGCCAAAAGGAAGTCCCACGCTTGCTAAGCCAGTCTCCTCTGGAAAGGTTTCCCCCAGGCTGCCCATTCAGTCACTGATCACACGCAGCATTGTGGAGGCAGCCTGTGAAACCCAACCTGGGGACAGGTATCAGGTAGCCCTGGATGGCATGGATATTGAAAGGGGGTGATAAAAATTCAGCATGTGTTTTAATCAGTGAAAGAGCGTAAGGTAATATTGCAGTATTTGCGAACCTTTCTGTAACCTCCCAAGCAAAGAAACACCACAGAAGTTAAACCACACCGGCTTGGGCTTGCTCATCTTTTATCAGAAATTGTGCAGCTGAGAAGAGGAGTCTGCCCGCAGCCCTGAGTGGCAGGAGGTAGAATCACCAGGTGCTTCTTCTCATCTGCAAACAAAGTCCTGGGACAGATGCTGCTCCTCGTTCACTTCTTTTACCCTTTTTTTGGTGCACTCACGGCAAAGAGTGCATTTTAAGAGGGGTTAATTAAATATTGTACAATGTTTTGGTAGTACTTTGCCAGCAGTAACTCATTCCTAAAAATGGTGTGCCTGTACCGATAGTGTTGTATCAACTTGTAGTCTGGGATTTAGAAAATGAAAATGTATGTTCAGATTCACAAAATACCCAAGATTAGTCCAAATTTGGCTGGGGGTATTCTACTAAGTAAAGAGAGGTGGCTGAGGGGGGAGTGCAGGGAAAATGGGGGAGGAGACATGAAGCAAAAGACCATGGTAGTGTAAGTGAAACAGGACTCCTGAGAGGCCAGGGAAGAAATGAAGGTTTTCCATGAAAACACCCACCTCCTGGCACTTGTCTGCAGTGAGGGAAGCCAGTCAGTCCCTTTGCTGGCACTTCCAAAAGATGAGGCACCACCACATCACCTTCCTCTTAACTGTTCACATCCAGGCCATGGCATTAAAACTTCTCTTCATCTCTTAAGCCAGTTTCCCTGTAGCCTTTTAAGAAGGGAAATGAGGATGTAGAGAGAAAGCTGCACTGCTTGAGTTGGTCACAGTGATCTGATGCTCTCCCCACCAGGCCTCAGAGACAAAGGTTGGGAGAGGCAGCCCAAACTGTCCAGGTGCCCCAAGGGGACCTTCAGCCAAGAGGGAATAGTGAGGGCTTGCTCTGTAAACCCAGCAGCTCTGGTGACCCTTTCATTGCCATCCTCCCTGGGGAGAGGCGGTACCCTCAGTAGGGACAGCCCAAGCCAGGGAAAGCTGCCTCTGGACATTTCACCTTCTCTGTGTACCCTGGGAGACCCAGGGATCGGCCAGAACCGCTCCACGAGGGCTCCTTTGGTGGCATTGGCACCACCAGGAAGGACAGGCTGCATCTCAGGACCAGCCCCAGGACACAGCATCGAGGTTTGCTCTAGCACACAGTTGGCCAGCTTGTGGCCTTTGGCTGAGAACACAAGGGGATCCACGTACAGGAGAGGCTGGAGAACATGAACGTTGAGCCCAAGAGGAATGAGTTCAGCCTACAAACTTCTTACATGCCACAGAACATCCCCTCTCACCTCCCTTCCTCTGTGGTAGAAGCTCAGGTGTGTTTCTTGGCTTCAGGAAGATAATTTAAAATGAAGGGCAGAGAGATACTGTGTCAAAACCTTCAGCGAGTCCACCCTGTCTGTGGTGTTTACCCCTGGACTACTCGTCTTGTTATGCTAGGGCAAATGGGAACAGCCTGCAGATACTTTCTGCTCTTTTAGCTACCCTAAAACAAAAACTCATAGGAGCACATGCAACGAAAACAGGATGTCAGCTTTTGTCAGAAAAGATCACAAGAGGTTTGAGGTTTTTAAATTTTTTTTAGCTGCCTCTTTCTCTTTCTCTCTCTCTCTCTCATTTTCTTGCTCCTTCCTTCTCTTGCTCCCTCCTCCCCCCTCCCAACTTCTGTCAGCACTGAGCACAGTCAGAGGGAGAGCGGAGATGGCGGTGGCCGAGACGCAGCTGTATGCAAAGGTGGCCAACAAGCACAGGAGCAAAAGCCCCTCTGTACTCCTCGAGTCTCTGCTGGCCAAAGGATTCCCAGCTCACATCGCGTGAGTATTGCTTTTGGCTGCCTTTGTACAGTACAAGGTGTTTTATCGTAACAACCTGAAAGCAGACGGCTTTCCATCAAGAGAGCATGCCACTTCTCAGGGGTGATGTCTCCACACAGGGATCAGGCTTGTCTGGCTTTGAATGCCTTGTAGAGCAGCTTGTATTGTTCTTATTGCTAAAACAGCCTGCTCTGGATCCATTTTTAAAAATACTGCTCATATCAGAAGACACGCACCCTTCCGCATCTTGAGGATGAGAGGCTTCGGAGTGAATTAAGAAGTCGATTTCCATAGTTCACTCCTTTCATTTTTTCCACATCCTATTGTAATTACAAGGGAGCTACATTTGGATGTAACTTCTATCCAAAGTTTGCTTCAGGCCTGGCAAAAATCTCTTGCTGGGTTTTATCACTGGAGACTGTTTTAAAAGATTAAGCTCATGTGGCAAGATGCCACATAAGTGTCACTTTTTCTTTCTGTCCTCAATCAGGATCTTGTTCCAAAAGCATGTCCTACCTGGAAAATGTCTGGCCCTATCCTTGGCAATTCCGTTAGAGGGGGGATGAACTGGTGGAAGCACTTACAACCAGGTTAATTAAAAAGAAAGATGTTGGTCCGTCCTCCTCCAGGCAGGGCACTAGTCAGACAGGGATGTTTTGTGGGGGATTTGCAAACTTCTGAAGGGCAAGTCTGGACACCATGGTTGCAGCCAGTTGTATCGCAGACTTATCAACACTAGCTGTTCAGAAAATGAATCGTTTTATTTAAATGTTAAAGGAACCCTCATACAAACATTTGAAAAAGGAGACCAATATCTATGTAGCCTCCATTTCGACTCTTAATTGAAAATTAAAGAAGTTGAACTGGCTCTATATGTAAGTACTGTGTTGATTTTCTAGCGTATCATCTTTAGACACAATGGCACAGCTTACAGGGAAGCTGTGGGTTCTTTGTTCCTGGTATACCCAGTGGAATTTTAGCTGTGGTACTGAAAATCTGGCTCATCATTTCTTTAGTAGATAAAGCTAAGTTTGGTCACCCCAAAGTAATGGCTGGTTTTACTTTTTTTTTTTTTTTTTTACTTTTTTTTTTTTTTTTCCCTGTATGTGGTGTTCTTTAAATCCTCTTCAAAAGACTTTCTGCTATTATTGACATAGTTTTGTGCTTTCCCGGTCAAAATCATGAAACTGTGACAAAGTGCAATGCAAGTCAACGTAAACTGGCAAAATGTTCAAAAGCACTTTGTTTCTTTTTTTATTTGTCTTTACTGACTTTAAGACATTCAAAATTTGAATGGCATTTTATAAAAGCTTTTAGCTGTCTCTTTAGTTCCTGGATTCAAATGTAAATTAAAATACTGAAAAATTGTTCTTTTGTGATGTCCTGGCCCAAGAAAAATAGGGCTCATTGGAAATAATTATGAAATCTTTCATAATGTAGCAGCATGCAAAAGCAACATTTTCAGAAGAAAAAAAAAAAAATAAGAAAAAGACACTTGAGGATCAAGCCTAACATCAGATCAGAAAAATGGACCTCTCATGCTTAGACAGAACTGAATCATGCCAGCAGTTTTCTGCTTTAAGGAAGAGCTAGCTTATTCTCCCTGTAGAGATACCATTTTTAATACAGATTTTCAAGGATTTATTCCTATCATTTATCTGAAAGAATTCGGAATATACAGAAATTATCTTAAGCATTATCTTTCAACTGTTCATCTTGGAAGCACAGGATGTTTAGTTACAACGTAATGTTCTGCTTATAGTGAGGGCTGAATAAACCCAGCTGCAAAGAACCCTACAACTAACCCATATGATGGGATGCAAGGCAGGGACAGACACAGAGGGGAGTAAGAGAGAGCAAGATGTTGTTGAGCATCATGACAGGCTGTGGTCTCAGGTCTCCAGTAGTACTTTTTATGATTGTGCAGGCCCTATTGTAAAGAAAAGCTGAAGTCAAGCTCTGTTTGCAAAGTCAAGCTTTTTCAAAAGTGCTCGTTTCTGAATGGGAGGAGCAGCACGGCATGAAGTGATAAAACATCTGCACTGAGGTGTAGCAAGTGGGTGACAAAGGCTGGCATCACCAGCAGAGCAGGAAAGGCTGTGTGGGGAGCACAACAGAAACACCAAACGTTTCTGTTTGATGTGATGGAGAAAGGGGAGTCAGTAAAGTAGCAGAAGTGCAGGTGCTACTGAAACACTGGGGATCCTTCAGCTTCCAAAAACTTATCATTAAGGAACAAAAACTTGTTCATACGAAGTACATAGTTGGCTTTTTGAAAGATCTAAGGAGAAAAGAAAATGTAAATTAAATTTTATCCCAGAGAATTTTATCCCAGAGAATACAGTTGTATAAGTGAGAGGAAACTGAGACGTTGTCCCTTATCTTAGATTGAACTGTTGGCTCAGATCTCGCTCTCTTCTGGGCTACAGAAATCCTCTATCTAGATTTTCAAACACCAATGTAAGTATGTTTTGCTTTGGGTGTATGTGCAGACTTGAGCCTGGCATTTGAATCTGGGTTTATCATTAACAAAAACATTATCCCATGAGCAGAGCAAACGCTGCTCTTACAGTATGTGGAGGGATAGCTTACCCAACGCTAAGGAAATCCATGTAGAGAGTAGGACTACTGAGGAAACATCTCCAGAATACATCTTGTGGACATTGTGTGGACAGGTTACCATTCTTCAAGGCATTAAAGACTTGCAGTGGATCAGACTGTCTGGAGGGCTTCAAGAACATTAACATTTGACAGGAATAACCTAATCATTATGGGTCCAGTCTGTGCTAGAAAACAGACTCGGTGACCACAGTATGTCCATTCTTCTTTACTTTCTAGTAGTCACAGGATACAAAGTTTAATGTATTCTGTTATTATGATTAATCTATTTTGTTTTCTTCTAGGCAAAAAGCCTTGGCTGCTACTGGTCAAAAGACAATAGAAGAAGCTGCAAAATGGTAAGCGTCAGTGATTTCTAAGGTGTGCTTTCACATTAAAACTGACTAAAAACAGTTGTTTATATGCTGATTCTGTCACTCAATTTAAAGTTCACTGCTGTTAAAAACCCTGCATATGAGGTGGGCGTTTTTTGTTTGTTTGTCTTTTCATTATAATTCATGAAAAAAAAAAAAAAAAAATTATTTGTGCTTATTCTGGGAAGCAAGTTTATTTGCAGAAAGCCTGAGGTAAATCAAGAGCTGGGTAGCAAAGGGCAGTCTTGAGCACAAGGAGCTATTTTTCCCACATTGATGTTTCATGTTACCTGCTGCTCTGGGCAGACACTTGTCCTCAGTTCTAAATCTCCTGCTTAATTATGGACTTGGCTGCCAAGTTCTGCTCATTGCAAAGGGACTACAGGCTCCTTGACTGGGGGCATGCATTGGGGCATGTCCAGGAAGGCACTCAGGGATGCACCAGGGTAAATGTCCATCCTGGCACAGCACTCACTCCTTGTGGGACCTCCTGGTGTGCACCCTGGGGCAACAGGTACGGCGTCATCTCCATCCCTAAGGAAAAGAGGAAGGAAATGAGGGAAATATCTGCAAAAGAGTGGCTGCAGTTACAAACCTATGTGGGGTTAAATGGCAATGAGTGAAGGCAAACAGACCACATTCTTCCCTTGAGAAAATGTCATTACAAAATAAGCTGAAAGGCTGATGGTCAGAGGGAGGTGTCATTAGAGCCAAAATCAGTTGTTATCCTTGACAACCCCCCTTCACTTTTTTTTTTTATTTGTACGTACCAAGACTCCCACACAGTGGTCACTGTTATCAGAATGTAGTTCACTTTTTTTGTTTTAATCCATGCTCAGATACAATCTGATCTTTCCTGGGTTTCATTTTCCTTTTTGAGGGGAGAGGTTTTTTATTTTTATTTTTTTGTAGGTTGTTTGGTTGGTTTGATTGTTTTGTTTTTGAAAGGTAGATAAAACATTTCAGAGTAATATGTTCCTCCCAAAGCTTTGTCAAGGATGCCACCAGGCTTTCTGGAAATCACCCCCAGTCACAAAGCTGTGAAGCCAAACACAGAGCATGTGCAGAACAAGGTGGAGTGTGTCATTACCTGGGATACACGTTTCTGATCTTTGCCTATGCATTTTCTGATTTGTCTTGTTTGCTGTTTTTAGGTCTGAACAAATATGCTAGACCTTTTTGAGTATTCTTTTAATCTTTGATAATTTTTCATTTTGTCATCTTTCTTCCCGCTCCTCCAGTCCTCTGTTTGCAGTCATGAAAAAGGGGAAGAAATAATTTTAAAACCTAAATATCTCTCTCTCTCTTTTTTCTTCCTTTTGCTTTCAGACACTGAAATAATTGAAGGTACTTAATAAAATGCAGTGTACACACACACACACGCACACACAAAACAAAAAATAAAACAGAAATGGCCGTTACAGATCTATTGGTTAGTGTATGAGACAAATGCTATAAGCAGCTTTCATTTTAGCTTTTCTTTTGTAAGAAAGTACCGACTTTGTATTTCCTTTTTCTATTTTCTACTGTGGATGTCTTCAGCCAAGGAAAGAAAAATAAGTGGTGCATATGCTTACACTGTGTGACGTGCTTTTAATTTCAGGTTGCACTCCCACTGCAACGATCCCTCTTTGGATGACCCAATCCCTCAGGAGTATGCTCTTTACTTGTGTCCCACCGGCTGCTTCTATAACCGCCTGCAAGAGTTTTGGAAGGAGAGCAAGCGCCAGTGCGGGAAGAACAGAGCTCATGAGATTTTCCCTCATGTCACCCTCTGCGACTTCTTCACGGTAAGGCACAAAAAATGTGCATGGGTCAAACTGACCACTGGTGAAACTGAACCACCTGGCATTGTATTACACCAGAACAACTCCACGTTGGTCAAGTTGACATGACCCACATCCAGGGTGAGGAGCCCTGGCACAGGCTGCCCAGAGAGCTGTGGGGTCTCCTCCTTGGGGATCTCCAAAAGCCGCCTGGGCATGGCCCTGGGCAGCCTGCTCTGGGTGGCCCTGCTTGGGCAGGGTTGGAGCAGGTGGCCTCCGGGGGTCCCTTCCCACCTCACACATCCTGTGATCCTTGGATCCATGATGTTAATTAAACCTTCCTGCCTAAGGTAGCTGTGTTCAGAGAACTGTGCAGCAGGGATGGTGTTATCACTGGATGCAGACAACTTTAATATTGGGCCTATGGCAATCTCAGGAAAACTCCTGCCTCCCCAGTGAGCCCCAGCCAGTAGGCCGTAGCTATTGTGGGGTGAGCCAGCTTTTACGGTTTCTGTGGAAGTTTGGCCATTGTGAAAAAGAGATAAGCAGAATGAATAGGGACAGAAGGAACAAAGGGAACTGGAGTATAGTCTGGCAGTGCAACTGAATCATTTTCTCAGTAATTTTACATGGAAATTAGGCTCCTGACCTGGACTCCTGGTTGGTTATTTTCTGCTTCTGGATGTTCCTGTCCTCCTACATGGTCTTCTGAATGCTGAGTAACCCTTCAGCAAACATGTCAGCAAGGCTGCTTCACCTGTGGGAGTGAATGTTCCAGTATCAGCAATGACCAGCAAAGAGTCACCTGGAATCCAGTTTTTGCATATTGTTGATGCTGAACATGAACATCAGCTGCATCTGAGATGCACTGAAAAATAGATGAGATAGAGCAGCTGAAAAACAACATTATGTTAATTATATTTTTATGTTAAACCATGCTGCTTAGCACAAACAGTAAAAGTACAAGTATGTTGCTGCAAAATATTGAATAGCATAGTATCCTGCAGCCATTAATCACAATTATGCAGAACAAAATCCGTTAATTAACAAAGAATTCCATGCTTACAAAAGGTGTCAAGTTTAAAGGCCCGACCCTGGAAGAGACAACTGAATTGTATCCCTCGCCTCATGCACCTCAGCCCTGTTTCAGGTAGCATATTTCCAGGGATAAATGCACCCTCCAGTGCTATTCTCTGTTCCTCAGCTGTCAGCAAGAGCTGACCTGGGTGCTTCACATGTAGAAAGTGAGACCTGGCTCCCACATCCTCCTCCCAAGCCCAGCCTCTCCTGTTTCCTGATGCTCCACATCTTGCATCGCATGGACTTCCATCACGGACAGCCTCGGAGGAGCACAGCACTTAACCCTGGGTGCAGGCTCCCAGCCACCCCTGTCCCCCACAGCCCAGCCTGCTGGTGCCCCCTCAGTGCATCTCTCCTCACCTTGCCTGAGCCTGACCAGGTGCTGAGTCTGTGGCCTGAGAAATACTTGAGGGAGAAAGACAGTCCAAGCAGGAGGAGGTGGTGTTTTGTAGCTCCTTTTTTCTCTTCTGCTCTTCCTCTTCAGCAGCTTGACACAGTGCAAAAGCCAAATGGGGCAAATAGCACTGTGGAGAGTAAAACAGTGCGGAAAGGAAGCATAATTAATGTCTGTGTCTTTGGCTGGATGGCAAAAATTCAATTTTTGTCTACCCACTTCTTAAATTGCTTAATTGCCACTTTTTATGGAAGCATGGCCTTGTACAATCTTTTAATTTGCTGTGATTAGAGCATTAAAGATCATAATTACAAAGATTCCTTCTTAACTTTCCCATGTATGTTGCTCAGCATCTGAGATGTTAAGGTTTTCAGCAGAGTGATTCCAGCTAAGGACTGTAGGATAACAGTAATATGATTTCGTACTTAGAATTGAAAAGGGAAATCATGATCCCTGCCTCATTTCAGATTGGATAGTGCACACCTGTCAGTCAGTAAAATCTTTTGGCTCTTTTCTACCATGGCTAGATACAAATAAAGGTAGAAGACCCATCTCCTATTATAGCACCAGGTTACTGTGCTGCCCAAGCTGCCTGATATTAATGATTTTAAGACCAGGAATTTCAGGCAAGTTTGTAAGTGTGTTGTCTTTCTCGGGAAATAATGTCTGTCCTGTTTTCTGGTGTTACTGTACGAGACAGGCTACCAGAGCAGCTGTTGGTCTGGTGGGTGAAAGATGCTCCTCCTCTGTTTTCTTTCAGTGTGAAGACCAGAAAGTGGAGTTACTGTATGACATCTTAAAGCAAATCGTCAACAACTTTTCACAAAAGTTTCCACAAACTATTTCCCTATCACTACATTCATCCACCAGCTACCTTGGTTTTTTTATCAGTGACAGCCATGCAAATATCCTCAAAGAGATTGCTGTGGCCTTCTCTTCAGAGGCTTCAGCCCTGGCAGGTAGGATCTACATCGGAGGGAAAATGGGTGGCTTGTCACACAAATGCTTAGACATGACACTGAAACCAACTCCTGTGTCTCCACGGCAGCCTGGCAGATGTTTTATTGGAACTTTCCTCCTACAGATTCAAAAATAACTTGGCATGGGGAGATTGTTGTAGACTCTGAAGACACCATGCTTTTCACTAGAAGGTTTCATTTTAGCTGAACTCAATGGGCAAGAAAAAAGAAAAACACTAAAAGCTTTTATTAATTTCTTCTTCCTTAAGAAATCCAGTCAAAGGTTTTACTTGGTTTGGCTTTCTTTTCATGATCCACATGCTGAAGTGTTTGGCTGTGTAACTAGAGAAGCCGTTGATCGGGATGTCCAAGACAAGCAGGGATATAATCCTCCCTATCTCCAGACCTCCAATACCCACCTTTTCTTCACCACAGACCAGTGTCATGATTGCGAGGGGACAGAAGAAAAAGAGAAAAAATGTGTCTGGAGGAAATAATTATGCTTAGTTCTCCATCTCATATGCAGCCTTGGGAAGACAGCAGACTGTCTTGGGGATGTTCAATTCTCTGTGGCCAGGCTGAGAAGAAAGGCAGAAATGAAAAAGCAAAGCAATGCAGCCTGGCAGGCCTGGGTTTTCCCTAATGCTCACATAAGTCCTTCTCCTCCTGAAACTGAGTCACCCATCTCCTTTCAGTGGTTATGTGCCAGCTGGGGATCTCCCGCACCCCCAGATTTTATCATCTGAAACATAGCAAGGGCAAACAAATATTTTACACTCATATCACCAGTGGGTGAACTGCCTTGTACGTTAGCAGTTGTCAAGGTAACAAATTAAAGAAGGAAATAGAAAAATATATTTTAAACCAGGCCTGCAGCACTAGAGAAGGGAGACCTAAAGAAAAGAACTAAAGCCCTAGGAGCAGGCACGTACTTCCAGACATTGGTGCAACGAGCACTATAGAAATTTTCCAAACAACACAGAGAAACTGCATCTTCAGTGGAGACTGAAGGGATGCTGCCCCAGAATAGCTTGGTCTGGGAGAAGAGAATTTGATACATCTTAGACTGGGAAAGGAAATCAAGCATTTTGTTTTGTTTTGTTTTGTTTTCTCACAGCTGAAGCTAAGGGGCAAACCCAGTCCAGATTTCTGATTTATTTTGGTGTTATTAAAGCCATGACATCCAACAAAACATAGAATCAGTAAAATTATGATCTACTCTACTACTAATTACTAAGATATTTCCTGTATCATACAAACCATGTAGAATAAAACAAGAAGACCTTCACTTCACTTCTGTGTTGTGATGTGAAGCTGATTGCCTTATTCCTAGATTGCCATGTGAAGCCCTGCCTAAAGCAGCTCCACCTTACCCTGGCTCACAAGTTCTGTCCTCACCACCAGAAGACTTTGGAGCAACTAGCCAAATGCATTAACCCAGGGGAGACCTGCCAGTGGGTAGCAGCTCTCTATTCAAGAGACATGCGTTTTGTGCATTACCAGGTACTGTCATCAGATTTATTTAATTTTCCAGGTCTTTGGTTAGAGTATTTCCTACACTTGCTTTGCTTTTTTTTTTTTCTTTTTTTTTTTTTTTTTCCATGAAGAAGTCAGTACATGCACAGTACAGTCTTTCAAAATGCATGGTTGTTTCAAGTACCTCTTTGGGCTGAAAAACCATACGCTTGAGTCTGTAGGAGATATGTTTATGGTTACCTGCTTGACCTGCGTGTCAGCAAGATCTAATTCCAAGTTCCAGCAGAAGAACTCATCTTACAATTAGCTATGAGAAAATAAAAGAGGCTGGAACCTTTGAACATTTGCTAGGACTTGTCAGATCACAGCTCTGCAGTAAAATTTTATTCAGCAGAATTAGTTTTCTTGATTGTTGAACCATGATGTGCCAGTGAGCAGGGCACAGTTGTCCCTGATGATCTTCAGCTTAACAGACTCCCAGTTAAAAATAGTCAATATTTTTCTGGTTTTCATTTCCAAATTTAAACTACGGAATGATAACCCGTCAGTATTTTTCAATCAGATCAGTGTTTCGTTTTATTTCAAGTCTCATATTGGGTTTTGGTCACACTCAGGAGAGCTGCAAGTAATCCCCAAAATAGCTGATAAGGATTTTGTTATGTCTGCTTTCAAATAAACTTGTACTAGTTACAGGAAAAAAAGTAATTTTATGAATACCAAGTGCCTATTTTTACACGCACTCCATACGCATTGTTATGTATCTGCTGAATTGCCACGAAAGAGCAAGCTGCAGTGCAGGAAATGGTGCTGGTGGCTGTGTCCAGTGAAGGGTTGAGCACATGTCCCCCATTTGCTGCCACCCCTGCAACAGCCAGCTCCACCCTGACCCAGCTCCGTCCTTCCCCAGACGCTGAGGGCCCTCTTCCAGTACAAGCCCCAGAACATCGACGAGCTCATGATGAATGCCGGGGACTTCATCTACGTCGACCCAACGCAGCAGTCCGACGTCAGCGAAGGCTGGGTCATCGGGACCTCGCACCGGACTGGCTGCAGGGGTTTTCTTCCCGAAAACTACACAGAGAGAGCCAATGAGTCAGACACGTGGGTTAAGCACAGGTTGGTCATGATCCTCTCCACAGGTGCTGGGGCTTTGTGGGTGCTGCTTGCTTTATGCAGCTGGTTCTTCTCCTCACTGCCAGCTGTGGGCTGCCAGGAGAGAGCTGAAGGTGGGGTGGGATGTGGAGGGCAGAAGGGGTCCTTCAGGCCTGGGTGGGAAGATGAGATTTCTGAATGGAAAGGGATAGGACACGCACCCATGGAAACCCAGAGCCCATCTGCTAAAAGGATGGCCTCTCTCTGCTCTCAAATAACCTGAACATCCTAATGAATTTTAAAAGTCCACGTTCTTTAGAGCAGACTGGGCCTTCAGCATGGCTTCCAGCTTTCTTTTTTTTTTTTTTTTTCTTCTTTTACATCTTTTCAAGAGGTTGCAAAGCTAACTTGAAATGAAACCACGCAAATGTTACTCTACCACCATGCCTTGTCAATTCAACCTGTATCAGCAGACATCTGCCTGGCTTCCTGCACTTTGCTCTGCAGCTGACAGCGTGGCTGATGTTACTTGGAGATTAGAGCTAGCTTTTCAGAGCAGGAGGTGTAGGTGCGGTCCTTGCTGAGCCCTCAGAGGCAGAGAGGAGGCGAACAGGTAGTGTTTCCTGCTTGAAGCTCACACTTCAGAAGGGTTACACCCAATACATGCCATCAGTTCGTATTATTTTAGCCTCATTTTTACCAGGCAGACTATAACTCAAGAGCAAAGTGGTAAACTGGAATGCATGTCTGTGAAAAATATTGAGTGGAATATGCATTGTGGCTGTGACGCCTGTGGACAAAATTGTGAATTTAAAATCTCTTCTTTTTTTTGTGTGCACCCATATGTTTGTTTGTGTGTGTATTTGTGTGTGTTGCTTCTGCCTTTTCTACAGGGAATATGCTTTTGTACCAGGTTCAAAATTTGTCACCCAATCTGCAAATGAACCTAATGTAAAGCTGAACGGAGAAGTCCATAATCCTGTTACATCAAGGAGTGTAACCAATATTCTTTCACTTCAGGTAGTTGTTCTTTTATTTCTTATCTTTGCTATGTAGTTGTGCAAATATGCTATTAAGTAAAACCTTTTATAAAATTTAATAGTATCTTCCTGGTTCTTCTTAATATTTTCATATCACGTTGTAATACATATATATATAATATTGCATATTTAAAATTAAATATTAAATTAAATATGCATACACTCACACTGCACATTATAATATCTCTTATACATTTTGTAGTATATGCAATGTGGTATTACCCTTGCCTTCCTTCATAAAACTCTGTTGCTGCCATAGTAGCCTAGCACATGAATTCTCTCTGCACAGATGCACAGTGCAGGCTGTGCAGAGGTATGGTGACAAGACTGGCAAGTAAAGTGCAGAAACATCTTCCCCTGTCTTTCAAATGTTTTAATCACAAAGTAACTAGAGCAGTATCAGGCTCATTGTTACTTTTATGCCCAGATTCCATGGATGACATGTTGGTGGTTTATGTACTCATGGCTACACTTAGAACGTGTAAATGTTTCATCTTCTGTAATGTTTTAGGTACATAGCTAATGCAAATAACTGCACAGACCTGAAGAATGAACAGCTACCTGGACAGGTTAGCAGCACTGGGATTATGTTTTTGTCCCAGTTTCAAAGCTGATATATCAATTTTTCCTAGGTTTCCCAAAAAGCTCCTGGTAGGAAGAGCAAAACAGAGAGGGACTCTGCCTTTTCCCTACAGCATACTTGCTCCTACACTGCCTTATTAGCTCTGACTTTCAGGGTGGCCAAGACAGTCCTTTCCATCACAGACCTTTCCTGACATGCTGCAGAGACACCTTTGGTCTTGCTGGTCCTGCAGAGAGTCTTCTCCCCGTGCTCGGGAGATAAGCCCAGGTTCCTTTGTGTTAATATCAGAGAAACTTGAGAGCACCCTGAGGGAACTTCCAGCATGGCCCCCCCACCCCCCCCAGGACAACTGTGCATACGGCTGTAAGACAGACACTTCTGCAAGAGCCACGTCCTCCCACCAGCTCTTGAGTGCTCTTGGCCCCCTTATCTATCTCAGATCTGTGGCAGAGGCACCGCTTGGCCTGAGGAACACTTTTTGCAGATGTGCACGTCTCTAGTCTAGGAGCTTCCCCAGCCTCTGAGCTCCCCCCAAACAGAAAAGCAAGACCACAAACCTTAGTTTTAAACTCTAACCTCATGGCGGTTAATTAGTGCCTTATGGCAAAAATGCAGTAGTGTTTAGCAAAATACATATGTCTCATACCACTTCTTAAGAATTCCCTTCTCTGCTACGAAGATACACATCACTAACCTCAGTGTTGCAGCAGTAATGCTGCGAGGGGTTGCTGTTGAAAAAGATTTAAACCCTTTGAGCTGTTTCTCTTTATCTTTTCATCTCTATCTATGTTCATTGTAAACTAACCCCAAAAAACTTAGAAAGTAATTGTAGTTCCATGCAGACTGAGGAAAAACATGGCCTTACAGGAGATCTGGGTTCACTGCTAACTTGGCCACACACTGTTAGAAAAGTGTGAAACTAGTATTTTCAGTACTAAAAGAAACACTTAAACCACTTAGCTAATTTCCCTCTTTTGTTTATACCAACTACACAATATAAACTAGAATTATAATCCCTTCCCACGCTGGAATTAAAAGATTTAGCAGCACTACCTTTCACTGGTGTAAACAGAGAGTTGAAACCTAACATGAAGATCGGGGATATTCTTCATTTGCCTTCAACAGAGAGCCAGTCAGGGTTACTATTTTCATAACAAATACGTTTTAGCAGTTCCTTTCTCTGCCCTTTCTGTGCTTGTTATAAACCTCTTGGGACATCATTGCTGTTCCTTGCTCTGTTGGGCAGCATCCAGGAATCCAGACTTTTCGTGCAGGTTATATATAATGTAACGGAAAGCAATTTTTATACAGCTTTCTCAGAATGCCACTCTGAGAAGAGGTGTGCTGGTGATGCGCCATGGGGAAAGAGTTGATCAGGTCTTTGGGAAATCTTGGCTTCAACAGTGCTTGACTGCAGATGGTGAGTAAGATAATGGAAGGATCTTAGCAAATCTGAACTAAATTTACCGAGTAATGGGTACAAAATTTCAGTCTCCTAGGTTTAGATGTAAATGCTAACATTGCACAGCCAGGCACAGCATGGCTTTGACCTGTATTTCATAATGTCCTACTGTCCTTCATGTTTATATTAGATAAACACCACAGGCCAAAATAATAATAATAATAATAATAATAATAATTTTAAAAAAATCTCTTGTGGTACTATTCATGTCACACTGGGGGATGCACAGAGCATTAAATCTCTACCACTAGTTACTCAGCTGAGCCAGGTGGTGCTTATCATTTCTGTTCTTGACTCAGTGTCAATGATTTGTTGATACAGTACATCCCTAGCCAAACTTGCAGAGGAGCAGCAAGAGCAAGCCGTGGTGGAAATGACACATCAACACAGAACTCAATGAAAAGTTGAATTTCCTGGCACTCTCTCTGTCTCTGTAAAATATGTATATATATATATGTATTTGTGGTGGAGAAAAACAACCCAGAACAGGAAAGTATGTACTAGGAGGAAAGAGGGGAACAAGAAGGAGGGCGAGTTCAGAAGGAAGCTTTATGTTGACAGTTACGCTGGAGATCTCCTATATGACTTGTGTGAAACACTAGATAATGAGGCCAGTACCTTCCAGCTTCATAATCAATTCATTAGTTTCAGTTTTCTTCAATGGAAATGTTTTTGGCAATGGCAAAATAATATTGTTAGTGGATTTTTGTTTCATTTGAGTCCCACAAAGCCAAATTCTCATGACTTCTTGTCCTCTTTCTTCTCCACCGTCTTATTTATCTCCTTCAGAGCTTGCATAAGAGGTGCACTTTTGTTAGGACAGGTGATTTCCCAGGTCAGTGTTGTGACCTTAAAACATGTTCTCTTTAAGGTAATGGGACTCACTGGGCATTTTCATCAGTGAGACGCAATGTCTGTACTGCTGAACTGATCCTGTACGCATTGAAGTTCAGGCCCTGACCCATGACCCCCACGCCACTTTAGCTGTCTCCTCGGCATGTTCTTGGCTGATGGCAGCTCCCCCTCTCCCCCCAGTTTCCTGGCAACTTTTGGAGAGAGCACAGACCAGGACCCATCCTCAGTGTTCAGTGTGGGTGTTGGAGGTAGAGGGAAGGGAGATTAGCTCTTCAGGCAGGTGCCCTGCTGCATCATTTGCCCTCGTGGCCAGAGAAAGGTCCCCAGCCTGTTCTATTTGCCAGTAGAGGTGTATCTCTGGGCTGAGAATTCAAAAGAAATGGAGCCATTACAACGAAATGCAGACAGTATGTACGGCTGCTGCCTCCCTCATACCACAGCAAAATGTTCCACCTCGTTTCAGGAAAATACTACAGAGCAGACCTCAACTTTCCTCCCACCCTACCAAAACGGAAAGACAGCATGAAGCATTTTGAGCAAGATCCTCCTTTATCTTGCTGTGGTATTTTCCAGTCAAGACTTATAGGTAAGGTGGATAATATCCTAAAGCAAAGGTAAGGATTTGGGAAGCAGACTTTTATCATCTGCCAAAGCTCACATTGGCTTTGTAGCAGAAATACTTCCTAGCAGCACTCTTTTTGGTAACGTCTTCAGTTTTTGCCATCTTCTTGATGAGCAATCGCTGCAAGATCTTGTTGAATAATAAAATAGAGAACAAAGCAGGTTGCTCATCCTGGAGATTCAGACTGCTAGTTACTGGCAAAGAAATTTAAAAGAAACTGCAGCACTAGCTGTGTCCTGCTTCAAGTCTGCAAGGGACTGACGTCTTACTCAGTTGTTGCTAAGCGAAGGGGCTGGCTGGAGGACACAGCTTCATGGTCAGCAGATTGTGGTCAGCTCATCACAGATAACTGCCAGATGGGTGATATGGGTTAGTCTGCCTCAATTCACTCACCAGATGAAGTTGTTTCTGCTCCCTGAGCTTGCATGCCTGACTTTAACATAGAAATCTGGTGCAAGTGCTTATCTCTGATGGTTCAGATACAAGGAGACCGCCAAATACCTAATGCTATTTGCATGTTTGGAGTGCATCTGCTGTAATTACCCTTCCTACACTTGGTCCCAGCTGTTTTTTGCAGAAAATATTTTGCAGCAGTTTCTCATCTATGACGATTTGTAAAAGAGCACCTCACATTGCTGTTCCCACCAGGGGAAGCTCTGCTGGACCAGGAGGTGGCAGTCAGCTACGTCTACTCGTCACCTGCCCTCCGCTGCATACAGACAGCCCATCTTGTGCTTCAGGGTAAGGCAGAAAAACTGATTGCGTGCTTTTGCCACTGTGAGGATGTCTTTGTCAAACCTCTTTGAAGGATGAGCAATTAAGATGTACAGATGTGTTTATTTATTGTTGTATTTAATCAGGGAAGGCAAGGCTTTTTTGTCTGGCTGGTAACATAGGCAGCAATAAACCTGCTGCCAGGTGTATGATCTGAAGAGCTCTATCCTATTAACTCTAACCCTCTCTCTTTAAACTGATGTTATGTGAAATGGAGGCATTTCACAACAGGTTGAAGTCAGCACTAGGAGCCACAAATCAAATTACCACTGGCAGCTCTTTCAGGAAACTTTCTGAGCCAAAAAGCAAATGTTCCTAGTGCTCTGAAGAATAGCTGTTTGAATCAGGGAACATGGCATTCTCCTCAGAATGTTTGCCTTTGCAAGCCAAATGATTTTACTTGTTTAGGGACATGGTTTAGTGTAGACTTGGCAGTTCTAGTTTAATGGTTGGACTTGATGATCTTAGAGGTTTTTCCAACCTAAATGATTTTATGATTCTATGATACTTCCTTCATATTTTAGAACCTCTGCCCTTCCTCCTCTCCCATTCCCTCTGCTTCTCTTCTTCTTCCCTTTTCCTCACCTCTCCCCTTCAATGGGTCTGTTAAAGGTTCACAGATCATCAATATTAGTAAGTGTGCATTTCTTCTGGGAACTCATGCCACTCGGTAACCTCTCTTGAGAATAATGAACAAAAGAATGCATCTTTTTACAGAAGAATTCAATTTCTGACACTGTAGGATGAACTATTGCCCCAAAGAGGGTCACTGAGCAAAATGTTATATAAAAGGGTTTTTAAAAAAATATCCTTTATAAAGTTTATTCAGATTGCAGCATTGTTGAGATCTTTTCTTCTGTTCTCTTCTGTACCTTGGAGATCTTACAATAGAGCTCCAGGAATAACAATAATGTAAGAATTTTTGGTGCCTTAGCATCTGTCAGGCAAGAATGTGTTGACTTCACTTGAACAACACAATCCTCTTTTGTTCAACAATAAGTAATTCATTTTAGTAATGAAAATATTACAGCAAACAAGGCAGAATGTGCTGCCCAAATGTAACAGTTTGAGTGTACCTGTGTACCTTTCTCTTTTTAAGGAACACTTCTTTATTTTTTTATTTTTTTATTTTTTTTTCCTTTGGCAGGGCTTAAATTAGACCAAAAAGTCAAAATCAGGGTGGAACCAGGACTATTTGAATGGACCAAGTGGGAAGCAAGCAAAGTAATTCCCAACTTCATGACTGTAACAGAACTGACAGAGGCCTCCTACAAAATAGATACAAGTTACAGGTAATTGCTCCTTGTCTAGCTGATAGAGCTGGCTCTTTTTCTCCTGAGGTACCTCCTCATTGCCTCATATGCCATAAACCATTACGGACGTTGCAAAAAATGGGTCATGCTGATCAATTTCAAGCCTGCATGATCTGTTCTCAAAGTAAGATATGCTGTTTGGGGTCTTGTGGCAAGAGTCAGCTTTGCTTCTCTAACGTGGAGTCACGCAGGCATGTAGCATATGCACACATATAACGAGCAGGCTCACAGGCACACATCTGATGTTTGTGTATGGGAACAGCCCTGCTCTGATGTTGCCTTCAAATCTACCACAGGGGTGAGAGAGGTGACTCCAACACAAGCCAGCTGTCCTCCTGGTTTGGGGGGCAGGCAGGATAACAGCGTTTCACTACAATGAGTGTTCATGCCACGTTCTGTTGGGGAGGGGGGTGTTATGTTGTGACTTGCTCAGAGAGAAACACTATGCTCAGAAAGGATTTTCTGGGGCCCCCACAGCTCGGGGAGGGGGGTGATGCCACCTCTGAGCACTCACAAACCACAGTGGAGCAGGAAATGATCAGCCTCCAGTTCAGCCCAGCTCCGCGCCCTGCTCTCGCTCGGGCTGCTCCGTACGTGCAGTGCACAGCCCGCTCCAGGAAATTGCTCAGCTAATAAAAGTTCGTGTCTGGGGTTTCTCACAAATATAACAAAGGAAACTTCTCAGCTCTCACTGTATATCTTGCAGTTAAGTGAGCATCTTCATTTGAAATTGCATAATGGAATAAAATTCTTCATTTTCTTGGCTCATTGAACGTTCTGGTGTGTTTTACCACCAACAGACTGTTTTCCCTGTTTATTTCAATACAAAATCATTTGCCTCAAACTTCCACAGAGGAAAAGGTGCAACTGTAGAGCAGTAGGAAGCTCAGAGGAAACCTCTGAAGCAGTGCTAACTGCAGCCTTCAGGCCCCTTGCAGCTCATTCGGGTCCAGGCAAAAACAGAGCAGATGAGCTGTAAAATTGCACATATGATGCTGCTTTCTTCCTGTCAGATGCAGGGTTCAAAATCCTCGGGTTTCAGGGGGTGGCTTCACCATACTCACCCACTGCAAGGGACAGCAGTCAGCTGGGGTCAAGTCCTGGGCTGTTCCCTGTCAGTGGACTTAACCTGGCCAGAATTAATATTAGTTATGATTAACAGTATAGTAGGAGCCTGCCACCTGGTTTTACCACCTATTTTCTAGTTCTGCAGTTTGTGCTGACGGAATGTACTGAGGACTCACCTGTAAAAGTACACTACGATACCAAGCCCTACGACGATATATTAATCTAATCTCACTCCTGCCTATTCACTGAATAAGGAGACTATCAAATCAGTGGGGCAGTTGTTTGTAGAAAGAAATGAACACCCTGGGAGGCCAGCAGGGCCTCTCACCACCAAGAATTTGGCCTTCCCAGCTGCCTACCCATGGCACCACTGGCCACCACGCATCAGGGCACCGCAGGCTATTCTCCTACCTCCCAAGGACAGACACAGCTCGGGTCATGGAAGCTGCTGAGAAGCTCTGTGATGTGTCTGGGGAGGATACATGGTGTTTATCAGATTTCTAACATGGTGTTTTGCTTAGGCATTGTGCATTTTGGTTTACATCCTTGGAAACATACTATTTTTTAAATCTAGCAGTGAGAGCCTTTACTATGCATTTGTCCAGCTGATATCGACATGCCTTGTCCATTGTTGATTTTGATTTGATTTGCTTACTAAGGAGGCTAACACTGAGGGACCAGCTCTTGACAGCTTTCACATCATCAGCATCTTGATTTGAACGCGGTCAGGATGGCTGGAGCTGGACCGCTCCATGTGCCTGCACCCACAACAGGACAGTGGTCCTTACCAGCAGAACTGCTCAAGGCACAAGCTTTTCTTAGGCATGAATTTTTTAACAGTATCCACTGTAAGCTACAGTTTTAATTAAAGCACAGTTTTCCCTGCATCTGGTGCTTTATGAACTACGAGGTGTAATCATAAGATTCAATGTAAATTATTGTGGGGGAAGCTAACGCAAGCTGAGGTATCAGCATGCCAGCCAAGTCAGTGGATAAACCCAGATTCTTTTAACAAAGTGCTTCTTCTTTGGTGTTCTCATTCAACAGAGCTCGCGGTACCCAAGCATTCATCTAGATTAACATACATTTGTGATTTTATTGTCAGAAGCAACATCCCACTCTCTTCTCTGGTGCCATCAGAAAGTTATGAAGACTATGTAAGCAGAAGTTCTGCAGTTATAAAACAGATCGTCACTGCTTGCCCCAACAAAGGTAAAGGTTTCAGATCTTTGTATATTCTATTAGACACTTTCAGTACCAGGAACAGGCAGAGATTTGCCAACAGAAACACATTTATCATGAGTAGTTTGTATTGCACAGAGTTCAAGGTAGACTTGCAGTTCTTGGCCTCATCTATACTAAATCAAAATATATTCAATTTATGGGATAGGGAAAAAAAAGCAAAATTAAACAGAAGACTGCTAAATTGCAAGAGTTTGTACTCTGCATGGTCATTGTACATCAGGATGCAGCTCAGCATAAGATAATCTATTTTTTTTCTGGAGAGCTGTTAGGAAATGCATTTTCTCATTAGCTGGCATGTGTATAACACGTTAGACTTTTTCTGACCAGCACCCTGCCGCATTGCCAAAGATGATGACAAATTCAAACTGCCCCAGAGCAACCTTACACCATCAGCATGGCAACCTGGCTGTGCTGCAACCCCCTTACTACTTCTCTTTGCTTACTGTGGTGTACCAGGTGTCATCCTCATCGTGGGCCATGGCTCCTCCTTGGCGTCTTTCACCCGACCCCTGATAGGGCTCCCTGCCAAAGACAGCAGCGACTTTGCCCAGGTGGTCCGAAAGGTAAGAAGCCTTTTCACTCAGCTTGAAGCTTTCTCTTTGTGTTGCTGTACTTTTAATATGGAGCTTTCTTATGCAGCGAGGCACGTGTATAACTGCATGCCAATACCAACAACACTAGCTTTCTCAGTACAAAGGGAATCTCACGTAGTTTTAGCATAGCACTGATGGTCAAGAGAAGCACTTTGTCCTGGTGAACAGCAGGTGCCTAGAGGCTAACTCTTCGGAGGAGATTTTCATCCAACTCCCATGGGAAGTCAGTGCCAGGTAACACCTCCATGTGAGAGGCACATGTGGAACACCTCTCCCTCAGGTACAAGCCTCCTTGATATAGAAGCAGGGCTAAGAGCCTTTCTTCTCCTCCCTGTGGTGTTGTGAGTGTGAACTGCAGCTATATTCAGTGACTCACTCTAAGTAGTATGTTTTTTGGGTCACTTCAAGTTCACAGCTTAAGTGCTCAGCTACAGAATGAAGTGGAGGAGGGTTTTCTGCCACCTTCAAAAGTGAGGCATGCACTTGAGACTTTGTCACAGAGGTTTTTTATTTCTTTTATTTGTGCATTAGCACCAGTGGCAGGTTTTTTCACCCGCGTTTTCTTTACCATCTGCCTTGGTATTACCAACAGGAGAATTCAGTTGTTAGATATATTTTTACCACCCGCTGTCAAAGCATAAGGAGTGAACACATCTTGATCTTCAAATCCAAGAATGAGTGCAGGGTGATGACACAGGCTCAGCTATTGCACCACAGGCCTCCAGTCTGTTTTCAGTTTGTTTTAGGAGCAGCGAAATGTCCCAGTCTCTCTTCCCAGAATAGTCTCAGGATCTGCTCTCCTGTTCTCCAGAATGCCTCCTTCGTGTCAAACAATGGCCATGCTGATAACTCCTGCTTGTGTCCTTCTTCCCTAGATCCCTTCACTGGGCATGTGCTTCTGTGAAGAGCTCAAAGAGGGGAACAAATGGCAAATGGTTAACCCCCCAGTGAAGACATTAACTCATGGAGCAAATGCAGCATTCAACTGGAGAAACGGTATCGTGGAGGATTAGAAAGCCAGCTCTGTCCTTGCGGCTGTCAAAAATGAGGTGAAGAGAGCTTCTGGTTCAGCACAGTCTGGCAATTCATCCAGAAAAGTTACAGTGGATGGGAAGTGCCCTCTCTAAGTAGTCAAAGCACAGAAAACACTTCTGAGTTTGGTGCCTAAATTTTGCTTTTGCTTCAGTGATTGAGAAAAGGAACCATGGAACTGGCAAACAAGAGAGCGATGACTGTTCTGGTGGTGAAGAAAGTACTTTTTAACCTTTTCTGAAGGTACCACATGCAACATTTAATACATACAGAACTACCTGATTATAAAATCTCCTGCTAAAGGCACTAAAGTAGACATTGTTGCATTTTCCAAGACCAAAATACAGCCAGTAAGAATTGCTTTTGTTATTTGGATATTTTCAGATGAGCAGAGAAATTGGGACTGAAAAAAGCCATCTCCTACCCGAAGAGAAGATCAGCTCCACCTAAAGCCATTTGGTTTCCTGTTGACTCCTCCAGTTCTGCGAGAGCACAGGAGGAGGGGATATACTATACTGACAATTTATTTACCTCTTCTATAAAGGAGGTTCATTTTCTTCCACAACAACTCCCTACTCAGTGATTCCACAGGGATCCATATTGCAAAAGGGACCAAACAATTTCCTTCAGAAAACTGAACTGATTGCTTTACTGTTGCTGGGGCAAAGAAGGATGCCCTGCATTACTGTACTGGTGATAAAACCTTGACGTGAGCAACTCTAACTGCTGAATGCTTCCTGAGATGGCACTTGCAGGACAAGAGCTTTGCTTTGTGCTGTTCTGTGCCAAATTATATAAATGGTGACACAGCTGCCAAACCGGCCGTCTGACAGGTCTCTGTAGCTGTTCTCTTGGTTGTTGGTTTGCTTAAGGAAGTGTAGCCCCAAAATTTTATGCACAAACAGGAACATGTCTTGCCGCAGAGTCAGGTTTCCTTTCTAAATGATCCTTTTGGATAACTGCCTCTGGGAAAGCACAAATGTTTCTCTCAAAGAGAGGAGAAAAATTGAGGTTTCACTTTCTTAGCATAACTAAAAATACCAATCTCATCGTCATTCTTTTTCTCCCTGCACCTTCTTGACACCTCTTTGCCTGTCTGCCTTTAGCCTGAGGGCATGCAGCAAAGCCCATCCAGAGTGCAGGCTGCGGGGCGTCCGACAAGCACCTTTACTGGTGGGCATGGAGATCTCCTGTCCCATTCCTGCACCTGAAATGTTCTGTTTTGACTTCCCAGATCTGGTGAGGATGCCTGGACTCCTGCTTTTCTAACAGCTGGGGGTATGACAGGGGAGTGGGGGTGGCATGGGGCAAGGACTTGGCCCTGGGCATGTCGCACCCTGGAGCTTCCAGCTCTGTTTCAACTGAGGGGTCAGCTCCCACCTTGTGGTGCTCCCGTGGTGTCTTCCTCTCTGTAAGTAATGTTGCTTTTAGTGTGATTTGCTCTGATTCCACCAAGTGGTTGCAAGCCACAGGACAAATGTCACTGGAGGAGGTGCAAGGCCAGAGCTACCACCATAGACTGAAGCCCCAACATGAGGGATGGTCCCTGGAGCTCCAGCTGGGGCACATGTGGCACCAGGTGTGTGAGGGCATTGGTGTGGGTTTCTGGGTCGAGCTTTTGTACCAGATACAGCCTCTGGGTGGGGACCTGGCTCTGTTTGAACAGATGGGAGCGGCTGCACATTTTATAGTTCATTCTGCTGTCATCCCTCACCTCTGACAAGTTCCCTTTTGTGCCCAGAGAGATATCTGCAGGACTCTGCATCCTGTATCCCAGGCTTAAACCTGTTTACTTTTGGCCTTTCCAGCTGCCCTTACCCTGGGACAATCCCTTCTCCCTGCGTAAGAAGAAATGCAAGCAGATCACAGGCAGTGTCTTTCTTCACCCGTGGGACACGTGCCTGTGCATTGTGTAAGGGGAGAGGCCTTGCACTTGGTGGCCTGGCCACCATTGCTGGTCAGAGCCAAATAAGAGCCCAGGTGAGGATAGGGACAGGCAGGAGTGACAGCGGAGCTCTCAGTTCACATGGCAAGGGAGAAGCCTTGCTGCTGAAATGACACCTGGTGGGAGCAGGGCGTGATGGCACGCTGCCCACCCAGGGACAAAGCCAGGAGCAGCAGATCGGAGAGGCGGGTGAGAGCTGCACCCTGCTTGGGCACGATGTACCTGTCTGCTGTGTACAAAGTGGCATGAGAAACTTTCCCTTTCTTCTTAGAAATAAGCTCTTTTTTTTTTCTTTTTTTTTTTTTTTTTCCATAATACCTCAGACATTAATCCTCAGCTGAGCTGCAGATACCATTCTGGTTAAGAATCTGTGTCTTCTTTTAAAATGATAAAACACAAAACACCTCTCCCTTCATCCACGAGCATCAGATGCATTTCCAGTGTGGTTCCACTGTGATCAGTGACCTGCAAAGCCCGTGTCTTCTTGTTGCTTTGAACAGCTCTCCTACTCTGCTGCCACCGTGTACAGCATAACAAGGAAACACATCACTTCGCTCTTTACTCCTACCCACCTGCAGAAATGTTGTTCCTAAAAGCTAGTTTGTTGCACCCTAGTCCTCTCGATGTTAAGCTCCTGTCCAAAATAAGCTTGCGCAGGCTGCTTGACAGGACCTTTCCTACAGGTGAGGATGTGAAGGAAGGATTCAACCACCTTACCTGATCCTGGCATGCAATCAGAGGGCCCACAGAGCACCACCAGAACCCTTTGCAAACTAAACACGCTTGCTAGGAAGATTGCTAGGACACTAGAACCAAAATCCCACAATGTTTTTGTTATTTTTTTCCCCACTAGACATGCACTCCAATGAATTTAACTCCAGTGGATGCAGTGAATTAAACCTCAGCGTATGTGGGAAAGAAGTTTGGGGTACTTCAATATTTCCCTTGTGATGGTTTCTAATGCACACACCGCAGTGCTGAGCAGGTGAGGAGAAATACTTCGTCACAAAATGCTCTTTAACTGGTGAAAACTTCTCAGCTTCTACCATCCAAACTAACTGAACAGAAATAGCAAGCAATTAAAACCGTATCTCAGTAGGATCGGAGCTGAAATTATATCTTTAACATATGAGGATTCTCAGTTGCAAAAACTTAGCAGGCAGAGAGAATTCCTGATGGGATGTGTACATAATATGAATTAAATTGTTGAACACAGGTAAAATGAAGAAAATGTCCTTGGAAGCTTTGAAGTTATTTTTGAAGTAAGCAAAAGAAATGGGAAATTCCTTTTTTTTTTTTTTTTTTTTTTTTTTGACATGTATGCAGCTTCAGAATTAGAGATTATTTTACTCCAATGTAATTTTCTTCAGTTGGTTCTATTTCATTACAAAGTTATGTACTTTAATAGATACTTCTAGTACTACCTAGAGAATTTGAACGTTTCACTTATGTCTTAAAAACTGAAAATGTAAATTCTTTTGATAAAGACCTGTAGTGAAATTAATCTATGGTGACACCTTGTGGGAAAACAAAATCTCAAACTTATTTGCCTAATAGGATCTTCAGGTGTGATTGAAGGAGGTGGGGGACACGTTTGCTGATTTTTACCAAGAATGAGGAACACTCAGTCACTCCTCCCATACTCCTTGACAGGACGATAACACGGAAATCTGTCTTTTAGTAATGTTTGTGACTGCTTTAAAGCAGAACACCATGAAGAGACTCTTGAGTCCAATTCTTCTGAAAAGCAAAAGGAAAAACAAATCTGTGTCTCTTTTGCTCCTGATTTTTCCAAAGCCTTGTGCCAGCATTGATAATAGTACAAGGCAAACGTGTAAATCTGCTGACTGAGAACAGTAGTTATTGCTTGATGGGGTCTTAATCTATAGCGCTTTCTTTAATGGATGATTAAAAATTAAAATGTTCACGCCTCTTGGAATATGAGAACAGAAGATTGTACTGTGGTGCATTGGAAGGAGTTAGTGAATTATTGCATTTTACCGTCCAGCTTTTTGGGAAAGTCTGATACTTCTCGTGAAGGATTCTGAGAGCACTCCGGGCCTTTTGATTTTAACATCATGTTTAGGACCATGTTCTTTGCCATTCAGCAATTTCCTGCTCTATAATCACAGCGCCAAAAACAATTTCTCCGTGAAGCTTGAGAAACTTTGTGCTTAGTCTTGGATTCACAGCTTTTGCTGTTTCCCCACTTCTTGCACCTTACCCTCCCAGTGGGTCTTGCAGCCTCCTCCTCTGCCTAAGCCCAGGTTCCCATGGAGTCTGTTAGGAAAGCAAATTCCCAGCAGCCTGCTATGTTGAAAAGTAGCTTTAGCTTCTCATAGCAGCAGAAATTTTCCATTTCCCTCTTCTCTTCCATTTCTGCAATTGGGATACTACAGACTAGAAACCCATCTGCAAGGCCATGTCTGCTAAGCAGATGTTCTCACATCTGTTTGTGATCCTGCCAATCTGTTTTCAGTATTCTGACTCTTTACTTAAGCCTCTGTATGGGCCAAAGGGAGATGAACCTTCAATATCATGTCTGCATTCAACTGAGGTTGGCTGGTCTGCTTCTCAAATCTGTGTCCCAAGCTAAGCAGGACCAGAACAGTGCAGATGACAAAACAAAAAGACTCTTAAAAGCTAAGAGTGGATCCTAACACCCTGGTTCTTAGGAATCTCTTGTAATGTGAAGTCAGAAGTGCTGTGTACCTGTGCAGACATGGCCTCTGCCTACTCCCTCAGAGAAAAACTGTGCAAAACCTCCAGATGGCATCTTCTTGAGCTTCCTTTGCTTTCCTTTTGGTGGGGAAACTCAAGACACAGCATCTCCTACCTCTAAGGACACAGAGAATAAAAACAAGACCATGATGCTAAAAACATTCAACCTGATCCACCTGAAGGTGCCTCCACAGTGAAACTATTTGGGTAATTGTTTGGAAAACACAGGCTTCAATCTGTAGCACTTTGGTGGATGGATATCACTGGAGGGGAAAAGCAAGTAGAGATGTCACCAACATATGTATGTTTTCTAATTCACAGCAGGGATTTCTGCTGCAAATCTTTTTATGCAAATTCACTAATTTGGTTTTGACAGAACACATTTAAAATACAAGGACCTTATTTCTGTCTTTTAAAGCTCATTTGAACCTCAGTTTGTTTGATGCTAAGACGTCATTTCCCAGCTGTTCTGTCAGGTTTCTCTTGCCACCGGTGGGCTTGAAAGCTGGATAAAGAATACACAGATTGGAAACTACATACAATATAAATGATTATCAAGTACCAACTTGTTTATAATAAACTTGTCCAAGCATCAGTCTTTACAAAAAAAAATAAAAAATAGCAAGCTGGATGTACTTAAGAAATGGGTCCCCACAGAACTTGTGTCAGAAGTTAATTTACTCCACGCTGTGGTGTTCAGCTGAACATCATCTGGTACACCACCATACTTGAGGATGGTGCAGAAACTGTTCAGCGTATGAGAGTAGCTGTTACTTGAGAAACCTCTGAAGAGTCATTTGTGGAAACACCTCTGCCAGTGAAAATCTCTGTGATTGTGTGGGTTGGCAAATGAATCACCAGCAATTGCTCTCCTTCATGAATGGAGCCATGCTGTGTATGCCGGATGGAAGAATATGGAGCGAGCTTACAAATCTCTTTTACAGCTTTGCTTCCCATTTTGTATACACAATAAAATTTTAGGCTCCGCAGTCATCTGTGCTGAAATGCAAAACACCTCCTTCCTTGCTGTAGCTTCACTCTTCACTTGCCCAGATAGGTTAGCAGTGATTCGTGCAGATCTTTATATCCATGCCACACAAGGAGAGACACGCTCAACTTAGAACAACGCTGAAATTTTTGACCTTAGTTAATAATAGCGTTAATTAGCTCAGGCACAGCAGTGTGCTAACGTGGCTACAACTTTGTGACCCTTAGCTGTTACCTGCAAGGCACTGGGCTGTGCACGGTGAATATAAGAGCACAGCAATGCGTGCACTGCATTCCTTTACAGAGACTAGCCATGTCCTGCTCCATCTCTTAGGGAAATATGTTACAGATAAACTCTTTGCTGAGCCTACGCTCTGAACAAGGCAGGTTAACAAAGATCCTTTCAAGAGTACATGGCCTTTTGGGATGTATACGTAGGGAAGCTGTTGCAGCCTTTCAATACCTAAAGGGGGGCTTATAAGAAAGATCGCTAACATTTGATTTCTGACATTACTTCTCATTTGGTAAAAGTCTCCAGGCTGAACATGTTTGAAAAGTACACAGCCAGTTAATAAATAAATAAATGAATAAATAAATATATTTGCCTTCAAAATGGAAGGTAAAAAAAAAATACCTCCTAGAAAAGAAGAAAGATGTGCACTTGTGTTCCACTGCATGTAAAGGCTTTTTAAGAGAGAAAAGACCTATATACTGCAAGGTTTTCCTCCTGCAGCCTCACAGGAAGGATTCAAGGATTCATAAAATTAGGCAAAAGGGATGTTTCCTACAACTTGCATGCATAGATCATAGCGCTCTGGAAAATGGCTAAAATTCCCTTAGGATGAAGTGAATGAAAGAGGAAAAATGCAACAGCTCAGACAGGTCTTTTTTCCCTTATCATCCGTAACTGTAAAATTGGCATCCCTTTGAGGTGTTTTAAAACATTTGCACTTTCAGGTGGAAGCAGGTATGCTCCTTCATGTTTTCAGAAGAATTTGAGAATCCCAGGTGCCTCCTTTAGCTGCAATGAACTATCTTGACCAAGTTCCTTGCTCACTGTGGAAAGAGTCCCATCTCTGGGGAAGATGTAGCTCTGCAAGACAAATATGCCAGGGTTTTCTGATGTTTTTTCTAAGATATGTAGAGCACAGATATTCTAAGCACCATTTTTTTCATAAACAGCTTTGGATTTGTGAGAGCATTAATGACTTTTAACCTAAAACTCACATTGGCTAACTTGCCATTGATTTAAAGGCAACATTTGGGCATCTACACCAACATTAGATGCACAGGTTAAAATGGCCTAATATTTTTAAAGAACCCTTGTGCCACCTTTGGAGAAAGTTGTTCAGACACTAGAATGGTAATCTAGGGACAAAAAACTGAAGGGAAAACTTCAAAACCTTAAGTTCAATGTTCCTTGCATTCAGTCTTTTTTAAAAAAAAAAATAATAATAAGGAAGAGGTTTCAAATATGACTATTTTGATGCTATTTAAAATAGTCTTCATTATTGAAAAGTGAAGAGACAGATGGATGAGGGGGGCTTGCACACCTCAGTGCAACAGCTTTTGGTGGGGGTTCCTCTTTCCAAGATAGTGATGAAGGAACTGCTATTCACTAATTTACAAATTATCCTTAGGGTATCTCTGAAAGTTACAGTGAAATGAATTGTCTCCTCCTACAAAAGCACAAGTGGTTTCCAAAAGGAGCAAACCATCTTCGCTGGAGTACTTTCTAACACACAAAGGCTTCCCGATGTTCTTAGTTGTCCTCGACTGTATTCTAGCAAGGATGTACTTTTTGCTGCTATGCCACTGGAGGTCACTCGTGTACTAACAAACAGTACAGTACTGGATGCTGTAGAGAAAAAGGTAATTTCATAAATCAAACAGGAATCAACTCAGCTTGAAGATTACCTTAAAATCAAGGTGCATTAGAAGAAATGAAAGAAATGGAAGAAATATACGTTGTGAGGATATTTCTCAAATTTACAGTGGAATATGGTGAGTAAACAGCTAGCAAACCAATGATTTGTAATATTTTTTATAAAAAGACCAACAACATTACCAAGCCAAGTTTGCTTTGATCATGCTACTGCAATAATGGAAATTCAGCATTTCTTTTTGTCAAAGCACATCTCTTTGCTCACTGAAGTCACACTGGTGTGACTAGGAAAAAAAAAAAAAAAGCATGGAAGACACGAGAGAAAAGAGTGCCTAGGAAATTTCTCACTATGACATGTCTGATAGGAGAAAAAATGTGGGAAGAAGCAATAAACTATTTTTTTTCCCATGTAATTCCTCTCCTTATCTCCACTCTCTGTTAATCAATTTTTATCACTAACTTAAACTTCTGGGCATATCTTTGCTGAAGTTGTGAGTTGCAGAGAAAATGTTTTCCCTTTTTCCCCTGAACTAAAATTTTAGAATAGATTTCGTGAACAAAAATAATATATATTTGTTAAAAATGTAAGCCCTGTTTCAGTGATATTGGTTGGACATCTCTTACCGCAATCAGGCCAAAACCAGTTATTTCACTTCAAAAGCAAACTGCTGCAGGCTGGCAGCTCTCTACCTCAGCCATACCAATATTCTCACAAGTGTGAGGAAGTCAGTTAAAGTCACAAAGATGCATCTGGTAACAATTAAGGTATTGTTTGCACATTATCAGGAAAACAATGGTTCAGAGCAGCTCCTTTCACTTGCAGAAGAGGAAAAATACGCCTACAGCATATAGTGCTTGTACAGTATTTTGTGCAGCTCTGCCTTGCCGTGGCCTTTTAACTCACTATATATATAATGACATTTGATTCTGGCAGCTTCCAGAAGGCTTCTTCAGCTGATACCTCCTGCTAGCTGCCTCCTGATTGACAGGTTCTTGATTTTAAAAGAGCAGCATGTTCATAGCTAGCTGCCTGCTCATAAGGGATTGCTGGTGTTTGTCTTTTTCTTGCGGTGTGGGGATGCCTGTTCAGCTGGGAGATGGGAATGCAGCAGACAGAACTTTTGCTGGTTCGTGTGGGTGCTGGGGGAAGGCAGAAACTTTCCTGCAAACAGTGTGGGGCTGTGCAACATCAGTGTTGATCAGCTTCTGGGCCTGATCTCCAGCACCAGTGGGGAAAGTACCGTTGGCACATCCGTGGTGTCAGTCTAGACCTGGCTTTGGCAGCGGGATGTTGTGTCCAGGTCTTGAGTTGGTGTCTCTTGATGGGGCTGTGAGTAATGAGTTACTCCCCTGTGGGAGGTGCGCCGTGGTCCAGCTGAAGGACCTGAGGGAGGAGGTGAATCACTGGGGATGGGAAAATGGGACATCAGCAGGGTCCCTGAAGAGGCACGAGCACAAGCTGTGAGGTGGGGGCATGGTTAGGGGCTGCGTTGGATGAAGCAATCAATAACCTTGTGGGGACACAGTAGATTCTCATCAGGTTTGCAGACAGAACTAAACCAAGAGGTGCAGCTGATACCTCTAAGAGCAAGGCTGCATTTCAGAGGGACCTAGGCATGCTAGCAGGATAGGCCAAGAGGAATACTGAAGAAATCAACAAGTCCTGATCCTGTTCTGCACTGGGAGGGAGCCCTGTATTGCCATGGACTGGCTGGTGGATAGCACCTCTGCTGCAATGGACTTGGGCACCTTGCAGACGAGAGGCTAAGCAAGAGTCAGCCTTGTGTTCTGGCAGCAATCAATGACAGCAACACACAGGGTTGTACTAAAAGCACTATAGTCAGCAGAATAAAGGAATGGACTGTTTGGCACTCATTAGACTCTGTCTGGAATACTGCATCCAGTTTGAGGTCTTGTCAGTACCAGAAGACTTGAGCAAGTCCAGCTGCAGGTCATTGAGATTGTCAGGGGCTGGAACAGTTAACAACATGACCTGCAAGGAGAGGCTGAAGGAACTGAGCTTATTTAGCAAGAGGATGTTTTAGGGGGACATAACAGCAGCCTTCCAATATACATATGTATCTAAGGTTACATATAGCCAACAGTCGTCTCCCTTTTTACCTGAGGTACAGAGTTAAGAGAATTAAGAGATGGTGATCATAAATTGGAATATTGGATGTTATAACTGGATATAAGTAGAAAAAAAGTATTCACTCTGAGGACACCTAAGCATTCAAATACTTTGCAAAGAGGTTGTGCACCTTCCATCTTTATAATATTTCTGGCCTTTACTGAAAAAAGAAAAAGAAAAAAAAAAAAAAGACATACTTGATCTGAATTTCATGTTGACCCTGCTTTGAGCAGAATTTTGAATTAAAGAACTCTTGAGTTTACTTTCAAATTAAAAGATTCTAAGATTGCCTTCTAGCATGTTAACTAACTTCCAAGATGGATACAACCTTCTGAATTTTGGGGCAATATTGAAGTATTCATCAGGTTCAAAAGACATCTTCCTGTGAAGAAATGAACATAGATCTTCAAAAGCAATGTACTTACCACAGGCATTAAGTGGTCTGATCTGTTACTGCATGCATATTTATGTTCCATTTTAAAACTATCATGCCTAGTGTTTCAAAGGTTGATTCTGCAAATGTGTAAGAACACAACTTTATGGACCCAGAGTAATCCCATACTGAATTCAACTGACTGCCTGCTGTGTGGAATAAATTGGTCCTGAAACTGCACAGTCTGAGATCATAAAAGTTTCAGAGAGATATATTCCAGACAGAACAGTGACATAAATGTTTATTCAAAATAGCTTAACTAGGCTTTTTATGAATAAAATATTTCAGATTTACCATAACAAATGATTTACTCTGATTTTTTTTTGCCGGTCTTTGTTGTTGGTTGTATCCAATTATTCTGCTTCCTTTGATTCATCCTCCTTATCCTCTAAACTAGCAGTTCCTGTGGAAGCAAAGGAGAAAAAACAAACAGGAAACTGAAATTAATAATATAAAATACTGGAAAATAATCCTAGTAACCTAAAATATAACTCTAGGATCATGCTGTCTACCACAGTCCTCCTTCCCACTGCCTTTCACTGCCAATACTTGAACCTAACTGTTATACATTGTTTGTCAGCTGCCAGACAGACTCAGTACACACAGACTGACTGCCAGCCAGTCCATATGTAACTCTGGAATAGCCAAAGAATGTCTCCTATGTAGAGAAGTAGCACAAAAACATGGAGTAAGGATGGAACTGCTGTCTGGAAAAAATGACGGTAATGGGACAGAGAAGGCAAACCTGCTAGAAAACAGATTTTGTTACATCTGCTCCTTACAGTTTGCATATTTTCTTCAAATCATTTTCTTTTACTATAACTTAATCTTGCTAAATATAAAGACAGGGGAACAATGTATAGCCTAAGTAATTATGGCTGTAGACGTATGCTGAAAAATATGTAAAATCCAACTCTTTAATTCTAGAAATAAAGAGCTGGAAAGACCTTCAAAAACACCTATCACATTCCTATGTTTTCATGCATTAGACTATGCATCTGTACCGTCTCTGAGAGACATTTGTCCTTACAATATACCAAAAAAAAAAACAATGGGGATACCAGAACTGCTTTATTGTAGTAGGCCAGAAAATTCGTTAGAATCAAGTTCAATCAAAAATGACTATTTGAGTCCAAGAAACTTTGAGACAAACCAGGCTCAATGAACATTTGCCAAATCCAAAGCAGAGCTATTCAGGAAACCTACTTAGATTTCTGCTGGATTTGATCTAAACCCAGGGATCCTGTAAGCTATCAGTCCTACACATCAGATCAGCTAGTTGGCTAGTCTGCCCTGAAGCAGGAGGTCACCTTCAGAGGTGATGAGTGAAAAATGAGAGCAAATAAGTTACAAGAACTCTATGCAATTTTCAAGTAGATAACCTTTCAGATCTTTAGGAATAGTGCTTTGCTTTGATATATTACAAAATGGATGGATAACAAATGGAGAAATTTATCTCATGTTTTCCTGCATCAGAAGCTGGTAAATGGTAACATTTAACAAATGCAAAAAGGACAATTGGGTGGAGGCTTATCAATTAAATATGGGTAAGCATGGATGCTTCCTTTTATGTTGCTTTTTAGTAATTCTGTATAAAAATTGGCTTCTAAAATGCCCAGTAGAAAACCTTAGCATCTAAATGCCAAATCAATTTGCTTTGTAATAGGAATAATCAATCAGACACTAATTTTTGGCTATCCAAATCATAACGTATAACAATACCTAAGACTTGTTTCTTCAGAAGAATTTTTTTCTGTGTTTCCTGAGAACAGGAACACACAGTTCCAGTCATAATGGAAAAGTGGTGTGCTCAAACCCCTGAATTCCCCAGGGTCGAAAATCTGCTCTCTCAGTTTTGTACCAAAAAACTTGCAAATGAGGTCACTTCTAAGCTCAGCTCTGCAAGTGCTGTCAGCTCTACATGTGCAGATAATGCCACACTGCACTATCACTAATTAGTACTGTTAAGGTACAAATTGAACTTGACTGCTCAAAAACAGTTTATATCTTTAGAGGACTGCTCTCCTTACAAAAGGTAGAGCTTCCCACATTCTCTTCAGCCTTAATATGGGCCTTCCAGCAGGAGCAGCATGTCCTCAGCTGATTGACAGGCACCACTTCCAAACCTGATTGCTTATTGAAGAATGAGCATGCATGCCCCATTCTTCACCTTGGTCCTCCTGAGCTTGTTTGTTTTCTTCTTCCCCTCTGCTTCTCTCATCTTCCTCCTCTGCATGCTTTTCAGGGCTAAAAACTTCACTGGATACTTCATGAGGAGAAGGCTCATCATCCCTACCGTCAGCGGTCTCATCAGTGACTGAAATATGAGCATTAAAAATACTGAAGAAAATTCATTTTTACAAATTTGCACTCATTGTTTTCATGCAGCAACTAATAAATGACTGAAGTCTGCAGTCGTCACTCACATGAGAAAACCCACAACATTTTCTGCAACTGTTTATAATGAAGTTTGTATAACAGGCCATGATATAGACTAAAATGACTGACAGGCTTCCCAAGACAGTTGTGTCTTATTATGCTATGTGAGAGAACACTGATGTAAACATATTGTGCCATTTATGAACTGACTTGGTAGTTTCCAATTCTGAATATAAGGTAAATAATAGGGAAAAAACATCTCATACTACTTGAAATTAAACCAGAAAAATATGGTTTCAGGGGCTAGTCAAAGCACAGTTTCCAGCTGTCTGTCAAAACAAACCTCCATTTGTTGGCATTGTCTCCTCTCCATCTACTGCTCCTCCCGTTTCTTCCACTGCTTCACCTGCTGCTGCTGCTGCCGCCTCTGCTGCTGCTGGGGAGGCTTCACTGGGAGAAGGTGCTTTTTTCTCACTGGGTGTCCAGAGTGTTAATGCAGTAATTTCTGTTGCTTTCCATTTTGGTGCAGCAAGTAATGAGGGGTCCTCTTCTTCTTCCTCCCATTTATCCTAAAAGACAACTCTTAAAATCCAGGATCTCATCTTACGGGTATTAAGGCAGTAGCTAAGATGATGTGTGCTTATCTACTAAGATTTCTTTACCTGGGCTCAAAATGATAATAAGACAGACTTTTAAAACACTGACAGGTGGAGGAACTTCAGCAGTTGCACATCTTGGAAGAGAACAACACTTCCAACCTTGATGAAGTCATTTGACCAATAGTGCTGATCTATGCTTTCCAGCTTTCTTTCTTAAAGGTAAAATTTTGTCTCTCCCGCAAACAAAACGGCCGTGAGGGGCCTATTGACCACGCCTCCCCTTCTATGCCTGTCTACAGCATAGCAGTGGCAAATTAAGACCTGATGTTCTGTCTGGTAGATGCTCCACTGTCTTTCTCATACAGAAACAGAATGGTAAAACAGCTCTTTCTGACTTTGTCTTTGATTATGGAACACCTTGGAATGGATCTAGGAAGTGGTAAGTTACTGCACAAAGCTTATGGTTTTGAACTTTGAAGATATATTTTTTTTAAAAAAAGCTTTATTTTATCAAAATCTGAAGGAGCTTTAGTAACAAAATCATTACCTGTATTGTAAGCTAACTTCTCTTAAAATGTTCTTTAAACGGGCCTTGATTTGTAGTTACTTCAATGAAAGCAAAAGGCAACATTTAATCTTACTTTAGTGACAGCACTGTTCCTTGCTCTACATAGTCACTACAGAATTCATATGAGAAGAGATGACTTTTCCTGAGTAATGATTTTCAGAAGTTGGATGCTTAACATTAGGTTCTTAAATTCATATTTAAACTCCCACACTGATGGCCTAGTATTCCAAAATCAGGACATCCAACAATTCCCCATTGCCTGGGAATATTAGATACACATCATTTTAGATACTCATGGCAGGTGTTGCCAGGCACCTGAATACAAAGCCAAATAAGCAAAACAGTCTCTGTTTTGCAAATCTCTATCATTAATGATAAGTTCTTTTTTATTATTTTGTCCTGTCTTAGGAATATTTTTACACTGTTTTACCTAGTATTTAAAAAATAACAATTTTGAAATTATTTAACTAGGACTTAGAGAATGGTATTTATGTACAGCTACATTTAGGTAAGTATGGTGGAAATACAGGGACAGGTGTCATTACAGCTGTCAGAACGAGCTGGCCAAACAAAGCACTGGGAACAGAATCAGGGCTGCACATACTGCAGAATATGTATTTCTACTAATCACTCACTGCTCTTCCACCCACCAAAAAAGAGGGATTATGTCTCCTCCAGAGGCAGAGTGTACCCAGCAGTACTTCCCAAAAAGTATCGATTCTACCACAGGACTATCATTCTGGTTCTTAAAGCTAATAGCCAAGCACTATTGATATAAAATTAGAGGTCCAATGTGGAGAGACAGAAAAATAAAAAGTAAATCTCGCTTGGAAAAGGTAAAATATACACAACAGAAGAAACTTAGTGAGGTTATATTATAAAACAATTGTTGCACTAGAGAATTTTTTAAGTATGTAATGGGAACAAATGTGTCAGACAACAGAGGTAGAAAACTCTGAGGTAAAATGTGGCATATTTTCTTGAAATCAAAACGGTAATATTAACATATATTTCTTACTTCTATAGCTATTTTGTATCATTTTAGCCAGAAAGACTTAAGAAAGTTCACGCCTGAAGGAGAAGGAAAAAGAGGCCCTGATACCAGTTCCTCCCTATGATTAGTAGCTGTGAATATTAAGTTTCCAACAGGACAAGGCAATGATGGGACATGTTTCCAAAACAAGAATCTTCTGGAAATTACCTTTTGCAGACATAGCATCAAGCAATTCAGAAATATAAGAAATAATTTCCATTGTTTTCTGGTGTGCAGAACAAAGTGGAATACAGGTTAAATGTACAGACAGATTTTTAGGTTCTTTTGTGGTCTGAAACCACAGAAACCTAAAAATTTTGGGGTAGGTCCTGACTCTTCTAAAGTTTAAGCACAAAACATTTCTGTCTGCAAGCAAGGCAAAATCACTCCTTTTAGTTGTCAAAGTTTGTACAGTAGAGAAGCTAAAGAAAAATGTAAAATGAAACCTTATTTAGTACTAAAGAAAGCATAAATTTCCACCTTTTTTGACTGGTTAGATCTAAGATACTTTAACATCAGTATCTATAAGGCATTTTATTGATTACTCAGCAGTAGATTCAATTTACTGAGTTCTCTGATTTTCAGTATAACTTTCATTATTTCATTTACCTCTGCTGACTGAATGTATTCACCATGCTGTTCACATCCAATATCAAAGACATATTTTCCACAACCTACAGGCTGCACAGAGAGATACAAAAAGGTCAGCAGAACTATAAAGTCTGTAAATTCTAAGCATATAAATGTAAAATATGCTTTACTACTAAATTCATGTAATAGTCAATAACAAGATTGTACAAGAGACATGGACATACTAGAAAAAGTCCAACACAAGGCCACCAGGATGAAAAAGGGACTGGAGCACCTCTCCTGTAAGAAAAGGCTGAGAGAGCTGGGACTGTACAGGCTGGAAAAGAGGAGGCTCAAGGGGATTTCTTCACTATCTATAAATACCTGAAAAGAGGGTGCAAAGGCTCTTTTCAGTAGTGCCCAGTGCCAGGACAAGAGGCAATGGACACAAACCAGAGCACAGGAGGCTCTGTCTAAATATCAGGAAAAACTTCTTTACTGTGAGTGTGCCAAGCCCTGGCACAGGCTGCCCAGAGAGCTGTGGGGTCTCCTCCTTGGGGATCTCCAACAGCTGCCTGGGCATGGCCCTGGGCAGCCTGCTCTGGGTGGCCCTGCTTGGGCAGGGAGATGGACCAGATGACCTCCCTTCCCACCTTAGCCATTCTGTGATTCTGTAATACTGTTTAAAAGCAAAGTTGCAGACACTTAGCTTCCTGATCTGCAGATCAAATTGGTTTCATCTGCTACATTTAAGGTACACGAAATACTACACATGAACAGGAGCCTACCTTGTCATTTAAATGAAAACAGATGACATTAAGACAATTCTATGCTAACTGTTCAAATGAATAGAGAATTTTCCAGCACACTTACATTTCCATTCAAAAACTTGCCCCTAAATCTGTGGTTTAGGTGAATAAGTTCAGCTTCTCCTTCCTGATTTCCATCTACCCAACCACCAACATATTTAGATCCAGTGTCTTTATACACGTATGTACCTTGGCCACGCCTAAGGAGAAAAAAAAATAATCTTGCTTTATATTACCAAATAAAAAGAATGTAGGATGTTGTTATATGTAAGGTACTAAGGCTTAATACCAACGTCATCCAGTAACACCTGATTTGCTGCAGTCATCTACACTTTGAAAATAACCATCATATCGTAATGCTACTGGGTAACCTGAAACATCACTCTAAGAATGAAACAAACCTATTGTGGTTAAACCATTCTCCAGCGTAGGTGTCTCCATTTGCATAGGTATATTCTCCATAGCCATGTCTCTGGTCATTCACCCAGCTTCCTTTAATGAGAACACATCAAAACTAGAGTGAGATGTGGTGTATTTCAGTGTGTTATATGGTGGCCAGTTTATAAAGTTATCATACATGAGTTAAGCTAATTTCTAAGTGAGTGGAGAATGCACCTCATTAGAGAAGGAAAAGAAAGCTATGACAGCATAATGATTGGCTACTAAAAACCAACCAAACAAAAAAACAAATCCCACTTCCTCCCACTAAACACAAAAAATCTCAAATGAAAGGGAAACATATGTCTATTAAACTCTAGGCATATCTAATTTCTCTATCAACTAAAATAGATTAAATCAAAGAAGTACTGGTACTCTCTGGCAGAGAAAAGTTTAATTTATCATGTATCTGACAAATGGGTGAGAACCCTGACAGGCAACGAGAAGAGCCATCAGTAGATGTAACAGAGTAGACAACAGCTCCACATACAAGATTATCCAATAACTTTCCACCTTCTGATCTGGATATATGTGTAAGAACAATTCTCATTTATGGACAAAAAAAAAATTCTAATGTTCTCACTTGAGATTGTTTTGTTCCCCTATTCAGATACTGTCTTCTTTGCTGCCAAGGAAAGACTTCCCCATAAACAGAATTTCCAGGTTCTGTTATCTGTCTTGGAAGTTCTGCCTTGTGGTTCCCTGCTCATTTACCAACACTGCCTTCATTTTGTTGCCCCAGTTGTTGTTTCTTAAGGAACAATAATAAAATCAATACAAGGAGGGTTTTGGCTAGGCACACAGGCCTGTGGGCTTTGTCATGTCAGCTAGACCAGTCTCGGCTTAAGATCTACTCTGCTGTATACTGTTTCAGGCTTCGTGTGTTCTGCTGGAAGAAGGGAAACTGTGAGTTTCAGCTTCTTCAAACTTCAGTGGCATCCCAATCCTAGGGTAAGTGCTCTAATCAGTTGATTATTTTTTAAGGGTGGACTTAATAAAATCTGCAGTGAACACACTCTAGTTCTAATCATCATACAGAAATAAGCAGTTATAATCTTTCTTGTGCAAACCCAGGAACTGGACCCGATGATCCTTGAGTGACAAGAACAAACTGCTACTAAATACCATGCTTCTCACAATAATCCACGTGAATCCCCATAAATAAATTTTAAAAAACACTGTTCTCAGAGCTTGTGAAAAAGGAATAAAAGGAAAATGTTGCATAGCAAACGTATCTTCTTAAAATAATACACTCTTCACCATCTCCTAGTATTCTGGGGGCTGCAGAAATGTGTCTTTCTGTTACGGAAATCCTTGCAACTGCATTCTGTTTTACCTTCGTATTTTGATCCATCTGGATAAAAGAAAACCCCATGGCCATGCTTTTTGTTTTGAAGATACTGTCCAATGTAGTAAGCACCATTTTTAAATCTGTAGGTCCCCTGAAACATATACGGTATAGATAAAATACTTGTCAGTTCTCACTCTTGTTTCAATAGTGACCAGACTAACACTACTGTGGAAACGTGAGGCAAACACTGTCTTCTGCCTCTGCCCTACCTGTCCATTTCTCAAACTGTGTTCATATTCACCATCGTACGTATCACCATTGGGTAGCTGTGCTTTCCCGCGCCCATGTCGTTCACCTGCTGAATTGCGCTCACCATCATACTCCTGATGAAATGCGATGAAAAACGGCTTGTGAGGGACAGACCTGCCACCACACACCGTTCAAGACCCCGTGACCGGCACCATTCGCCCTTCTCTCTCCCTGCTGGCCCTCCCGCCCTGTCCCGAGGCCCTGCTGCCCGCCACGGCACCCCGCCGGACCCCCAAATCGGCCTCGGTCTCCTCGGTCTCCTCGGCCTCGGCGTCGCTCTCCTCGCTCTCGCTCTCGGTCTCCTCGGCGTCGGCCTCGGCCTCCTCGGAGCTCGGGTCCGACATCTTGCGGCCGCGGCGCCGCCGTCACCCTGGCAACGACGGGGCGGGAAGGGGGGGGGGGGGGAGTGCGCTCCGCCGCCATATTGCTGCCGTGGCAACGGGCGGGGGCGCGCTGCTGTCCCGGGTGCTGAGGGGCGGCGGGGCAGGGCCCGCGGGGCCGGGGATTGCTGCGTTAATAAGCGATTAGTCTGCGATTTGTGCTTCTTTCGCTTACCTGGGCGGGCTGGGTTTCCCTGTTTTGTCATTCTTTCCTTTACCTAAGTGTTGTGAAAGCGGCTGGTGAGCTCAGATCTTCGAGTATTCGGAGGGTTCCCGGTGATTCAGCAGGTTTAGCCTGTAAACAACATTTAGATTTTAAGGTCATTCCTTCACCTAGACTTTTTTCTTTTCTTTTCTTTTCTTTTCTTTTCTTTTCTTTTCTCCCTGTAAGGGAAATGTTCAGAAACCCCAAGTCCATGGATCTTATCTTTTCATTATGTCTTACAGTTCCCACCCGTTAAAAGCAGACTTTCCCTGCTCACGGTGGTGAATCCCACTGTAAACACACTTCATCAGGTGAAGCCTGAAGCCTCCAGCCCCAAGATCCAAAATCCCTCAGGATTTCAGGAGATGGCTTCGAAGGACGCTTTGGCCGGCACAGCGAGACAAAGGACCTCCGTGTGCTGGGATGTGCGTGGGCTGCCCACTGCGCTGCTGGTGGTGGTCAGGCTCTGCATTGAGGGAGGACAAACTCCCTCTTCTACGTAAAACACAGCAGAACCGTCTGGATGGCTTCCCATACAAATATGATTACAGCTAAATGAATTTGGAAGGCAAGATAAGGGCTCTCCTTTCTCAAAAGGCCAAGGAGTAGAAGGGAGTGGCTCACAAGGAAGAGGAGAGGGTTGGTACACCATGGCCACCAAAGTTCCTTGGCTAAAGGGAGTAACTTGTCACTCCATCATGGCTAGTGCCCGCTTCCAAGGTTGCCTTGCTAAATGCAAGGGGTACTTTACTTCTCTGCCAAGTGGCAGCACTTCTGCCTGCTCCACAGTGCTTGCAGGAGCCTGGTGAGACTGTGGGCCTGCCAGTGATGGTGGGGTCCCTGCACCGGGTGACCTCCTGAGGTCCCTCCCAGCCTCAGCCATCCTGGGATTCTGTGGTGCAGGCAAACCACCTCACTGTCACTTTGTGAGGCAATTTAATGGCTAAGGTTTCACAACAGGAGCCATGCGAGGGTGTGCATGGTAAAAGCAGCTAGCTAGCTAGCCAAGCACTGTGCAGAGGTGGAGGTGTCAGAGGTAGGCAGCAAAAGGAGTGGCAGGTGGTTGGAAAATGTGTTGGAGGTCACTTTATAATCTAGGTCAAGGCTCTGCCACCCAAAACAGAAGAAAAACAGGATCTCTACACAAAGATACGCTATATATTTGGGTCATTTTATTGGTTTCATAGGTAGGAATCTAAAGAGCCAATATTAAGTTGTATATACACCTTATACACCTGTAGCATATACATCTTTTTGTTACATCAGCTGGGCAAAGATGAAAAAGGCATCCTGTTCTTAGCTAGTAGGAACCCAGTGGGCTCCCGAGTTAGCACTCTGTCGTTAATATGAGAGTGCTTTCTGTCTGAAATATTTAAGAGCACTGAAATTAAATTTTGTTAGCTGGCAGAGCATTACGCAGCTATACATTTATTAACTCAAAATCCTGTGGTTATTTCTCTTTCATCCACTTCCCCAGCATTTGACGAGGGAAGTCTGATTTGCATAATGGCTGCAGTGTTAATAAGTAACTGCAGAGTATGTAAATTACTACTCTAATTGCTTACATCCTGCACAATTGGATCTGAGTACACTTTCCTGAAGCATTGGCGTTTTCTCCTTTATCACTCTTGATACCTAAGTTTCTTCTTTCACCTAAGGAAGGCTAAATGCCTTTATCTACAACAAGGTAATGTCTCTACCTAAAAAAAGCACTTACTTAGTCTGTGAGTGGCATGTTAGTTGTAAGCAGACACCGTGACTCAGAGTTAAAAGGGAAAATATGTTTGGGATGCATATAGAGGCGTGCCCTGCTCAACCCAATGACAGAAATAACCGGATGTGTGTTGTAGCTTCAAAGTTCACGTAGCCAAGGGGACAGCTGTGACACACACAGGAAGCAGCGGCAAGCTGTCAAATACACTCCCCTTCACTGTCACTAAATGTTCTTGCTGGATGCATGGTTTCAGAGTCGTGAAGGAGGAAAGGATCTGAGGAAAAAAACAGTTCACTTGGCTTGTGAACCAGACAAGAGCTCTTTCTTTATAATTTCTCTAGAAATGGCAGATAGCACAAGCATCTGTATTGCAGGATCACACAGCTGACCTCAAGCATCATTTGAAGCTTTCTACAGCTAGCTGTTCTGTGAGGACAACTACAGCTTGTACAAATAAATGCACATAATGACAAGGAGGGCATATTTTGTAGCTTCTGATCTTCCAGCTGCATTTAGGTGTATTTCAATGTCAGATGAAAGTTAAGCTCTAAGTATGAAACTCTTGAAAAGCGCTACTACCATCCTTATGTTCTTGTTCTTTTTCCTTTTCTGTCAAAAGACTGACATAATACTATAAATGCTCTTAAGGTCTTGCTGATCTTGGACCTCTGGAGAGGGAGCCCCAGGGAACAAACCCCTGAGGCTGTTGCTGCCAGAGATGTTTGCAAACAGGGAGAGGCAGCAAGACAGCAAAGCAAGAGGCTGTGAGACACAGGACCCTGTCAAGTGCCTATGGCAGAGACTTTGTTCTCTGTTAGGAGAGGGGAGACTTTGGGCAGCGCAGGGACTTGAGGAAAATGCTGTTGTGCCAGGCCTGGCCTCAGGGGCTCAATTCCAGCACAGGCTGAGCTATGAAACCACAACAAGCATCAGAAATGACGGTATGTGTTAACTCTGATGTGGTAAAGGCGGCCTGCTCGCCGATTCATGCTGGGCGTGCTTCGTATTTTCTGCCCGCTGGGAGCTGCCGCTCCCACCCCGTCTTACTAGGCGTCCTTTCCCCAGAGGCAAGCAATGCGTTGTCAGTCCGCTCTTCGCCACCCAGCCAGGGACATGGCTTCAAGGGCTCTTCATTTCAAATCCTGCCACCAAAACAGGGAGAGTTGAGGCGGTTTCCCTGATGCAAGGGTTCCTGTCCTCACTTTCTGTACTGGCAAATGGAGATTCTGAGGCCCGTGTCTTGGGCGCTAAGCCACTTGGAGTTGTGCTCTGGGCTAAATTACAGCTCCAAGTGATAATTTATTTCTCTTGGTAGGGGAGGGGAGGTCCAGGCAAGATTATGGCTTTTGCCAGTTATTTAAAGAATAGAAATCTGCAGGGAAATATTTTGTTATTCCATAAAATATCTTCATTTACATCCTTCTCCTTTTAAAAGCCAAAACCATGGTTTGGTATACGGCACGGTCAGTATCATCTTCTTGCAGAGTGTAACCTGGAGTTGTCAAAAAAACTTAATGAAATCAGCTCTCTTCCTCCTGAAACTGAAATATAAAGCAGGTTGACTTCGTCAGCCTTTCAGAGGAAAAATGTGGGATTAGGGAATTAAAATAATATCTTAAGGGGAGTTCTTGTTTCAGAATATACATTTCAGATCTTATTATTTTGCCATATGTACTATAAGATGCAATTAAAGAATTCAAAATGTTCTGAGCAGAATATTTTCTCAGGTTATGGCAGCAAAGAGTGGACAAAGTAGAATTTACTGTCATTAACTTCCATATATTTGTGTGGGTTTTTTTTTTCGCCTCCAAGTAAGAATGAATCCAGATTCTGAGCTGTCAAAATCCTTTGCAAAATGGGAACTTCTCTCCATACAGCTCTGTTTTAAGCCCTTTACAGGCAAAATGAAAGCTGCTGCTTAGTTTGTTTGCATGCCAAGCAAAGATAGCCTCTTTCTGTGCTTATAAGCAAGCCAGAAAAACAAGTAAATGACCTTTCTAGCCACTCAGTTCACAATTGCCTCCTCCCAGTACAAGTAACATTGGGATATCCTGAAAGCCAGATGATAAGGAAAGAAAAGGTTGTATGAAGGCTATTACTGAATCACTGAATCACTGAATTTCTAGGTTGGAAGAGACCTCAAGATCATCGAGTCCAACCTCTAACCTAACACTAACAGTCCCCACTAAACCATATCCCTAAGCTCTACATCTAAACGTCTTTTGAAGACTTCCAGGGATGGTGACTCCACCACCTCCCTGGGCAGCCTGTTCCAATGCCTCACAACCCTTTCAGTAAAGAAGCTCTTCCTAACATCTGACCTAAAACTCCCCTGGCGCAACTTTAGCCCATTCCCCCTCGTCCTGTCACCAGGCACGTGGGAGAACAGGCCAACCCCCACCTCTCTACAGCCTCCTTTAAGGTATCTGTAGAGAGCGATAAGGTCGCCCCTGAGCCTCCTCTTCTCCAGGCTGAACAAGCCCAGCTCCCTCAGCCGCTCCTCGTAAGACTTGTTCTCCAGGCCCCTCACCAGCTTCGTAGCCCTTCTCTGGACCCGCTCAAGCACCTCGATGTCCTTCTTGTAGCGAGGGGCCCAAAACTGAACACAGTACTCGAGGTGCGGCCTCACCAGAGCCGAGTACAGGGGGACGATCACCTCCCTGGCCCTGCTGGTCACACTATTTCTGATACAGGCCAGGATGCCGTTGGCCTTCTTGGCCACCTGAGCACACTGCTGGCTCATATTCAGCCGACTGTCCACTATCACTCCCAGGTCCTTCTCTGCCTGGCAGCTCTCCAACCACTCATCTCCCAGCCTGTAGCTCTGCTTGGGGTTATTGCGCCCCAGGTGCAGGACCCGGCACTTGGCCTTGTTAAACTTCATGCAGTTGACCCCAGCCCATCGGTGCAGCCTATCCAGATCCTCCTATTGTTGAAATACTGGTAGTACTTCTTTGTGTCATGGCTAAATTTAACCCTTCAGCTCCCTCCTGTAAAATGCCCAAGGAAGAGCACGCCCTGCCTCCTATTTCTCTGACCTTACAGCTAATTTTGAAGTATAGAGTACAATCCATTCTTCAGACATATGGGAATTTTTTCAAGTTTTTCTTTTCCTTTCAGGTTTTCCTTTCCACTGAAGTGCAACTGGGATGCATACATACCTCTGCTATTCCATTTAGGAAATTATTGCTAATGTCTTTTCCCAAGCCTTTTAAGACAGTGAGTGCTACTACTTCTACCAAGAAAGCAGTTGGCATTCATGAGATAAATATATATATTGGTCAAGTACAAGAATAAAGCAGTGTTAATACGAAGTTTTTCTCTGCAAATGAATTTATTTATTTAAGGAAACAAACAAAAAAAACAACCAACCAAACAAAAATGAAACCGCAAACCTAAGCTTCTTGTTTATGCACAGTTTATAATGACATAAAGATAAAGCAGCCGAATCCTTTTTTCCCAAAACATCTGAAGTTCTAATCTGGTAACTCAGAATGAATTCAAAAGAGAAGAATGAAATGATTGAGGTAGATGGGACTACTTTGCTGCCTCCTCATTCCTGTCAGCTTGGATACCTTCATATTTTATCTTCCTATTCATGACTTGCAAGGCAATTCCTTTAGTGTAGGCTCTCTACTCTAGTCTGCTTTCTATTATACCATGGTATTTGTTCTGGTATTTGATTTCTATTTGGAAATGCCACCGTCCTTCCTTCTCATATGACTACTCTCCAGTGATCCACAAGAAAGGAGAAATGAAATCAATCAGTAGCCTACCTGCCTGGTTTAATCTGCCTGCTCCCCAGTAATTGTTTCTGTAGCTACTTGCACTTCCACTCAACCCTCTGGCCAATTTAGGAGAGGTAGAAATAAGTATAAAATAGCAAAAGAAACTCTCCTGCTTCCTGATGGAAGAAGAATAAATTCTTCAAGATAAGATCCTTAGAATAAATGTTTTTCTTTTGTAATGTTAGATGGTATATATCTTGGTTTGCATATTCCATTTATAATAAAACTGCTTGATTGTATGTATTAACTCTGCATTGTCAGTACATTCTTGACCATTTTTTTCTGTGAGCAGGTGGCTGAAGGTACAATAGAGCTGTCTGGCCTCTAACCAGCAATCTTCCATCCTAACTACAGGGCCACAGATCCCCGTAACAACAGGACATATGCAGTAGATTTGCCTGGGACTTTATCCAGTAGGTCCTACCCTAATAGACACCCCTGGTGCTACAACTGTTCTTTTTACAGGTCCTTCTTTAGAAAATATGAGGTGATTCCACAGTTCCACTCTCCACTCCTCTGGAAAGCCCCCACAAGAGTCAAAGTAGCATCCTACCAGCAAGACTGACCTGATTTCTCTGATTCTGAACTGACAGGGAACTCTTGGGGTTCAAATAAATGCCATATGCCTAAATGTCTCCTGCAATCGCAGCAGTATCTGTCTTTATCAGGAGTCCTGGTGACAGTTTTACTGCCCCCTCAATGTTCTACTGGCTACAGATTTTCTTGGTAAGCAGCCTTTAGTACCCAGGTACTGACCTGATCTGGTTGGGGAAAAGACTTTGTTTGCACTGTGGTCCTGTCTGCCCATCTCTTTTCCTGAAGACATCTCCTGGTGTTTCTCACTAGCTTCATTGCAAGCTAGGTATGGTGAAAAGTACCAGTCTGGAAACCCTGTAGTCACACTATTGTGGCACTGTGCCAAAGCTGAAAATTCCCATCAGCAGGCAGGACACGCCGTGCCAACTCAGCTGTACAGCTTCCAGCCCAAAGCTGGCCTACCTCCAGCCCTTTCTGAGGATGGCTGCAGCAGGGCTCTACGTGTCTGCTCCTGTCCATACAGACATAGCCTTCACAGCCTCTTTCTTTTTTGGTCTCTTTTGGGTATATATATATGTATGTGTATTTGCCAAAGCCTGATATAGCCGGGCTATATTTGGATTGCACCCAGCGTTGATGCGAATTGCTTATACAATATCCCAGCTGCTCTGTTGGGAAAACAAAGCATGCAAAACTAATAAAGGCAACTAAAAGCCATGATTATACCAGTCCAGGGAATTCTGCTACTTGTGTGGAATAAAGACTAAGTAAATATTACTTTCTATATAGTAAAGCACTATCTAAACCCCATTATTATGTAAAGAAGTTATGAACTTATCGGATCCCCTAAGACAAAGAGATCTCTCGGTGGCTATACAGATTAGCCTTTCCCATCTGTGCAACTAGGAATCATAAAATATGCTCATGCAATTTTCTGGAAAGAAAATAAATACATTAATCATCCAAGGGATACAGTAATTTGCATTCAGACCTCAGTTCAGCCAGCATCACCTGTGCAGCAAAGGAAAGACTGTGCTGACATCCATTGACTTCAAAGTGTTTTGCAAAGTCAGGACTGGAGATGTTAAAAGCACCACTCTTGTTCAGCAGAAATACAGTCTAGCTGTCCACCAGGAAATTATATTTTCAGAAAGAAGTGCCAGCAAAGGTATAAGTAAGCATCTGTCGGTGCATATACCTTTACTTTTGTTTGGTTTGGCAGAAAAAAACCACGCCCTTCTCTATTTCTTTTACTATGAATGTTGCCAGAGGCTTAGAAAGCCAAGCTGCTGCCACACTTGCTACCAATACAACTATTCACTGGACCATATCCTTCATTTGTGTTTTCTTCTAGAAAGGAACTGGCAAAATTCCCTCTCTGTTCTTTTCTGCAAAAATCCCTTTATTTTCTTTTCTGCAAGGCTCTAGATCATATATGCTATTTCAAATAATGTTTTTGTGCATTGCTTTTTAACCATTCCCTCCAGGCCGTACACTTCTGTCTATCTCCAGCTGATGTCTGGCCCTGCTTGCTGCTCCCCACCAGCACTCTGGTGCACAAACAGCAGCACAAAGCTCCTGTCACTCCTTATATGCATGTTCTTACCTTTTTTGCTGGCTTCTGTCAACCTTAGCTGCTGGTGACCAGTGCTGGCACAGCAGAAAGTAAGTACCTGTGCCAAGTGTAGCAGGCAGCAGGACTGGGAGAGTGCCTGTGTTTTAATGGGAAATGCAGTTTCTACTTTAGGTAGGAAAAATACAGAGTTTTTTGTGTTGTTTGGCCTGTGTTTTTTGCAAGTTGCTTGCAATGGAAGACAGAAAGATACTCAAGCAAGCCTAAATTCTTTAAGGAACTAAAAAGAGTCAAGCCAAAATAAATTCTAAAAATACGAGGATCCTGCATGATGATGATAGTTGCCATGATAATTTGGGGTGACTAGCCAGGTATACAAACAGATGCACCACGATGGGTCCGACCTTCTCTGCTGTAAAGAGGCAAATCTTCATTTTGTGTGTGTGCCGATTGGAATAAACGCTGCCTGGATGCCTTCCTGTTCTGGTGCAAAGGTGCAGCGACATGATTCATGCAAGTCGCTTCCTGGGGAGCATTCACTTTCTATTTTTTCTCTACTAAAGAGCTGTTACAGCAGAAATGACAAGCATCAGCATACCCAGATGTTCTGCTCCGGCTGTAATTACCCCGTCCCCACCTGATGCTAGCGTGTGCCGTTCCACCTCAGGGATCAAATGCCCGCTTAGTAAGACAAAGGCATTTCCATGTCACACCTGCACAGAATTAGGAGGCCTGAAGTACTTCCTTGGTGCGGTTCACGCACCATCATAGCGGGATGGCAAATGTGGAGGGCAACTACAGGCACCGACACCAAAACATTGGATGAAATTACGGTTCGCATTATTCTGCGCCGTGGTACACGCTGTGCTAACGCAAGTCTTTTTGATGCTGAGTAGCAAGCTTTTGCTTTTATCTCTGAATCAAGATCAGCTAATTAGAAGAGCGATCATAATCAAGAATATGAGCTTTTGAAGTAGGAACTTTGTAGCATTTGGGGGAGAAGGGAACTTTTTTTTGTATGTGTGTGTTGTTATTTTTAAGCTCAGATTCAGTACTTACAGATCTCAGCTAGAAAGCTGTGAGCCTGAGCAGGAGCCAACATCTGCTAGCGACAAGCTGGAAAGCAGCAGCAGGCTGTGCAACACCCTTTGGCATCTGTGATGGTCTGGTGTAACCCTGAGACCCGGCGCTCGCTATTTCAAGGAAGAAAGGTTGGTTTGTTCAGAAGGAGAAATCACAGGGCAGAGACCACCGTGGTTGTGTGGCAAAGCTGAGGATCTAAGCGTCTGAAATGGGGGGGCTAGGTGGTGGGAATCAGTTTGTTTTACTGGCATTACTGGCACAGGCAGTGCAAGAGGAGAGGGAAGGAGGGAAATAAATAATAAATACCGAGTGCCACGAGCAGGTTGCTTGTGCCAGGCAGGTGACACACTTCAAGGGACAAGCTGTCATACCCATGAATTAAAACCTATACAAGGCAACCGCGACGACCTTCTGGATGAAACAACCAGAGCAGGGGCGAGTTTGTCACGACGAAGAAACACACCTGCAGCCGGAGAAGGCACACAAAATGGATCTTCCTCCGCACTTTCCCCCCTCCTCGGCCCGAATAATCAAATAAAGCGGCAGTTGCCCCGTCAGTTTCCAGAAGGCGGTCTCGGCCTGCCCTCGGGGGGAGGGAGGCTCCTTTCTCCCTCAGGGCTCCGTGGGCCGCGCTCCGCCGAGCCCGTGGCGTGTCCCGGAGCCGAGCCGAGCCGGGCTGTGCCCGCCCTGCCGCCGCGGGGCGCTCTGCTCCCCCCGGCACGGCTCCGCTCGGCTCGGCACGGCCCGGAGCGGCGGGGAGGGGCCCGGGCGGACCGGTCCCGCCGCGCAGCACCCGCGGCCGGGCGGCGCTCGGCAGCCTCGCCCGGCCGCTCTCGGCTCGGGCACGGACCAGGAAGGCACCGGCAGGACGGCGGAGGGTAGGCTCGGAGGGACCGGGGAGGGGGGGGGTGCCGTACACCTGCCGCGCCCCCCGGAGGCCGATCGGGAGGCGGCGCCCGGGCGCAGCCCGTCACCCCGCCGTGCCTTTGTGCTCGTCCCGGCCCCGCCGCCTCGGCCTGCGGCCGGCATGAGGCGGGCCGGGCTGCCGCGGCTCCCCGCCGCTCCCGGGCGGCCCCTGCTGCGGGGCCGGGCGCTGCGGGCTTCGCCGCCTTCCCCGCCGGGGTTACACCGAAGGCGGGCGGCCGGGAGGGGCTGCCTGCAAGCCGGCAAGCCCAGCGGGTTGGGGTGGTGCTGGCTGAGGTGTGAGGGACAACGTGCCTTGGGTCTGCGTGCCCCACGGCCTCCGGAGCCTTTGCCCTGATGAGGACCTAAATGAGCAACGCGCTCCTGGCCTGGGAGCTTCGTGTGGTTCCTCCAGCACCCGAGCCAAGGCTCTCGCAGCGTTTCCAGTGGGAAAAGCCTGTCCCAAATGACCCTATTTTCCTGCAGCAGGGAGGGAGCTGCACTTCGTGTGGTGCAGGGGGACGCCCGAAGGAACAGCGCGAAGTTTGGAAGGTAAATGCACGCTCAGAGTATCGCAGTGTGACTTCACACGTGGCGGTGCGGCAGGAGGAAGCGAGAGTACTTGCTTTACATCAGGTAAAACGGTTACCGGAATCGAAAGGCCAGTTCAAGCGACTGAATCCTGTCCTCGGGCTTCGTCAGTAAAACGGAAATATAAAGGACGCGTTGGTAAACAGCCAGTTATTTGTCGTGGCGTATTAACGACGTTTCCGAATAATAGCTTGTTCTTAAAATCCGATTCCATCCACAGCAGGATGTGTTCTTAATAACCCCTTCAGAAGTTTTATGGCCACAAGCTTCTTTGCTTTGTTGTGAGAAGTGTAATTTGTCAATAAATGCACAACCTGCACATCACAGGAACTTGTGGAGTTAAGGGACGGAGATATGGAGTTGGCAAGTAAGTGAGAGCTTGGGTCACGAAATGCTCTTGAGACATTGTAAGGCCAGCATCTGGGTCCCCGCCTGCAGAAGATAAGATGAAATCAGCCCCTGCCAAATAGAGTTAGGGTGTAGCTCTCGAAATGCTGCTGATAGTCCAGCCTTCTCTGCTGGGGCCTCATGACTCTGGATTTACAGTAAGGAGTTAGGAGGTGGTTGTTGGTGGTGTGTTTTTGTTTGTTTGTTTGTTTTGGGGGGTTGTTTGTTTTTAGAAAAAGCAGGAGGGGGTGTGAATATGCTCTGTGCAGCAGGTTCTGCTCTGTGCAGCTGTGCTGCCTTCTGCGAACACTTAGCAACCAAGCTGTCTGTGAGATGGGTGAAGTCTTTTTGTGACTGTTTACACTAAAGCTGTTAAATAGTAACCTGTTAAACAATTCATTTTCTGTGACAGCGATTGCCTTATCCCATTATATTTAAAGGAAACAATTTGAAGAGGCTTAGGACCTCAGTTTTGTTTTGTTTTTCTTTGCTAGCTTCTCACTTTTATTTCCAGTAAATATTTTTGCCCCCTCACTTACAGTAAGGTCACTTAAGTAATAGCTTTGGTATTTGAGTTAACTGAGAGAGAGGGGAGATAGTGTTGGGATCCTGAAACAGGTGTGCTACGGGTGGAAGAAGCTGCACTGTGGTGGCTGGTCGCGCCCACCGCTTTTTCCTCCTGCCTTTCTTCTCCCACTGGAGTTATCCATAGCTTACTTCAACCAAACATGAAATTACTGATAGGCATTTCTTAGTTTGAAATTCAGCTGATGTAACAGCTAGCCATTGCTGTGGTACCACCTGCAGTCCCTGTCTTTATCCTCCTGCTGCTTCAAATAGCAGTTCTGTGGCCGCAGAGTGAGTTCACATCTTCTATTGGGTCAACTGTTTCTCAGGGCAGGTGGGAAACTATGGCTGGGCTTGGGCGAGGGGAGAAAGGTAGGGTTGCACTCTCCCTGGCCCCATCAGCCTCAGAGGAGAGGTAGGAAACTCATGGCAGGAGAGGTGGGAATGGTTATGGGGTTTGCCTGTTAATTGCACTGTCTGATTCAGGGCAGGGGGAGGAGGTGGAACACACCAAACAAGGTTAGCAAGTCTGTTCACTTCCAGAGAAGGGAGATATCAAGGACACTATGAAAAATTAAAGGTATGACACAAATATGTGTCTGTGTAAGGGTCCAGACCCTTGGTCTTTTGGTGTGATAGTCTGTTATGTGGAGAGGTGGTTTTCTCCCACTTACAAGAAAAAAGCCTGTGTGAATAGTGAAGTTTCCACATCACTAGCTTTGACACAATGGAATCCTGTTTGGTGTTGTCACTCAGTTGGCTGAGGACAGACGATCAGCTTTGCTTTCTGTAATAGAGGAGAGAGGCTCATTCATCTCCCTGTCATGTAACAGCCTCTGAAATTCCCAGGTTAAGATAGACCCTTGTTTATGGCCAGTGTGTTGACTTCAGAGGAGGTGGGTTTCCCTTTAGCTCGCTTTCCCTTGTTTGCCAGGGGAGCTGGTCCAACTCAGGAGCGTGGCGGTGGCTGGTGCTGGCTTGAAGCCTGCTAGCTGTGCTGCCAGCAGGGTGGGGGTTACGGTGCTGATCCTGGTCAGAGAGACCGCTGCTGATGGTCCTAGCCCTACCTAGTTCGTCATTCATTTGCCATCCTGCTGGGAGAGCTCTGCTGTTAGCACACAGGGAGGCTCGGTTTGCGGGCATGGGTTGCAGGCACACCCTTTGCCCACAGTGCCTTTTGTCATCTTCCTTGACAGCTGACTCAAAACTTGCTGCAAAGTAACAGTGCAGCTAGTTCCTGTTGCACTACCAGCAATAAAGGATACAGTGTGTTTTTGTTTCTGTTGAGGGGCTTTGGCCAGAGTTTGAAGAAACAGGAGGAACCTTACGACATTTTAAACCAAACTGAATCCGTGCTGCTGTGGTCTCACTGTTTGCCTGCATGTCACATCTGTACGCGAGCCTGCCTTCTCCTTTGTGCTGCCTGACCCCTGGGTGAGCAGGTGTAGAGAAGCTCAAGTGGGGAAACTTGTTTGTTTGTTTTTTCCAAGTTTGCTGACGATTTGGTGCTTTGTGCAGCACTGGTACTGGGACAGGGGAATCAATCTGGACAAGGGAGTGCCGGTCAAGTCTTGCTGGCAGCATTGTTCAGCTGCACCAGGTTTCATGCTGGAGGGTTCTCTGTTCTGGGCTGAAAACACTGCAGTCACCTTTGTAGAAAACTTCAGCCCCGTGAATGTTTCTGATGTGTTAAAATAGATCTTTCTAAGGTGGATAATTGTCTATTTGTACTCTTTTCTGGGACAAGAGCAGCGTTGTGATGTCAGCAGGCTTTGGAATCATGTTCTAAGTGCATCTTTTCCTTCTGTCCCTGCTTCTTTATCCTATGCTTCCTTCGCAAAATAGATTAAACATGATAAAATTCAGAAAAGGCTGCAATTGTTATTGGCTTAACATTCTCCATTACACTTTGGGTATCTAGAATGTCAGTTATGGTAACGCCTTTTATCTGGAATAGGTCATTACAGTCGAAATATTGGGATTAGAAAACTTTATAATATCTTTATGAGAATATTTACTTACCAGCTTTTCTTATTTAATGATCAGCAATTAACAGAAACAGGGTGAAGAATTGGCAACGTAGTGACTGAAGGTGTAAGAATCTAAAAGAATCTAAAGGGAAATCTTCCGAGTTTAAGAGCCTACAATTGCACAGCTCGGGGAGGAACTTTGTTACACATTCTGAACAGCAGCTAACGTTTTCACAAGCGTGTAATCGTGTTGCCTAAAATTTGATACCAGCTGTAGATGGCTCAGCTTCCTCCTGGGATTCGCTTCATCACTTCATTTTCACAAGATCAGTGGTAAGTCTTGAAGTATGGTGCTGGTCTTTATTTTAGGTTATATGAGTTTGTGTCTGGGGAAGATGATTTTGTTGCCTTTCTCTGTTTTTGCCTTTACATCACTGGGTATATACAGCAAAAAAATGTAGTCAGTTGTATAACAAATAAATATTGCTCATGTTTTACAAGTATTTGTCAAGTATGCTAGACAGTAAGTCCTTTTGTCCTTTCCTTTTCACGTTGTGTATTTGAGGGGATAAATTTCATCATTCTGCTTTCAAACTCATAGTTGAGGGGTGTGCTCAAGAGTAGCCATCTTCTATTAATAAGAAGTATATAGTCTTCCCCATAAATTGATCTGTGATACAGACCTTTAGAATTATGATCTTCGTTCTTGCTACTGTAATGTTAAAAAAAAAAAAAAGCTTTTAAAAAGCAAACCCTGAAAGTTGATGGCATTGGTTCTTGTTCTTTTGGAGAGAAAAAAATTGATTCAGTTTTGTGGGAATAAAAAAAAAAAAAAAAAAAAAAAAAAAAAAAAAAGGACCAAGCAATTCCCACTGGAACAATTTATCACATACTTTATTTAGTAGAGCAGCAAGGACAGAGTCATTGTGTTTTTATCACTCATGAAGATGCCTACAATAATGGGAGTGAATAACCCAGCTCACAGGATAACTCACTTAACCCACCTTTTTTTTTTTTTAGTGTCTTTGTGAGTATGGCTGAACTATAAGACAAAATACTTGTTACGTAGAAGCTTATTAGGCAGAAAATGATTGAAGATTAATAATTAGGGAGCATACTAAGGTATCAGATCTGTATATGTATATATGCGGTTTTATCTGCAGATTTTAACATTAAGATCAAGGCTAGAAGGGGCCAGTAGATTTGCTCTGATCCCTTTGTATTGTTAAAAGTAGAAATCCACAAAACACTCTCCTTAAAAAGGGAGGGAATAGAATAGATCAGTTTGCTGTCTTAGCCTAACCCTTGCAGTAGCAGGGAGTTTGAGATGCCCTTATAGTTCAGATGAACTGCAGGAAAAAAACAAGGGTGCCAGCAAGGTATGAGGGAAAAAGTCCTTCCCATCCCAAGGCTGGATAATTATGTTCATGTGCTCCAGTACACACTGTCAGTGTCTGTCTGTACCTCAGTCTCTAGAAATGCTTGATTTCTCTTGATACAGAGGAATGCAAAAATCCACAAAACAGTGAGGAAAGAACTAAATAACAGTCCACGGGAGCTAAATTGACAACTTAGCCGTTGTTTATGTCTTAATTGTAGCAGAGACCTGGGTGAAACTGTGAAAAGTGAGATCTGACTGTGCGTTTAATGTTGAACTGCCTTTTAATAGCCCCCAAAGAAAGGCTGTAAACAAGGCAGATTAGCTCTGTAGTATATCACAAAACTCCCGTCCGTGTTCGCATATCACAAAACTCCCTTCCAAAGCCAGAGCAGATGTTCTAAAGCAGTACTACTGCTTGGGTGGTTCTGGATGTTAGAGAACATGAAAAAAGTTGCCTTAAACTATTCCAAGGTTACAAATGACTTGTGTAACCTTTGTATGTAACAGCACTAAAATCCAAATAAAATCATTTTCAAATATGTATCTATTTTTATATTACAGGTATAGAGCCTTCATTTTCACCCTCACCTTCTTTTTGTATGCCAGCTTCCATTTATCAAGGAAACCTATCAGTATAGTTAAGGTAAGCAAGGTTGTGTCGTTGTTTAAACATCCTTCTGCTGTTATCAGAAGAGGAAGTAGTCTTCTTTTCCAGTGCTTTCTTTTGTGAAAGACAATGTTAAACTTTAACTTCGAATGATTTTAAAGATGAAAACCTGATAAAGTTGGCACACAGTGACATTTACGTAATAAACGTCAGTGACACCACTCCTAAAATACTGTTTGTACTTCTATTCTTTGGGCTTAACACTTGGAACAGCTATGCCTACCCTTGAAACTATTCATGTGAATTAATCTAAACTGTAGGTATGTAAGAGTTTACAGGCTGACATTCTTATGTTTGAGAAAGGCTCTTGTAACTGAGTTGAGTTAAATGAGATAAAATTCTACAATTCTACTGACATTTACAAGTTTGTTCCAAGGTCTGTTGAGCATTGTATTCATAGTTGTATGTACACTTGAGATGTTTTGTAGGTTGCTGCACACTCCATGGGATTTCTTTTTTTCACTTCAGTTCCCAGTGAAGCTGGTGACCAAATATTATCTATACATGTTTTTATTTTATTTTATCTAATCTCATGCATCTGTAACTTGCCAAACACAAATCCCCCAGGGTTGTTATATATAATTGATGAGTAAAAATGGGCCAAATAGCTTGATGTTAGTGACCGATTTTGAAATCCTTCAGTGTCAGAAACACCAATCCACCGTAGCATATTACTAGCCAGGTGATCACTTTTAGATACAATGGTGGCTTCACCCAGCAAAATACCAAGCAATTAATTAATGGCTTACAATTTTACTGGTTTCAGTGGGTTTGACACAGGTTCATATAGAACTAGAATTATTAAATTTGTTGCTATATGGGGTTTAACAGGGTTCTGTCACAAGTAAATTTTCCATCTCAAATTTCCTTTCTATATCAGGGAGAGCTGCATAAGCATTGTGCTGCTTCACATGAAGTTGAGCTCAGCTCCTACAGAGAATATGCTGCCCAGATTCAGCCTGTCAAAAAGCCATCTAATGCATCTCAGTGCGGTTGGGAACCATTTGGTAAGGCATTTTTTTTTCCCCTTTTGTTCCATAACAACGTGCTGATATTAGTAATTAGATTATCTGTCACTTGCTATTCTTCTTTTGTGGAGGGATTCAGGAGATGTATAATGGAGGGGCGTTTTTTCCAATGTTCACGTTAATTTTTCCAAAGCAAGTTAAGTCAAGACTTAATGTCTTGCCTGCTTAAATAACTGACGTTATTTTACCTGTTAGAGCTTTGAGAAGGTTTTGGTAGAACACTTTTCAGTCAGGAAATGGGATTGTGTAGAAGTTCAGATATGTCTTTAGAATGCCTATTAAGGAAGAAAAGGGGACAGAATAAAATAAATCATTACGATTTTCTGCTGCTTTAGTTCAAGGTCCAGCAGTCATTTAAATGAAATTACTTAGTGTTTATCTACACTGCAGCTTTTCAGAGTCTATCTCAGACAGAAAGAACTTACTTTTTTTTTTTCAATTGTAATGAAGAATGTGGGACTTTATTGCAGAATAGAGTTGCTAACTTCCTGAACAGCTTATAAACCTGGACTTCTACTTAAAATATATGCGTGTGTGTGTATATATATATACACACACACACCTACTTACAAAGTAACTTCAAATTTCATTATATTTGAATTTAATAGAGATTTTCAATCATTCCTTGACACTTTCATCTCTGCCAAGAACATCAGTGGAGTGGAATAGTCCATTCTATCAGTGTTCTAGTTCTCTCCAGTCTATCTGGAAATCAGTAATCCATTCTAATGGTTCTTTAATTATCAATTAAAAAAAAATGCCCCCCCTTTTCCAAGGTAATTAGAGATCTGAGCTATTGGTTTTCTGTGGACAGAATTCTATGTACTAAGTGCCCGCTGCAAGCTAGTCAGTATATTGAAATGATGGAGTTCCACATGTTTCCAAATGCTCTGGGTTGCAGTAAAACTTGATTGCTGTTTCTTGCCTCTTGACCAAGGGGATACTGAGCTTGCTTATCTAAACCACTGGTTAGCTTTCTTAATTTTGAAAACGTCTGAGCTCATGTCCTTCTTTTTTTCCATGAACACGTGTGTTATTGCAAAGCTGCCCCTTGGGGTGTGCCGTAGACTTGTTCCTTTGGCTCTGTTTTTGAGGTGGCATAACTGGCAAGCTGGTAGCACTGCTGAAAGAGGAATGTTTTAATTACTTTGTCTTTATTCTCAAAGTCAATGGAAATTATGGCTGCTTGCAAATACACAAATTGTCTTTCTTGCTATGAGCTCAGGTCACTTGAGACTAGACTTGGTGTTTCTCATTGGGTGGAGTCCTGTCTGCTGCATCCCTGCCTCTTACAAGTCCCGTTTGTTGTGATTATGGTCATTTCTTGTACAGAGCTGGACTTTTTTTTTTTTTTTTTTTAAAACAAGACTTAAACTGTGCCTTGTGAGAAATTGGAAAATGAAATGCAAAAGGCTTTAACCATTCTGTAAACTGTATTAAGACGACTCCTCAAAAGCCTGTATGATGATGGATTTTTTAAAGCTGTTTTGGCTTTTAGGACCACACATTTGAAATACATCTTTCCACTGTGCTTTTAAGAAGGCCCTTTAATGTTTAGAGCTTGGTTTTGTCTTGGCTTTTTTTGTTTTGTCTAAGGAGCTGTAAGAAGAGGGCACCTTGTTAATAACTTACGTTTCTTCTTTCCTAACTGCTATAATGAATAAGGTGGAATTAAGAGCGGGCCTAGCAATATTTTCCTCATACATTACAGATAAAAGCATAAATTGTAGAGTTGTTTTTCTGTTGTTAAATGTGTTTTGCATAATGCATGCTTACATCCCTTTTAAAAGTGTCCATTTAAAATTAAATGTCAATGCACGTTCACTAACATTTTTTTCCTATATTATGTAAAAATGTTGGCAAGTTACTGGTATGTTTAAACTGATGATTTGTTTTGAAAATATATTCTTAGATAAGAATAACTACAAGCAGTTACTGGGAGCACTGGACTACTCATTTCTGTGTGCATATGCAATTGGAATGTACTTAAGGTAAATCTCTCTCTTGGAAAGCTGCTTTATCACTCACTATTAACATAGGAGGCTATACTGCTTCTGAGATGTCCTTTCCGATTGTAAGATTTCTGATGAAGAGAATGAGAAGTTGGATTCTCCCATCTCTGTGCTAGTTGCTGGGGAAAAAATGCAAAATCCTGAGTTCCCAGTGACAGCATACCTGTTGGTATGTAGAAAGATTTTTACCCCTGTCTGACTGCCTTGTGCATGAAAGCTTTCCAGCTTGCAGTCTAGCCTGCCTTCCTTCATGTTGCACTGGAGCTGGGATACATGTCCCCAGACTTCATCTGTGCACGTGTAGACAAAGGTGATTGTCCTGGCTTTCTTTGTAGTCGAAGGACAGTACCAGACACCTCATAAAAATGCATCAAACCCATCATAAAGTGTACAATATTAACTCCAATTTGGAGATGCCTCTTTTTATTCGCTAGAAGTGGGACCTTCATAACCAAAGTCATTAGCAAGGGAGATGAGTCTCACTTTCAGTGGGTTCAGATGTACTATGTTATGGATCATTTGGAAAATAACTCTCTAAGTAGTCACTTCCAATGTGCTGCAGGTGAGTATCTCCCTGAAAGATGGTTGTGCAGATGTCAGCCCTTGTCAGTTAATGAACACAAAGTGTTTGCTGTTTTATTCTGACAAGTGCTAAAAAATGTTTATTTGCTTCTCTGAAGGAAAAAAAGAAACTACCAGCAGAGTTTTTCCTCAACCTGAATTAAGCAACACAAAATATTTTCTTCCTGAAGGCTTGGGGTATGATCTCATTTTTAATTATAGCTTTTCTTTTTCTTCCCTTCCACATTTCAAGTGGGGTAATAGGAGAACGGCTACCTATCCGGTACTATCTGACAGTTGGAATGCTTGCTAGCGGACTCTTCACTGCAATGTTTGGATTGGGTTATTTCTATAATATACATAACCTGTGGTTTTACATAATGGCCCAGGTAGGCACAATGTTACCTAGATACTCTGAGATTCCATGGTGTTTTTTAGTGTTGTATTGTTTTTTTTGTTAATTTTTTTTTTCTTTTGAGTTGCAAATTGTGATTAGTGGTTAGATGGGAAGATCTAAAGGCTGGCCTACATTGTCGTTGATGACAGTCGGAAATGATTGAGTGGATCGCCCCAGGTTTTATTTCAAAAAAATGTTGTTTTTTATAATGGAAGAAATCTTTGAAAACAAATTAGTGTTTCAATCTGTGTCAAATCATTGATCAAATCTTTGCAAGCTTAGATGTGGGCGAGTTTTAAAACAAATGTATTTACTTCTGTCAGTCTGCCAAGACCTGAGTGATGCATCCTGGCTTTCTGTGCAGGAAAATTACATTTATGCTGCTAATGATGAAGTCTCCCACCTTCACGTAGCTGAGAACAGGCAGCTGCTGTAATGAAAATTCATTGTGTGGGACTTCTCACAGCACCTGTAGATCTAATCATGCATCACACAAATATTTACCATAGATCTAAAATGGAATTTAGGTCGTGACCAGGACATAACTAGCGTTTCTGAGTCATTTTGGACAGGTCTGCACCTTGCACTGTTGCTTTCTTTGCTTTATCTAAGTAGCACTTTCACAGTTGGCATGTTTGCATGGCATTGTGCGACATGACATGCAGCGATACTAACTTGGGTCCTGAAAGCTTTAATAACCATTTCACTAAGTCACCTCTTTAACCATGTCACTGCCCCCGAGGCTCTTGGCTTATGTGGTTTCCAAGACCAGAGCTAGCACCCTTAGGGCTTGTCTGAGTGTGCCTAACAATGCTGCACCATGTGATGTGGACAGTGAATCCTGTAATGCAAAGCACAGCCTCACACCACCAACCTAACTGGTAAATGCTCATTGTACGTGTGAATTATTATGCTGTGATCTTTGTGTTAATGTGTAATTCTAGGTAGGGAGCTTTTTAGGAGCTGGGATGAGTTAGGATTTTCTTACAAACTTTGCAATCTGCAGGCTGAAATAGTTCTCACTTCAGCCTGAATACAGTACGTTAAGTTTCTCCTCTTGGTTCATTTGCATATGTCTTTTAATCATTTTAAAACTAGTGTTCAAAGTTGTCCAGTCTTCCGTAAAGCTTTCTTTTTGTTTCACTTTGATTGCAAACGTGCTTTGCCATATGTTCAAACCAAGCAAAGTATTATGTAGCTCTTACTGTAAAGGGAATTGGCTTGTCTGTTCAGTTCTGTGAAATGTGTTTTGGGATAAGCATGTGTTTTAATTTTTTTTGGTGTGTTTTAATCATAAAATAATTGGAAATATTTAGGTAGAGGGAAGAATATCTGTGAAATACTGTAACCTGTTTGTTTCTTGGGAAAGAATGCTTTTGAAACTCCCATACTAAACTTCTAAATTCAAAGCAGTTGCATAGGCTCCCTTTTCCCAGCACAGCACTCAGCAGGAGTTATGTAGGAACCTGACTTAATACTGGGTATGTTTGTTTATTATTATTTCTGTGTACTTTCAGATAGCTAATGGGTTGGTGCAAACTACTGGCTGGCCAAGTGTCGTTACATGTATTGGCAACTGGTTTGGAAAAGGAAGGTAAATAATCTATAATCCAAAGTTTCAGAAGTACAAAACAACGCATTTGGGGGCTGTAATATTATAGTCAGTTTAAGTATCTATCTATTGCTTCAGTGATTTGGGGATAAAACAAGCAGTTAGGTGGGTCCTTGAGAGGAGTTTTCTTTGTTATGCTGGTTAGCTTACGTAGCAGTTTGAAATATTCTCTATCATGTCAAATGAGTGTTCTCTGGTGGCTCCTTAGTCTGATGCTAAATTTTTCAGAGGAAGTATTTTGGAATTGAATTGAGAAGAATTCTTGCAAATATTATCAATCTAAAACCACTTTTAATAGAGGCTGTTATTGTGCCTTTTTAATATGGAATTTCCTGTGTTTTCATTTGTATTTCAAAGCAGTTGTTAGGCTATAGCTCTAAAAAGATCTTTTTGTCTAGTATCTTTTTCCTAACACACTTATAAAAACTTGGAATCTAATTTAAAAAGGAAAATAGATGTGGCAGCTGACTTAACCTTTCTTTTTGTCACTTTCTTTAAATCCACCTTTTTTTTTTTTTTTTTTAATCCTAACTAGAGGTCACTCATAATGCTTGTTTTGCCATGCCACACAGAAACCTTCCATAAATTTTGTGAGAGCTGCATGCTGAATTCATTGTCCCTGATAATGGTTGATGCCTGTAGCAATAATGCTGTAGTGGTGTCCATTGTAGATATCACCGAATGAACTTATTGTCAATCACTTCAAGAGGAAGACATGAAAATTCAGTGTAAGCTTTCTCTATAAAGTCATGAGACAATTAGGAAAATATAGTCTCAAACTAGATTTCCGTAGTCCCTGCAGCCTCTTTGGTTACAAAACAGAGAGAGTGATAACCATAATAAAATACTGAACAAAAATGGCAGGTCTGTGCAAAACAGATACATTCAGATTGTTTTGTGCAAAAGCAAGAATCTGCATAATGGATTTTAGGAGTCTGGATAATGGATTGATGGATAGGGCTCTGGTCTGAAAGTCAGTGAGCTGGTTCTCGTTTTCATTCTGCTACGGATTCCTTGAAACACGAGCGGACCTCTTGGATCTTGTCTTCAGCCAAAGAAAAAGATTTGTTTTAGTTAAAATTAGGTTGTTCCAGGTAAACTCTTGGGAAAACTGCCTTACCTTCAGTAGGACTTAGAAGGATTAAAAACTGCTAACTGCAGTGTCTTCAGTAGGGTTTTTGTGGTTTATGTTAGTCCTGCTGCAGCTATTCTACAGGAGCTCTAATCTGGGATTTCCAGGCTAACAGCAGTTTGATGTCTTTGAGCCAATCTTGAGCATGTTTTACCTTCAACTAGTGCCTAGCAAGTCCAGGATTCGATCAGAAATCACTGAATTTGCTTTACCTGTCCTGTATAGATAGTTTTCTTTGGTCTAACATATCCCCAAAGCATCAGATTACTTGTTCAATGTGTCTGCAGGGCTTCCATTCACAGAAGCATCAGAAGTATCAGAAGCATAGCATGCATATGCTATGTAATATTTGCATACATGTTCTTATCAAAGAAACTCTGTCCAGAAATATGCAAGCCTTAATGGTGCCTTTAAATGCCATTAAATGCAGGATGAGCTCTGTCATGTGCAGAGAAGTACTTAGAACACTTCTGTTAATATTTAGGTCCTTTGAAATTGCCAGATGAAAGACTAGCATAAAGAAGTGCTAAGATACAGAACAGTAAGTTTTCAAATATGTCGTAGACACCACAGATGAGCAGTCTTTTTTGATATACTGTTCTCAAGGTAACATTGTTATTGTTTGAATAATAAGAAATGTTTGTGGGTTATTTTTGTGTGTGTGGTTTTTTTTTGTTTTCTGTGCAGAAGAGGATTGATCATGGGAATCTGGAATTCACACACTTCAGTGGGAAACATCTTGGGATCCTTAATTGCTGCTTATTGGGTGTCTACGTGCTGGGGTCTCTCCTTTGTGATGCCTGGTGTTATCATTGCAGTGATGGGAATTTTTTGTTTCCTCTTTCTTATTGAACGTAAGTGCTTTAGTGTAGTAGAATCGTGGAGGGGCTTATTATGGTGAAAGAACACCAGCAGTTTAAGTAAAAAGTCCCAGGGCATAATATATATAATAGTTAAGGAATATTCCCCGAGGTACACCAATACTAAACCAACTTATTCCTAGAACGAGATGGGAAAAAAATCTGGGTATGTCTAAAGAATTTATACACTCAGACTCTGGCATACCTAAGAGAGAGAAACACTTCAGAATTCAGTCCACTGCCCTGTATTTAGTTCCCGGCCTTTATAAATTCTTTAAGTGAGATACAGTTGAATAGTAGAATACCCCACCTAGCTGTAATGTATGTTCAGCGCTACCATTCAACCCATGGCATCTGTATTCTGTACTACAAAATACAGTAATCAGCTAATAGAGCATCTTCTGTCACCTTAAACTAGAAATTAAAAAGGAATGCCTTCTCTTTTTCCTACGTGGACTCAGAAGTACTATGAATGCTTATTTTGCTGTAATTGTCCTATATGAGGAAGTGAAAAAGCTCTATAGACCCAACTAGAATGCTGTAATGAGCTGGACTGCCAGAATAGCACTTACAGTGGTCTTAGGATGGGAATGGTACCATGAAGCACCATTTTCTTTTCCCCTAAACATACAGTTAAACATTTATATCAGGACTACTTTTGTGTTACCTTACTGTTGGCATATTAGTGGTAAATGACACTACAGATAGGTGTTCTAAGACAGGTTCTTTGTGCTTGCATCTAGTTCAACTGTGTATGTTACTGTGTTTCAGATCCTAAAGATGTAAGTTGCTCCTCCACGCCATCCAGTGTAAGTGAATGCTTTTTCTACTGTGATTTTTGCCTTCTTATGGCAAAAGGTTTATGGTAGTTCTGGTAATCAGATATCTGCATGGCCCTTATGTGCCAGGTTGTTATAACTGACCCAAATTTGAGGGAAAGATTTGTCCTCTGTGCTTCAGTAGTAAACCAGGAGCTTACTTTCTATCAAAGTGGTATGAATCAAGGTGAATTAATCTGTTTTAGCTAAGGTTTTGTAATGGACAAACTTACTACAGCAAACCAAGTAAAAACTGTTCATCTTTCTTTGAGTTATCTTATTTTCTTCCACTCTTCCTGAGTATATTCGGATTATTTTGACCTATATCCTCCAATTGCCTGTCCTTGCTTGGTTATGTCATTGTGAGATAGCTGCCAACCATACCCTATGATGGTTCTCACTGTCTGAGAAACCTGCACTGGGTGTTGCAGAAAGTAAATGCACGGCTGGGGAAAAGAGGAGGCAAAGGGTGAATGTAAAGCTGAGGTAAAGAGACTAGAGCAGTCAGTCAGTGGTGGTGAGTTTAATTGCAGCCTTTATTTAACCAAAACTAACTGGCGTTATTGCAGATGATATTGGCATCAACGAAGAACTGTGAAATGGAGAGATAAATAATTTGTCCTTAGAGGTATGGGTCACATGACAACACAATATTGTATGTTTTGTGGAATCAGAGTAATTCAGGTTGGAAGGGACCTCTAGAAATCATCTGATCCTAATTTCTGCTCATAGTAGGTCTAACTTTGAGATTGGATTGGATCGCTAAGGGCTTGTCTAGTCAAATTTTGAAATCTTCAAGGATGGAGATGCTATTTATATAGAGATGATTTTTTTTAAACATCAGGTGAGTTTTTAGAATGTATTGATTACACAGTTTACTGGTGTCAAGACAATGGATCTTGCTGGTTTAGAAGAGCTTATACTTCAAGGGCTTAAATTTTGGCAAGATAGTGAACTATTTTGAAAGGTAGCAAATGTCACTAGGCTATAAATACATTATCATACACACAAACTGTTTTCTTCTGTGGGACACATGCTGCCTAGATCACAAGGGCAAATACCATGCAGGAGTTTGAAAACATGGTGCCAGAGATTGACCACTCAACGCAGTGGTGAAACAGGCTTAAAATATGTGCCTGAAGCTTTCTGAGCTTTCTTTGCCTTGCTAAACATTGCATATAAACTTTCTCGTGACATTGTGGCAGCAAAGTTCTAACTTTTATTTGTTTTTGAAAGGAAATCCTTCTGCTTTAAATATTAGTACAAGGTTGTTCAAACACTATTTAAATGTAGGTTGGGAAATGGTTACAGTCTGGTACCAAGATGTTTGCTCAATGTGTTTTACACAGAAGATCACAAGACTTTTTATGTGCTCAGAATTAAGTAACAGAGAGAGCTCTGTCAATGACAAAGAGATGTGCCTTAGAAAACTTTAGCTGCTACATGAGAAGATGATTCTTTTCTTGCCTTGTGTAGCTGTAACCCAAGAGGAGGGAGGCCATTCAAGCAGAAAAAGAGAAAAATAACAGACCCGAAAAGGGAACAAAAAGGAGAACATTAGGAAAACTAGCTGTGTAACAACCAGTTCTTTGGGGGAACAGTAAGGCAAAAGAAGGTCTTGGAGCTTCCCATGCATAACAGAAGTGTTGGAGCAAAGGTCCTATGTGAATCCCATGTGTGTTTTCCAATACTAGAGGATTATATATGAAGGTTGTCTGTATATGTATGTAAATGTGAACTATGTCTTCTAGTCGCAAGTAGCGCAGGTAGATTGTTCAGGGGTGATTTCTGTTTCTTGCCCACCCCCCCCCCCCCCAGTAGTTTTAGATAAATGGCTTTTTACATTTTTAAATACTCTTTTTCTTGAATAGTAACTGAAGGTGACTTTTCTACTCTCTGTTATTTCTTCTTCTTTACCAGTTAATGGAATTTTTCCTCACGTGGAAGGCTTCTGATAAAGCTTCTGATTACCTGTAATGGTCTGTGGAAGTCCTATTCTTAGTTTCTTACTGTGAGATAAGCTGTACTCATAATGAGCTCTGTATATTTCATTTAATTCTCTTTCACTTCTTAAAGGTAAATTCTGCTAAGTATGAGAATCTTTTATGTGACTCTTAGAGACTCGTAATGGGGCATTTTTTCCTCAGCTTTTCTGTATTTTGTAAGTGCTCCCATGAACGTGTCAGCTGCTTTATATAATACCTAGAGCATAATGTTGACAGAATTCGCTCCTAACATTTATAGAAGTAAATGTATATGTTTTGTTTCAAATATAATTTTACTGGAAAGCACAACTAGAGTTGTGCACAATGGCTTGCTCATATATCTTAAGGAGCTGGTATGGAAAACTTTGGCATTCAGTATCTACTCATCATGATGTTTTTAAAAAATCCAGTATCTTAGGAGGTTTTTCCCATTCGCTTTCCCCAGTTCCCAGGAAGAGACTATCATTTGACCTAATCTTCTCTAGGACATCAGCAAGATCACTGCACAATGTGCAGTCTTATTGTGTAGCCATGCATTTGACGTACTGTTTCCCTGGAAACCTTGCTCTCCAGAGCAAGAGGCATTACTTCTTCCTTCCCTGTTCCATATATTCGTAACTGTGAATCTTTAAAAAGGCGGCTTTAAGAAGTACTTCTCTGCCTGCCTCATTTTTTTTTTTCCGATTAAGACTTGTCATTGTCTTGGGAAGCTGTACTCTCTTTGAATTGCTCAAGTATCTCACTTTAGACCTGTGTGGTCTGCAAAGCACAGTAGATAAAACATAAAATGTATGAATCCTTTAATAAATCTGGCTTGCAGTTTCTGTTCACTATGGGGAGGGTGATTGTAGAAATTGAGGAAGTAAAAAAGGCTAGACAAGAATTTCAAGATGATCTGGAAATGCAGATGTGGTAGTGACCATATCTGATTGCTAAATTAAAAATAAATAAAAATTGCTAATTGAATGAAGGTTCATGTAATAAAACAGACTCTCTAATCTCTTATCACTGGCAACAAAATTCCAGCCTTGCTGAACAAGAGGTAAATTTGTTAGCAGGCATAAAATGGTAACTGCCCTTTTGTGCTCAGTCATATCAGGTAACACCCTGTATGCCTTTGTAAATAGTTAGAAATGTTTTTTGTTTTTGTTTTCTAAGAAATTAAAGAAACCTACCTATTTGCTTTGCTCATAAGACTGTAGCAGGTCACTTTGGACAAATGTTTTGGTTATGTTCAGGCAGCTATGCCAGTGGGTGCCAAGAGCTGAACCTCACAATGGAAGGGTGAAGCTGGTTTTGTTTAAAAACAACTGAAATAAATACTCAGGTACAAGGGAATAATTTAAGGTAGATTCACGCTAAGATTTAAAGATTAGATTAATCTCTCTGTGGTATCAGTATCTTGGATGAATGTGGTCTACTGTTTGTTTGCAGCATGGTCATGAGCCCAGTATTTCTACAGAGTTTGTAGTGGTGAGTAACCTGATTTTACTGAGTTGTCCAGAAGAACAGATGGAGAGACAAGCAGAGAGCCTTGGACGTGCAGTTCTCATTCTTTATTCAGTGATTCCTTCAGCTGTGCTTTCTTTGCTAGTAATCACGTTGGCTCTAATTTATGAATTTGAAATTTGTTTCAAAACATTTAATTATGATAAAAATGATTTTAATTACTAGAATTGGAAGCTTAATCTACAGTGTTCCCGAAGGATATGCCCATGACAAACACAAACAAGAAGTCGGTGTGCCTTATTATGCATTGGTGCACTTTTATCATCAAAGTTGAAGAGAAGGTTTAATAGCATTTGTAAAACATGATTATTTAGAACCTTTTTATTGCTTCTAGTCTTTTCACCCTGTGCTTCTTTTTCGTAAGTATGTGTTCATTGCAGCATGCTCATACAGACCTGTCTTTATGTTCTAGGAACTTTCTTTAACCTGACTTTGAATTTGCAGGAAACCTACATCTCTTAAACTCCTCTGGCAAAGTGCTTGTGCATTTAGAAGAAACCAGAGTGCAGTTTTTATCTTTCTGAAAAGAAGAAAGAGGTCTTAAGTATTAAATGTGCAGCCTCTGAGTCTAGTCCTTATCCCCAGACATTTCCTCCTTACCACAGTAAATCTTACTTTTGACAGTCAGATGAAGAAGTCTTTCTCTTTTTTTTTTTTTTTTTTTTTTTTCCTCTGCTCAGCTGCTGAATAAAGGTGTAGGTAACTTTTCTCTAGGTAATTGATTTTTCTTCCCCACAGATTGTTGTAAATCACTTTCTGACAAGAGCTTAATTTTCTATAAGATAAAATTTTAAAATCTGTCATTCAGACCCTATGCCCTTTGGTGTTGTTTGTTTTGGAGAAACAAGATTTTTATGCCCAAGACTGCTTGTGCCTCAGCTCTGCATTGAGCAGCACAAATTTTGAAATTTATTCCCACCTCTCAAAAGTTTCTTGCATTCTTAGAAAGATTTGGGTGATGAATGGCAGTTTGTGTAAAGAAAACCACAATATATATCCTTGTATTTGTGCTGGGCAAGAATTACTTTGTGATTCATTTCAAATTAAAATGCTCAGTGAGGATGGGCGTTCTTTTCTGATTTGTGGTGGTTTCTTTTTATCTATTTGTGGGTTTTGTTTGCTTGTTTTTAATGTGGCATTCAGAATGTGATTTGACACATCAGAAGCAAATACCTCATCCCTGAGGAATGCACAGTGCTTCTTGTGGTCTTAGCAATAGGTTGTTCCTGCCTGACTCCAAACCTACTTTGAAGCTGTATATTTATTTTAGTGGACAAACTGTAATCTCCCTGGCAAATCCTTTTAAGCCAAAGATTTCAGGATAATGTTTTCCAAGGGATGTAATTTTGGTGTGAAATGATACACTAATGCACGTGGTAATAAATATGTGTAAAAACCAGTGCATTAGTTGAGGTCCATCTGGGGCCTAAAATACAGCTTGTTGCCTTGATTTCTGTTCTGAGCACCCCAGAAGCACTCTGACTTTGCAAACCCTTCAGCCCATAGGAGCACGGTCTCTTCCCCATTTCTGGTGCGTGAGTAAGCTAATGGGATAATCTTATCTTAAATGAAGAGAAATGAAGAAACAGTTTTCCTGGGGAAAAGTAAAAATAAATCTGTAGTTGCTACTAGGATTATCTGCTTATGAGAAAAATTGTCAGCAATGCCAAGGAAAGTTCAGTAGAGGAAAAAGCTGCTAAAGATGTTAAGAATGGTACGACTGTGCTCTGAGTTCAGTATGCTACTGCTGTATAACGGCAGTATAAAGTAAGCCTTCAAATACAGCTGTAATTGCATTTTCTGTATATTGCCATAGGTCTGCATAAAAGCTTAAAAAGGCAAAACTAAATGCACAGTTGTTTAATTAGAGATGCATCCATTTATGTTACGATGCACAAAGACTTTAGTTGTAAAGAAATGATTAACACTATGTAATCCTTTAAAAAAAAACAAGCAACAAAAGTATGGGGAGGTGTTGTTTGTTTCTTTCAGAGTTCTAAAGCCTTCCTGAATGGTGCATCTCGATTCAGAGTCCACATGCCAACCTTAAATGCTAAGGAAGCCAGCAAGCCTCAGGTAAAATGCAATGTGTTGTTGTAAAATAGTATAGTAGACTTCCTAAAGTTCACGTGGAAGGTTTACATTAGATTTATTATTGGTAAAGGTAGATCTTCCCTTTATAATGCTGAAATCTACTTGCCTTTTCATATACTAATGTGCTGTCAGACAAGAGAACAAAGCATCATCTAACATAAGTACTGGAAGCCAAACTGAGTAAGATAGCATGCTTACATTTTGGTCTTAATTTGTGATCTTCATACAGTTCCAGCAAAAGTAAATGCTGCCGGATATTTTCAAGACAACACATTTGAAATTCTTTAACTACTTCTGTGGTGTCTGTCCACTCCTTACAGTATCACTTGTGTTCTTTTTTTGATGTACTAAATGTATGTACTTAGTATGCACGGAGGCAGAGAATTTTAAATAAGAGCAATTATTCACAGGAATCATGCTTAAAGCTTGTAACCATCAGTGCTGGTGATTCTCACTGGAAACTGACCTCTGGATTTGCCCTTTAATGGGCAAAATGATTTTTTTTCTTGTGATGAAAATTAACTGAAAATTTCCACTTGAAATACTGTACACATTTGAAATACTCAGTACACTTGACACATCGTATCCTGAGAGGATAGGATAGGGGAGAGAGCCTTTTTTTCTTTTTCTTTTTTTTTTTTTTTTTTTTTTTTTAAACACTTCTGCTTCTTTCAGACTGTTACAGGAAAATAGAAGCTTCCTGTTCTTTTCATTCTTTGCCCATAAATTGTTTCCCAGAATTATAATCAGCAGGGGTGGAAAAGTTTTGAACTTTTTAAGGAAAGTCTGTGCTAGTAATTTTGGTTGGCTCTCCCTGTAACCCCTGTGACCAGTCTAACTGAAACTTCCTTCAGTGACTCGGAATGAAGCTCAACACAGAAGGTACCCTGCGTTTACTGAGCTTGCTGAGTTTACTCCTGTTCATTTTGAGCTGCCCAAGAGCAGTCTCCAGCCCAGAAATCATTTGTCAGTATTATTTGACAAATAATTTAGCTGGAAGATAAGGGGAGAAGATGTAAGAACATAAGTAGGTGTCTGTAGACAAGTCATGAAGACAGAGCTAAAATATAGTCAGCAAATCAGTTGACAAAGATTCCTCTTTTAACTCTAATGGTACCCCTAATTGGCCCCCTTGCTGTCAGCCTGTGCAAAGAGCCTGCAGAGCAAGTGGGCAAGGAAGATGTGCCCCTTCCCACACTGACTGCTGTCCCCTTGTGAGCACAACAGGGAGACAATGCTGACAACAAGGCATGTGGGCACTTGCTGGCAATCTTTTCAATATCCCTCCCCCCCCTTTTTTCCCTACCAGCTGGGTTATATGCTTGTATTATGGAATTAACAATTTAAAAAATAAATAAAGAAAAGAAAAATCCCTTTTTTGTTACTGCCTAGGATCCCCAGATTTTTTGCCAGTGACAAGAGATAATCTTGCTCCTGTCAAAATGGAGTTGAACACCTCTCCTTTTTGCAATGGTTATGTTACGGTTATGCTGAGCTGGTGATCACTGTCAGATTTTGTGTTTGCACAAGCAACAGATGTTCTGCATTTATGAGCTGGTCTACCACAAGGACACTGGAGTGGCAGCTTTTACTGTGTTGTCTGTTTGTTTTTTTACTGACGTCTTCAATTACTATAGAAATAAATATTCAGGATATGCAGTGACTGGAAAAAAAATACCTGAATACCTTCATGTGTTTGTTACTGCTTTTGTCAGGTTGGCCTCTTGAAAATTGTACAAAATTGAGGGATAATGAATCCTTCCCCAGAGATCAGTAGTGTGCCATATGCCTAATCACAGTCCGTAACAAACTGACAAGGTTGAACAATGTTACCCCTGCTAAGTACAGGCTGATGTTTTTATTTATGATTTAGCTACATGCAGTGCAAAAATTCCATATTGTTGGTAAAGGTTTTCAGTATGAGTTGCTAAATAAGTTATTGTGACTTTGGTCACTGTCATTGTCATACTTAGCCCTCTATACTTAAATAAGTTGAGAGCTACCTGTCTGGGAAATGAGCAGCATTACCTCAGACAATCCCGATTAGGTTTGCTGAGTAAATTCTGCCCTAAGGCATTTTCTAGACTTATCTCCCATTGACTTTTTTTAATGTTAGTAGCTGGTATTTTGCTTTGCTACTGTTAAAATAGTTTGAGTTTTGAAGTTGCTCCAGTAATTCAGAAGATGAATGCTGCTCCTGCTGGAGTGACTCATGTACCATAACATAGATTTACAGTGCTGAGCTAGATTTCTGTTCATATTTTTTTCCTGTCTTCTGGTTCCTGCTTTGTCAGAGTGTAGGTCTCCCATAAATCCTGCACCCTGTCTATGAACTCTGTACAAACATTTTGGATAATAGCAAAATGGAAAAAAATAATGAGATCTGTTTGTGGCTAGACTGGGATGGCTTATTCTTGTTGAGTGATAACTTGCTCTGCAATTATTCTTAGCAGCCAGTGGAGTTGTTATTAGAGTGAAATCATCCCTAGTTCAGAAAATACCTCAGAATTGAGTTCTCTAGCCAGTATTGGTAAACCTCAGACTTCTTTGAATTTGTGGATTGCAACACTCAAATGAGACAGGTGAAAAATTCATTATCGCTTAACAGAAAGCACTCGTATCCATAACTCAATTGAAAATACGGCCTTGCCTGTGCTTACATTATTGAGTAAGATGTTACAGAGTCTGAAAAATGAGCTTGTTGTTAGTACAGAAGGAAGATAATACGTGGTTTTATACAGAAATGTGTTGTAGTGTTTAGGAGGTTTTCAGTTTTAATCAGACCACATATACGTAGTAGTGCAAGGGAAGACTGGAAATTTTGTTCCTTTAGACTGTACTCTGTAGGTAGGTTTTTTGCAACTTGAAAAAAGTCACTATAGAATGGAAACATGCAAGCATAAATGACCAGACTTATTCCATCCCCTTTTCTGCATATACTACGTAGTCTTTCTTTATACTCCGTTTGTCCAAAACAAGAGATTTTAAAAGCTGTAACTTTATGTAATAAAATACTTTTTTTAAAGTAAATTATTTATAATGATTTGATAGTTTGATATGTGTTTTACTACATTGTTCTCTTCTTTTATGTGTGGTGTTGCTGGGGGAAATTGCAGGATCCAGAGATGCAGCATTTGCTTATTGACAGTGAAAACTGCACGGCGTCACCGAACTCGAGCAGTGCCGTCACTGGGGAAGGTAGACATGGGACATCAGCTATCAGCTTCCTTGGGGCTTTGCGAATACCTGTGAGTATGTGCTATTCTTGCTTGTTCCTCTAAGAGTCAGGTTTTGCCTTCTTGTTTCCGTGAAGTTCTAGACAGAGTGGTAGATGACGTTAACTTTGCATCACAAGCTTTGATTGGCAGCTCTAGTCTATGTAGGCTAAAGCAGATTTTGATACACAAGACAAACATCTAGGCTCCAGTGGCTGTATATATTGCTTTATTTTTTTTAACCTCATTATAATTAATACTATAGTAGCCTGTAATGTAAAAGTTCACTGGTCTTAGTTAATGATGTGAGTACTGAGAATGGAAGAGTAGGCTGAACCTGTAAGTACTTTTCTGTGTCAGAGCTTCTTTCCATGGCTTCTCTGTTACACTCCTCAACATCACTTTTATTTATTTATTTTAAATCTCTTGTATTGTTTATATGGAGAAGTATGAGACAGACCAAACATTTAGGTTGCTGCTAAAAGGAAAGGAAATAAGTTTCCTGTAGTTCAGGGAAATCAGCCTTGATTGTCCTATCAGCTTGAAGTCTATCAGCTTCAATACAATGCACAAATAGAAAAAAATTATACCCGACTTGATTTGGACCAGGTGTAAAGGTAGCAGAAGAAATCCACTCCAACAACAACAACAAAAATCAGATGGTAAGGGGAATGAAGACAGGTTAATTTGGCAGTTTAGTTGCAGCTCTGTGCAATAAGTAAACCTTTCATATACCCAGCATGAAAGAGAATGGAACAAATTAGTGTTTGAAATAGGCATCTGCCCTATCTGCAGTGTGCTCTTGTCACATACAGCTTGAACTGTGTCATGCCAGTGAACTGTCTGTTTGTATAGAGTTAATAAGGGAGAGATCTTTGACCCCATCTGAAGGGCAGATCTAAAGAACATAAAGATATGTCCATTCCTCTGGAATATGCTCCCACACAATGCTGCGTAAAAAGCCTCTAAATGAGACATACAAGTGATTCAGGTGTTCCAGACAGAATCAAATCCTTCCTGTTCATTTTGGTGTTCTCTCTGTTCAATTCAGTATAATTAAGAGAACGTATATAAGTAGATTATCACAGTCAGCTCTGATCTTAAGCTTTATGTTCTCAGGGGAAGAATGCCTTCAGGGAATTTTTGAGAGGAAAAGAAAGGGTAAAATGCTTCTTAGAAAAGATTTCATAGTGATCTTTGAAAGTCGATAACAGTCTCTATTAAGATAATAACTTCCTGTTTTCTTCGTTATCTTAGGGGGTAATAGAGTTCTCCCTTTGTCTTCTGTTTGCAAAACTGGTGAGCTATACTTTCCTCTTCTGGCTTCCCCTCTATATCACAAATGTGGGTAAGTATCACAGTAAGGAGAAACAGAATTATGACTACAAAGTGTGTAGAAATATGAGCTTGAAATAAATAAGAAAATAAACATTACAGCTTCTGAAATGGGCTATCTTTGCAAGAGTGGCAGGAGAGTTTTAAGTCTGCAATAAACATATTTCTCAGTTTTATGAATTCAATTTTGTTAAAAAGTATTTTCAAAAGGAAAAAAAAAGTGGTTTATCTTCAAAAATTCCAAGTTGCAGTGCTGTGACTTTGGCCCTTGCAAAAAAAACCAGAAAAGTATACTTTTAAAAATAATGTTTTAAAATGATCAAAGTGCCTAATTAAAACAAATACGAAAAATCTCAATGAGCTTTCTGATGTGTTCAGTAGTGCTGCATTTTCGTTTGTGCTGCAGAGCACAGAGGAAGGAGTGTTCTCCCTAGCCAGAGAAATTACTGTTCTTGTGAGTCATGATGTGACCTTTAAGCCCCCAGCTAACTAAACTGCTGTGCTGGACAAGTGTTGCAATAGCAGCCAGTGGAGAGAGACAGGTTAAACAATCTACTGAAGTGCACACAGCTGAAAATACTATAGCTACAGGCTATTACGTGGACTCCAGCTAAACAATAACTTCCTGCAGGACAGAACACCTCGAAAGCAGCTAGCTGGTAACAGAAGGATTAATGAAATTTATCACAGTTCTCCAGTCTGTGCTGTAGCAGATTCATTGTTAGTGAGGTTATGGCAGTGCCACTGAACCCACTGTTCTAGCAGATACTGTTCTATCAAATGTATTTCAGTAGCTTTTAAAAAATACCAAAAGTGTTTAGAAATGTAGCTGCTTCTGAAATGTCGTACTTAACACGATGAAACTTGGTTGCCAAACTTCCTGATATGCTCTTGGAACTCTGACTCCATAGTGCATGAGTTACACTAGACCTAAATACATGCAAACAGTGCTCCTTGCTGCCTGTGGCAAACAGCGGACTTGATGAAATCATTATTTCTTCATATTCCAAGTAAACCGCACAATGCGTGTTACACCAAGCACATGGCCAATGATCTAATGGCTTACATCACCATCACCTGTCTTGTGATGGAAGCCTCCAGGATGAAGCTCTGTAGACAATCCAAATGTATGCTAATCATCATTTTAGAGTCAAGAACCTCACTTAGGAGCATATGTCAACTGTTCATGACTCTGTGGCTATTCACAAATGGGAATATTGTTAAGCCAAACTTTAACAATCAGCAGCTCCATTGCTTGGACTTTATCTATAGCTGAAGTGTTAAAGTGTCCTGCCATGGATATAACTGTATTCAAAAGACTGTATCACTGAATAACCAGTTATGATACATTCTGGTTTGCCCTATGAAATGATACCTTACAACACCTTCTCTTAGCTTATTCCTGTGAAAAAACAATACTGATGTAAGATGCCTTTACCCTAGCATGTCAAGACTTGAGACGTCTGCTTTTTGTGGTTTGGAAAGGAGGGAAATGTTTTTCTATGTTTGTTTGCTTTCTGTCACTAGAACATCTTGATGCCAAAAGAGCTGGGGATCTTTCTACATTGTTTGATGTGGGTGGAATCTTTGGTAAGTTTGAATATCAATCCTTAATCAGACCAGTTTAGCAAACACAGTGGTACACACAGCTTATGTATACCAGTCTTGCACCTTATATGAACTGAAGAAGAGCAGCAGTAAAGGTACTAAGTATAGAGCTGGGTTGGACATTGAAAATCTAGTAAAAAAAAAAAAAAAAAATCTTTCAGTTGAGCAAATCACAGAGCCAATGATGTTGCTCAGCATAGACTGAGCCAAATGTTATGGAGTCTTTTAGCTCCGTCAGCTCTGGCCCATGGGGCTTTGTCACTTCACAATTCAAAATGTATTCCTTTATTTTCTCTAACATAGCAGAACTATCCAAGCTGTACAGTTGTGCGTTTTTTGTGGGGCACAAAGGTGAATGGCTACATGTTGGTTTTTTTTCTTGATATCTCATGAAACTGTATGTGATGAAGCTAGGAGATTATTACAATGATAAGGATGAGGTTATTCCTTTGTAATTTGTGAGGTGACAACTGAATAATTGTTTATGCCAGTCAGACAGAATAGTTCACAGTAAAATAAGCATAATCATCTCAATACCCAGCTGATTTATGTGACCCCCACCCTCTCCCCCCCTCCCTGAGTGCCTTTTGGAAATAAGCCCTGTATCGGTCTATTGGAAAATGGTGCTCATGCTGGGGGAGTTTCGCTGGATCAAGAACTGTGTAGGCCCTGGTAGTTCAAGATACAAATGTTGAGGTGTGTTGCATTTACTGTTCCGGGCTTGTTCTGGATGTCACTTCTGCTATTTCTCACTGCTTATTTCATCCCAGACAGCTGGAGCCAGAGTTAGGCATCACCTTAGGGAATGTGAATGACCTCTTTCAGCAGCATTTCATTCCACTGTGAATACAAGCTTGTGCTTGTGCCATGTGCTGCTTGGACCCATGGCATTTATATTTAAATCTGAGTGGGATGTAGGCGTTTTGGAGATGGGCAGCTGGAGAGGGAGAGGCAGGCCCAGCAATATTGAGGAATCTGGAGAATCCAGAGAACTTCCTTTCCTTCTCCCTGTACCAAGTTCCCTTTGTATCATTTTGGCAGCTCCTTTCCCTCTGTCCTCCCAGCCTCCTGCTGCACACTCCAGTTAGTGCTTCTGTGTACAGCTTTTGCAAACACCAAAAGGGAAAATTGAAGAGCCTAGAGTGGCTGCCTGGAGAGAAAAACAAGTATTTCATTTGCCCAGGGATCTAAAATAGCTCGTTTTCCCTTGTTGGGAAATGGACACAGCACACTACAGCTAAGTTTACTGTTGCATGTGAGGAGTTAAGGCACTAGTGACCAGCTGGGCACAGATAGAGCCCAGAATTCCAGGCAGAATGGAACCACCTGGTGCAAAGGCATTTTGCATTCAAAAGCAGCAGAACAGTGATTTCTAAATACTTCCACGTGTTTTAACCCCATCCCTACCAGCTTGGAAATTCACTTGGAATAACCAACGAGGCAGAACAACTGCCCGTTCCTGACTGACCTTCCAAGTCAAAGCTGGTTGGGTTAATGAGGTTGTTGCTAAGTGCAAATTGTGTCATCAGGCCCATGATCTGTGTTGCTGTGCGTAACTGTACATTAAAAGTTGTGTTACATTGTTTTAATCTGGGTTGGGTTTCGTTAAGTATAACTGGTATCTTTTGTGTAAAACATGCACAGAGTATTCTCCTCACGTACCTGTCTCTTCTTTCAGGTGGAATTTTGGCAGGCCTGATTTCAGACAGGCTAGAGAAGAGGGCATCGACCTGCGGAATGATGTTGTTGCTGGCAGCACCCACGGTAAGAGTTTGCCTCTCTCTGACAGCTGTGGCTGGGACTTTGACAGCACTCAGGATGTTCTGCAAGCAGCATCTTCTGAGTTGAACATATAGTTCAGGCCAGGTTAACAGCATAAGAAGTTGAGAATGTGAGCAAGTATAGACATTTGGGCTGCCTCAACTAAGCAATGAAACGAGTCTAATGCATTGCTTGTTACAGGATTATATGAGAAGTTTATCGCTCTTTTGTAAAATATGATGTCCAGTTTGTAGCCAGAATTTTAGTTGCTCAAAGGCTAAAACTGCTGTGCTCTGTTGGAAAAATGGCAGTTGGACATATGAAGTGCATTTCTCTTTGAGTCTTGATTCTTTTGTGAGCTCTATTCTGTGCTTTGTCAAAGCTGACAATTTGAGAGTTTAAAATTGAGTGGTCTCATAACACAGCCCTTTCTTCTGAAAGGACACGTGGGAAGGGGAACATTCTCCTTATCTCCCTGATCTGTCCAATCAAACAGCTATCCTGCTGTGGTCTAAAAGGGTTTTGTAAAACCTAGAATGTGAGAACTACTTTTTACACGATACCAACAAAGATATTTTTTTAACTAAAATGGGGAAAATAGGGATTTTACCGTTAATGAGGGTGTTGGTATTATAACACATTTGTGTTTTCATTTTATGCAGTTGTACATGTTCTCTGCAGTCAGTAAAATGGGCCTTGAGGCTACTGTCGGTGAGTATTTTTAAATTATTTTCTGCCTCACTTTGTGTGTGTATTATTTTTCAACCTCGCTTTCTTTTTCTTCTCTTTTTTTCTCCCCTGAGAGGAGAAAGTGTGGAATGAACACTGTCTCTTGGAGGCTTTTTGTGGGATAAGGAAAGGGGATAAGAAATAATTAAGTGGTGACATGGTTTAGTTAACAGTGATTTAGTTAACCAATAATGTTAGTTCATGTCCACTAATCATTAAGATAACAGAGATTCAGGTAATATCATTAGCCTTCTTTATGGAGCTTTATATCAGCATTGGCTCTATTCTATCCCCTTTTCCAAATATCAGACACTTTAAAAGACTACTTATAGTAGTTTAAAGACTACTTATAGTACTTTTGAAAACAACTTTAACTGTACATATGTGGGCTGAATTCCTTTGCATCTGTATCTATTACATCAAAAGAGAAGTTGAATCACAAGAGCTGACGGTCATGTCTCACCTACACAAAGGCCTTGAGAAGTTTTAGGGCTCTCTGGTGCTTGGTGCTGTACAAGGAGTGTGCTTATGGTTGAATTCCTATGAGCATCCTCTGTGTGTAGAATCAGTTTGGTTAGACTTTCCTCTTTCTCTGAACTACCAGGATCAATAAGGCCCTGGGATGTACCTTTAACTCAGTCCTGTCTCCTGTTATTTTTGGGAATTTACACTGTCGAGCAAGCATTGCAGGCAGATATTAATTTATGTTGCTTTTCCTCCTGTCCCCTGTAAGGAGGTCAGGGCAGCCAAGGAAGGATTAAACTGTTTGAAAACCACAGGCAATGACATTTCCTGTTGTTACAGTTAAGTCATTCAGGCAACTCACATTTTTTTTATTTTTGTCCATTTTGCAACAGTGATGCTGCTTATCAGTGGTGCCCTGGTGAACGGACCTTATGCACTGATCACCACTGCTGTCTCTGCTGACTTGGTGAGTTTGGCTTCCCCTCCGCTTCCAGCATAGCAGCTTTGGCCTCCAGAGAGAGCCATTTGACTTCTGTAGGATCATCAGTGAAGGAGCTGCACTGTCCTAAAGCAAAGTGAGGTGGATAAGCTGTGTTGAACTCAGCCACTGAAATTGTTTTAGAGTTCTGTCTTAAAACTGGTTAGTATCCTGCCTGTCTGACCCTTAACGTTGTCGAAGGGACTGCTAGCTAGAGAGTGGGACCTGACATTACAAGATGTCTACCTGTGGGTTGGGAACAAGATTGAAGGGTCTAACTGATTCCTCAGGTGTCAGCAATCAAACATCTGACCTGAGCAAGGTCTCAGTTTACGTTATCACTGGTTACCTGAGTGTATTCTCCTCAGTGTATGAAGATAAGTCTGTCTGATTAGCAGTTCTCTGAAATGTTTAGTTTATCTGTCTTGTTGCAAAGTCATTCACTTCATCAGTAGTTCTTTGTTGTTGTTTTTGTAGTTCTGAAGACCTGCCTTTTAAAATTGGGACTGAAGGGCTTCTTCTGGCTCACAAATTCTTTGAATTAGCTTTTCAGTTTATATTTATAATTCTGGTACTCCAGTATTCTTGTCACAGCAGAACTTCTTTTGTTCTGCAGAGTTTTGCTGTATTAATAGAAGAAAAGATGGCCATGGAAACAGTCTTGTAGCATAATGCAAAGCAATAGAGTTGTCCTTGTTGCTTGAATCCACAATGTGCAGAAGAGAAAACTTCACAGCTATTGTTTAACCAAACTGATTGAATAAAGGAGAACACTGTAGGCAACCATTTGATTGGGTGGAGGGTTTCTCTGAGTAGTGATAAACGGATCTGAGCTAGGATATTTTAGGCAACTTCACAATGTACATCTCACATAAAGAGGTGTGGACATTGCAGAGACTTTTTCGGAGTTCAGCTCAGGATGGTTCTAAACAGTCTTTGTCTCATTAGGGTACCCATAAAAGTCTGAAAGGGAATGCAAGAGCCTTGTCCACAGTGACAGCAATCATTGATGGAACAGGATCTGTAGGTAAGCCAGAGCTGGAAGGTAACCTGCTTTTGCTGGGGTAGGTTAAAACAAAAGATCTTTGTGAAACTAGGCTCTCTATGGTTCATGTTTTGCCAAGACACAGTAGTTGTGGAAATGGGGAGTACGGCAAACTTAGCCTTAAGCCTCCCTTAATTTCCTGTATCTGAAGGAGGGAGGGAGGGAGAGGGTGATAGACTCATACTGAGTGCAGATATAAAAAGTAGATGCCGTGGGGCTGTTTGTGAGACTGGTGATATTTTACTCATGACCTCTGCACTGGCATGTAGAAGGGAAAATTGAGTAGGATTCACCTTGATGTGGGAAGGGCATTATTTTCCTGTGAGCCAAAGGATGGCATTTTTCAAACCTATAGCCTTCCAGCTTCCCCTGTGTTAGGTTCCAAGCTGTACCAGTTACACTTGGCACTTTGGACATTTTAATCCATAAGGTAGTACTGAGTTAACTAGGTGGATAAATTGATGCTCTAACTCAGAATAGCTGCCTTTGAGCATAGTAAATCTTACGTTGCATCATTCTGACAGTATCAATATTAAATTTTAGGTGCGGCTTTGGGGCCTCTCTTGGCTGGTCTCATTTCCCCTTCTGGTTGGAACAACGTGTTTTACATGCTCATGGTGGCAGACGCATGTGCCTTGCTAGTAAGTCTAAAAGTACTTCTTGGTGGCTGTGTATTTCTTTATGCTAAACTATTTCTATTAAAATGCACGTTTTCCTTTTGCAAATTCAGTAGTCCGTCATAACCAACATCCAATTGCATAGGAAATTTTCAATAAAAGAGCGAAGCAGCTCATTTTGAAATTCTCATTTAATCAGAAGTGCAGATTAGTTCTGATGCACTTCCATTTCTGAACAAATACACATCTGTTAATTGCTGGCTGAGCAGATTACTGCAGGCCTAATTGTAAGCAAACATACAGAGAGCTGGAAGATGCCTCAGATTCCACTCACGAAAGAATTACTTCTGTTTTCTTTAAAGCTGGTTTACTGAAGTAGAAACAACTGTTTTGCAATGTTGCTGCATCACCAAAATCACTGTGATAATGAAACTGCTGAAAGTTAACACATCACATTCTCCAGATGGGCTCTGAAACTGCTGTACTAGGTTAAACAAAAACTGGCTTCCTCACTTTTGACAGTAACCAGGCACAGATGCTTAGGGAAAAGGAGCGTGACACACATTGTGACACGGTACCGAGCGTATCCACTTTCCTCCCTCCTCCTCCTGTTTGAGATCCTGTATGCTGGATGGGAAGATCTGAGGTTTTTCACTCCTTACATGCCCTGCTTTGCTTTAAAGACCAGAGAAGACTCAAGATGAGGCAAGGAGTGTCTTGTTGTACCTTTGAAGTTAGTCTTGCTGCAGCCACCTGCAGGTTAACCTGTAGGTTATGATTTTGTGCTTGCCAAGGATTTCCTTAGCAGGCATCTGTACCAGCTTTGTCTGCTCCACTCCAGCAGAGCAGAATGCTACTATGACTCTACCTCAGAGGCATCCTGAAGTGTCACTTGCTTATCCTCTCCTTTTGAAGTCCTGGATGGAAGTGCTCATCAAAGTGTGGGGTGACTGTGAAACACTTGAGAAATACGCCTTCCTCTCTACTGGCTGTGCCCAGACAAAACCCTGTGCCTGCAGGGTATTCCACTGAGCCCCGTACTGCTGCAGAGGAGCTGATGCTGAGAGTGTCAGACCACTCTGAGACAAGCAGAAATTTTAGTTTTGAGTTGGGATTGAGGCTTTCTTTCTAAACTCAAGCCCAAACTTTTTAAACTAAATTTTTCCACGTCTAAGATGTGAAATCCATGGGAAGTAATTGAATTAGGTAAGTTCAAAGTAATTCAAAGTATGTTCCCCCTAATAGGCAGCAGCTCAATAAATCCTGGTTTGTACTGTTTTCAGTATTAGCCATTCTGTGCTGCAGTGGGTTTGGGAAATCATAGTTTTCCTAAGCAGAGTTAAAACTCTGCTTTTTTATAGTTATTTATTTAAAACAAATGAAAAAAATCCCACATTTCTTTGCAGCATCAGTTAAAATGCATTTTTAAAGCACTGTTACTGACAGGATTGACTGCTCTTGTAAAGCAGAGTAACCCCTTTTACTGTTATTTGCAGTGCAGAGTACAGGTGCCTGTATTCAACTCCTGTTTATTCAAAGATATCTGGAGGGGGATTAGCTTCATACATGGTATTCGGATTGGTCATGCTTGGCCACTCACATCTCTCTGAAATGTTAGGTCTAATATCTTAAACCAGCAATACTTAATAATATTCTGATAATTAATAATATTGAAGAAAATTCCATTTATAACAGTGAAACTCTGAAAGTAAGGAAACCTTTAACAGTGAGAAACCCTGGAATAGTTAGAATTCTGTCTGTAATGTATGTCAGAATCCTCAAATTATGTTTGTAAAATCTCTTTCCTGGGGACCGTCTCCATAAGCACACCTTTTAAAATGCACTTGAAAGTCCTGATCCTGCACGTGCAAGTAAACATGACTAACCACTCATCTTGACTAATTGTGTGATTTAAAGGTTTTCACACACACAGCTGTTCTTCAGAATAGCAACTGAAACAATTTTAAGATCCAAAATTTCCATCTGCCATGTTTTCTTGAAGTCTTGGGTTCCCTCTGCTGGTTTCTTTACACATCTGCTGGTAAAGTAACTTCAGAAGATCGTTGTTTTTTACACAGGAATTGGTCTCTCAGTTGCAAAAAGGAAATTATTTTTTGTTGCGAGTTCATTGTGAAAACTGTTCCAAACATTAACTAAGCATCTGTATTTTTTTCCTTTTTATTTATTTGTTTGTTTTAATGATTTCAGCATTACGAGGTAGTGTTTCAAATGAGGAACTCTTTGAATAAAAGTGTGCATCTATCTTATCCAGAAACTTAGCTTGCTGGTACATCTGTACAGATAGTAACACAGATACTGTGACTCTCTTTACAGTTCTTACTCCGTCTTATTCAGAAGGAACTTCGGTGTAATGCAGATCATACCCTGTAAGTGTTACATACAGCTCTTGGTCTTTATAACAGTTTAAGAACATAGTACTAAGCAAATACCCACATGTAGACAGAGCATACTAAGGTTTTTATACGTCCATTTGTCTTTTTCAAGTTTTCTTCCAAAGAGTAATATTTTTTAATGTTCTTAAATCATGGTTATTTTTCTTTAGAGCCTTGTATTTTAAAAAGCACCTGAAAACGGACTTGTCACAGTCTCTTAGTTATGATTTGTTTTTTCCTGAGTATGTAATATTTCTGACTTTCATCACGGAGCATGCAGGTGGGGAAGAAGCTACCTGATTGCTTGCTTTCTGTGTATTGTTTCAAATGTGGCTTTTGCTAAAAGGTCTCCATGAAGGAAAGGTGACTGAAATTACAAGGTTTTGAATTGAGGGGGGGGGAAAAAATCCAGTGAATCAATGGGGTTACACTTGCCTAAGCAAAATCTAAATTGGGCCCCTTGGCTGTTTTGGAGCAGTGAAATAGAATAGAAAAGCACATAGCAAGGAACAGATCTTGCATTTTGAGTTAGTGGCTGTTACATGTCACGCCTAAGGGTTTCCTGCCTGATTGCTGTCCTTTCCCAGGTTTAAAGAACACTGAGCTGAAAGACCAGATTTGAAAGAATGGCTGCGTAAGTGACCAGAGCTCTCCCCTGAAAAAAAACTTCATGGAATGTGATATTCTATACTTAAGAGATGCTATTTGGTGAAGAATTTCTGCACGTTTACTGGAAGCAATTTGAGAAACGCAACTGGTAAATCCCTGAAGCTCTTATTTTTGCACATGAATAAGTACCTCAGGATGGCAACTATTCAACAGATGGAGGGACAGGAACTTTGGGAAGCTTTTAGCAGAGCGCCTCAACTGAGCCAAAGAGAAATACCAAGTGCCTTTTTATTTCTTTTGATAGGATGTTTTTAATTAAAGTGCTGTACTGTGTGCTTTCCAAAAACAAGTCAGAAGTAGAGCAGAAAGGATGTTGAAATCATAACAGACAGTCTAGCAGTGAAATGTCCCTGTGTCAGTGAGCAAAGTATCCCTTACGTTATCGTGTGCATCACTGTGAGGGCATCACATTATAGAGGGCAAGACCGGCTGGTTATTAATGTTCACTGCTATTAGGATTTCAAAGCTGCTCAGACAATAATAACCTCACCATATTATTAGTTCTTAACTATAGCACAAATTCTAATCCCAAGGACAACATCCAGCCTTTCGGTAGGTAATGAAATGGAATTTACAGTTGAGGTGTACCTCAGCTAGCGGTTTTCACAGACTCTCTGGGTGGATGTTAGTCCTCAGTTAGGACTGTGCAAAACGGAGTCCCAGACAAGAAGAAGAAGTAGATTATGAGTCAGAATTTCCAGTGGGGGGCTCTAACAATTTTCAGGGCATTATAAACTGGTAGTGCAAACGTCACGTAATTGTTGTGCTGCTCCTCTAGGCTGGGTTGAAATGAAAGGTGGTTCCTTTGGGGTGGCAAAGAACTGTGTGCTGCCACACTTTAGCATTACAGGATTGAAAAGAGTAGCTGCTTTAGTGCCCAGTGCCACAGTGGTCTTTATTGGGTACTCCAGTGGTGTTGTGTGCACTTGGAAGTCATTGCCAGATCAGGGCCTTAATAACCAGAAATCTCTTTCGAGTGGCTAAGTTCAAGTGGCTTTGATTTTCAGATGCAGAGCCAAAATATGTATGTATATATAAGAGAAGAAAAATTGCCTAGGTGGTAGGTTGTAAGAGAACATTTCAGTAACTAGTGTTACCCAGCAAACAGACAATTTAATGTCTTCAGAACATATCATTTCTTCATACAGGTATCTCCTTTGCAAAACAGATGTTTCTGTGATCTTTTTTTAAACGTGTACAAAGTAAAAAGGATTTTTTTTTGTATGAGGTGTTTATACTTAGATTGTGAAGGTTAGATAATTTAAACTGTGTATTGTTTGTAATTGTATTTATTAAAGTTCTAGGCATATGTCTTGTTCTGAACTATGCTGTAAGTTTTGTGAAACAATGCAGTAGTGTTTGTACTTGATTAACAAAACAGCGCTCTAAAACAGCCTGGCAAAACATGGAGAAATGTCTCATCAGCTGCTGGTATTATGTTCCATGTGTTGGCACAATACTTCATTTCCAGGACTGGTTTGTAATTGTTCAGTCTCTGATCAGTTATTTCACTGTTTTGATTCAGCATGTGCTTTATGCTTGATCTGAACAGCATAAGGATGTGTTTTGTTTTCAACCGTTTTGCTGAACAGAGACATAGGGAAGACGTCAGTCCCACAAAGATTTATGGCGGGTACCAAAGTCTTTGCAAGTGAATGCTCTATGTAGGCTCTGAAGCTGCAGTTACCTAGATCAGTGGTTAACTGTACACCTTCTGAGTAAACCTGTGGAGACCGGGGGACACTTAGCCTGTACTGGTAAATCCGTGCTGCATTTATGCTTTAGGATGTATTTAAATGCCACAGAATTCTGCAGTAGATCAGGGGACTCATCTAGCCTGCAGGGAAAAATAATACTGCATGCCCAAAAGAGCTGTGCTGACATGACTTCAAGAACTGTGTGAGGAGGGAGGGATGGAGAACTTCTTTAGCTGAAGATGTCAGTCTCTTCCCCCCAAAAAGCTATGTAGAGCTATATTGCTAGTTTATCAAAATGATTTTTGCTCTTAAACTCTGCTGCACTCAGATTCTGAGAGGCTGTTCCCTATGGGCTGAAGTCTTTGGTTAAGATGCTTTCAGTTAGTTATAGTTAACAGCCACACGTTGTAAAGATGTTTAACTGTGTTTTGGATTTTACATGTTTTACTTGCTGGGGCTGCTGCTGTTATTTATTTATTTATTTGAATAGCTATTGTGCTGAAGTGACTTGGATATGGGACTATGAAAACATTTGAGGTGCTGGGCTGAGTCCTTCCTTCCACTGCTCACAGGAGGGATTTGGGACTCCTGCTGCACTGGCATCTCTTTCCTTGCTAATGTGCCACATTTCAGTTCCTCCCAGCAACAAATGTGTTCGTCAAAAAAGTGAAGATTGCTGCTCTTTTGTAACAACCCCAGGGGTCCTCCAGGTTGTGAACAAACTGTTTTGTTATTACTGGGTGTCAATATTCATTCATCTGGAAATGAGCAAGACTGACAAAATTTTGTATTTGTAAACATGAATGGCCAGTAGGTAGAGCCGAATTGAAATAAGACTGCAGGGTTTTTTGTTGTTGTTGTTTTTAATGCTGGTTATTGTGAATTTTATCTATTTATCTTCTGTGTAGAATAAAAATGGGTTCTGCTTTAAAATGAGAAATGCTGATTACTTCATCTTTTACATCTCCTTGAAGAAATGCTCCATTTATTGTTTTGGATGGTAGGCATTCCTACTGAGACAGCTCTCCTGTCTCCTGTGAGGGTAATGAAAATAGTTCATTAAGAGAACAAATTAGAACCTTTTGTTTTGAAAATGATACCCTTCTCAACTTGAACAGGTATTTTTTTTCATTTAATGGGATTGTGGGCTGTGCAACAACATTTCCAATCAGATGAATCAGATGGGTATATTCTGCCTCCTTATTTTCATCTAGGAGGGAAGGAGGACAGTTACCTGAGTCAGGGGAAAAACTGCTTGGAAAGGAAAACAATTATGATTAGAAATATGTGTCTGAGGGTCTTGGACGGAATTTCTGATCAAAAAGTGCCCAAAGTGCCCCCCAGAAATAGGCAAGTAACAGCTTGGGCCTTATATATATAAGAAAGGAGACTCGGGTACAAGCTTCTCTTCTGCCTGACCTGGAGCAGGAGCCTCCATCAGAGTACCTGCACCCTCATCAGTGCCTTGGCTGTCGCTGGAGATGCTGCAGTGGAGGTTTGTCTCCATTGTGCATTGGAAGGGTTTATAGATCACTTTGATATCTTTTACCTGCAAGTTAAGCTGTTAATCTACTCCATGAACCAAAACATGCCTATTCCTGTATGTTCTGCCAGCTAGGAAACTCCAGAAGAGATTCTGCCAGCCACTTCTAAAGTTACTGTGTGTATTTCTTGCATAATATCCTTGGAATAATAATGGGAACCCTCCATTTGTGTTTATGCCAATGTCACACTACCTCAGACTTCTGCAGCAGCATTTACACTTACCCATTCAGCTGGTGCTGGTAGTTTTCTCCGGTGATTGATGCCTGGAGTTGTTTGTAGGAGAAGTGCTGCTCAAAGTTACGTAGGCGTAATATGGTATAAAAGAAATCAGAGGTTATTTAGAGCCATTGGAGCCTGGCTGTTCTTCATATGGGGTTCAGTTGAGAAAGATTGTTTACAATCTGATCAAATTATTAGGCCTGGAATTGGTGATGGTGGTATTCTCTGGTCTGAATGAGATTTTATGGCCTGCATATTATATAGGAGTTTAGATTAGATTATGTAGTGATTTTCCCCAACCTTGAAGTTTATCTGATGGGTTGTTCTTATTGCTGAACTATGTCACTTTCACCTCACAGCAAATCTATTTTGATTTTGTTTTGCTCTTCGCTAAATTATCAGCGTGATAACGTGGACTCTTCCTCCTCTCTGCTCCCAGACTGCTGTGCCTGCAAAGTGACTGCAGACACAGGGCTCCATTACTTTCCCGGGGAGCTCTGCATCTCGGTGCTCTGGGGCATCAGTAACCTTGAGCTACATTTTCTGCCACACTGAGTTAAAAATCTGACTGTCCTCCTTACAGCTGGGAAGGGAGAAGGAGCTGCTCTCACTGCTGCTCTACTTCAGCCTTGTGTCCAGCGACTTTTACAGCATGTCTCACTGCTTCAGAGCTTAATAAACTTAATTGCTGTAAAATGTCCTTATCCCCTCTTTGTTTCCCCTCTTTTGATTACGAGTTGGGAATAAGGAGAGAATTAACATCACTAGCTGATGCTTATGTTTTATTCCTCTATATTTCTCTGACGTATACATGTAGCATAATATCTAGTTAGTATACATGTAGCATAATTACCCTTCTGCTGCAGTGAGACTTTCACAGCTCTGTGTTCCATAGATACAAGAGCCAAACTTTTTAGGCCTGTTTCAGGGACTCTGCTCATCTCCTGCACCAGGATATCAGCTGTCAAATACATGTTGAAAGTTGTCTTTGACACTGTACTGAAATAGAGAATTGAAAGGATGTTTGCTTCACCTCATGATGATATTGTGGCTGGAGTTTCTCTCCCTTATTCTTTAACAGAGGCAGGTTACAAATATTTAGCCCCATTTCAGTAATGCTATCTGTGGTCCAGACATTTCAGGCAGCGGATGACACTAAGCTGTGCATGTGCTGCCATGTAAGTGTAAACACAGGGATGCTGTTAAAAGGCTGATGCTCCAAGTAATGTGTTTCACTTGGATGGGAATCCAAAAACATTTCCTTCCTGGTGGCTGACTGCAATATTCACGGCAAGTTTTTCAAGCCATTGAGAAATGGAAGATGTTTAAGATCTCTCTCCACAAATGGTTTACACCACAGCTTCACCTTGTAAGGGACCGTCTGTCCGGTTGTAAGTAGATACATGTATTCTGTGGCATATAATAAGGGTGCATACACACACATCCATAGAATATCCTTTCTTGGGGCTGTTTAATAAATGTCCAGATAAAAATAAATACAAATGAGTCGTGTTTTTTTTTTTTTTCCTCCAGGAGAGGTGTATCTGCGTGTCACAGTTTAAAAAAAAAAAAAAAAAAAAAAAAAAGGCAAAGGCAGTGAAGTATGTGTTAGTGTAAGTAGAGACCATGGATGAGGAAAAAGGGCAGTTGCTGGAAACCAGTGAGGTAAGCGAAAGGTTGGCATCAAATGCTGAAAATCTCTTGCCTAAAAATAGCTCTTTCCTGTGCTTCTGTAAATACGAGGAAAAAGCCAAACTACACAAATACAGTGTGTTCTTTTGTGGGCGAGATGTCACGGTGAGAACAGAGAGAATCAGGTAGTGGCTGGTCTTTCTGTATTTCTAGGAATCACTGAGTCCCCCCTGCCTTTACAAATGGTGTATGCAGGCTTAGGAAGAGGACAAGGAGAGAAGAGAGCAAGCGAACGGCTCTGGGATTAGGCACGTTCCAGCAACTCCGCAGAAGGCTGCAGTCAAGAGCTTGAACAGGTTTCATCTGAAAGAGAGCAAAGTCCTTTGCCTACGAAATGTTAGCTGCAGACTGAGAAAAGGCAATGCAGAGGCTGAAAGGTGGTTCAATTTTGTAAATGAAAGATAAAGAAGGACATCGAGTGATGATGTAATTAAATGCAGGGTACAGTTGGGGTGCTATAGAAATGTGAACGTGGGATTGGTACTAGTAAAAATGCCAAGACTGCAAAGCGCAAAAACTGAGTTGACTGAGAAACTACAAAGAAAAGTGAAAATCTGGTGTTGTGATATAAAGAGGGAGGGGAAGGGCTGTTTCACCCCAAAGGTCTTTCCTGGCACCCTGTAATGCTGAGCAGCACTTGCTGGCTGGGGCAAGGAAACTGCTCTCCCTGAACAATCTTCTGATTTTTCAATTGCCAGAGGGCTTATTTGAAGCTTGGCACTTTTGTGCTCACATCTATTGTTCTTCCTCTCCACAGACCAGTTGTTTCCTGTGCTAATAAGAAATGCCTGTGAGGGTTTGGGCAATTCCCCATCTGAGGGCTGCAGCGACAGAGAGGCTCCGCAGGTCTCTGAAGCCATCAGGGGACTTGCATCCAGTCATGCTTAGTTGATTTTGCACTTTCAGGCATCGGCGTCTTCCTTTTGCTCATGGGATAGCAGGGTGGAAGCTGGGTTGGATGAGTAACTAGTAGAGAACCTGATGCTCACATCTTGCAAGTACTTTTCAGTTAAGGTGCAGGCCTGTCCTGTGTGAGTCTGAATTCCTCCCATGATATTTAGGTTACCATGGTTATTGGAGTCTAGGGTTGGGGGTAGAGTTCATGCTTCAAAACTAAGCATCACAGAATCTGCGTTACTCTGATATTTGCATTTATTTACCATCATACTAGCTGATCCTCCTCTAATCATGTTCATGGTGTGTCTTCAATAATGCAACAGAAAAAAAATGAACTAAAACTTATCAATTTTTCTCATCCCTACAAATCACTTCCTTGCTTAAGCCTGGCTCTGACTTTGTAGTGTTTCCTTCCAAGACTGCAGGACACAGATTTCATGTTTGCTAGATTTTTTTTATTTTTATTTGTGGCCTGTGATATCTGACCAAGTTAATTTCTGTTGTTTGTTTCACATAAAGATTCACAGCAGGTAAAACCTTGGAGAGATTGTATTAGACAGATGAACTGTGGCAGAGTGGAGTTACAGTGAGATGCTTAGCCTTTTCTAACTGTTAGTACTTTAGCAATGACACTGACAGGCTACAGTGAAGATCTAATACCTCGGGATGTTATTTCTAGGATGTCATTCTCCTTTCACTTGCGTAGCTCAGGAGCAAACATTTGGAGAATTCAAAAATTTTATATGTCCTTGCCATCTTGGGCACTGAAATTTTCAAGTTTATCTGGTACCCAAATCCTTAACAGGTGGCCTGAATTTCTCAGGTTATTCAGAAACCAGCAGCAGCTTGCATTGAGGTCAGAACTCAAAGCAGCAGCCTGAGTTCATATGCTAAATCAAGAGGGATGAAGATGCATTTGTGTGTGTGTGTGTGTGTATATATATATACATGAGTTACAGCATGAATCAGGATCAAGCTGAAAGAGAGATGGACTTCACTGCGCAGTAGGTATGGGAAGCCTAGATTAAAAAAATATTTAAAAATAAAAATAAAAGGAGAGATGGGGTGACAAAATAGTCGATAATTTCTGAATTCTCACCTTTTCATTTCTGTGATACAAAGGGTAGTTGGCATAGACTGCATGGAGCAGCCAAGTAACATCCAAGGTAGTGTTTAGGTTTAGGAAGGAGTGGGTTTCTTCTGATTCTTCTGCCAAACACAATGCTCTTATTTCTGCTGCAGAGGACAGAGTATTATGTTTGAGTCTGAGTCATCCAATTTTGCTGCAGGCCACGTGAGACTTTAGCTTAATAAGTACAGCAGGTTCTGAAGCTATTATTAAATCATTCCTATCATCTGGTAGGAAACATCTGAATGTTGTGTTGTTCCATGACACAATCTGCATGTTTGGTTTTCCACTGAGACTTGGGGCTAATAGCCATGTAATGGAGGGGTTTGATATAGCTATTGCTGTTGGGAATCCTTGTAACACTTCCTCCCCTTCCTCCTCTAGCTGCAGCTTTCCAGTTATATGAAAGCAAAAAAGCCTTCTAGCAAATAATGGAAGAGCTCACAAAAATGTATCGATCACGTACTCCCTGTCCTGAAGTGATATGCAGGGTCCTCTGTGCTGGAGTGACTGTCACCCCATCGAAGTGTGGGCATACGCAGCTCGGTGCCAGCACGGATGAGCTCTGTGCTTCCCTCTTGGCTCTTTTCCAGGGTTGAGAGTAAGAAAGTTTGCTTGCTTGCTTGCTTTGAAGAGGAGAACATATTAGCACAGCTGGTCAGCACATCTGCTTGCAAAATGGAGTGGTTGCTTAAAGCAGAGAGCAATGTCAAGAAACCAGTTTTCCTTGCTCTGATGTTCACATTGACGGGTCTCAAAACTGGGGTCACCAGCCCAGAAATGCAGAACTGTGATGACTGACAAGTCTGGATGGGGAAGCCTGAGGGGGTGCTTTAGGACTGCTGCCTGTATTGGAGCTATATTTGACATGCTAACTTCTCACATGCTTCACTGTCAGGTAAATCATGAGAGACTGACTTTACAGACCTCAGATTTTGGTAAATAATTACTTGAGGGGGATGAAATCCCTCTTCAGCAAAACACCTAACGATGATGAATTGATTACATTCCCTGGTCAGTCAGAGTAAAGCTAACACGTCTGGTTCTCGGGATAATTTCCCCATCCCTGGTGTTTGAAATAAGACCGCATGGTAGGAAAGTTACAGATGATGTAAGCCATTCAGTAGCAGGGAAAACAAAGCTCCTACATTTGCCTGCTTGAAATCCTATAATAACATAATGCATCTGCCGAAGCAATATCTAAATCTCATTCCTGTGTGTCAGCAGAAAGGAAATGGTATTCCTCAGCACAGACTGGTTCCTATACACAGTTTTTTTTCAGTTTTCCCAGGCCCATAACAGCAGACAAAATGAATGACTAGCATCCAGTACGCTCACCTACGCATCCCTTCTGTGTTGCTTTTGCTGTCTGTGTTTTCCAGGCACAGCTGAAATTGCCCATGTAAATGTGTTTTGCTGAGAACAACAACAACAACAAACAACCCTGTGATCAACTATATCTTATTTTTTATGCCAAAAAAATGGATGTAGTAAGTGCTCCATTGCTGCATGCCTTTCCAGCAATTTTCTTATTCTGTGATGTGATTGTTTACAAGCAGATTTGCCCAAGCAATTCCTTCATGAATGTTAGTTTGGTTCCCCCAGAATCAAATTCTGGATCTGCTTCATGGTGTACAGCCTTTGCTGGCCTCTGCCCATGCAGGTACCACAGCTTTCTGCAGCAGCTGATGCCCTCCATGGGGGATGTGGCAGCCAGGCATGAATGCCAAAGGCAGAAGATTATCATACAGTGATGCATGGTGATGGATTTGGGGTCTCTGGAGGACTTGGCTGAGCTTACATTCATCAACCTTTACCTTATGCAGTGGAGCCAGTTGTTGAAGCTGGCCAACACGAAGCTGCAGGCCGCCATGAGGCCTCCCCTCAGCCTGCTCTGCTCTGGGCTGAACAAACCAAGGGACCTCAGCTGCTCCTCATACATCTTGCCCTCCAGACCCTTCACCATCTTTGTAGCCCTTCTTTGGACACTCTCTAATAGTCTAACAGTTTTAAGTCCTTCTCATACTGTGGTGCCCAAAACTGCACACAGTACTCGAGGTGAGGCCGCACCAGTGCAGAGCAGCAATCTCCTCCATCTCTTGGCAAGGCCTCTCTGCCCTCAAGGGAGTCAACAACTCCTCCAAATTTAGTTTCATCTGCAAACTTAGCATGCCAAGTAGGACAACATTTGACAGCTTCCAGTTGACTAGTTGCTTATAGCGATACTTAATTTATGGTAGCCAGCACACATCTCAGTTTTGTGTGCAGTGGTGGGGTGTTCATAACCCATGGCATACCTTAAAGACTTGCAGAGACGCACCCAGTCACACCTCACACAGAGATGTACACTCAAACCAGGCACGCTTCTGGGCAGCAGCTCTTCAGCAGCAGATACACTTCTTTAAATACAGCTCCAGTCTTGGTTACTCACTCCATGAACATGGTGGTGGTGGCCTGGAGGAGGGGAAGGGTTGTGTAGAAGACAAATAGAACAGACCAAATGCACCATTTTGTTAAGAAAAACAAAGTGATTTAATGCCTTTGGCTTTCTCCCTAGCAAATGCAAGGGTCAAACTCTCACAGGCTCCAAAGCAAGCAGGACTTGGCTTCTCTGTAGGAATCCTATTATACTGATAAAGTAATTCTGGCTCTGCAGCTTTTTCTCTGCTTGCTAGCACTGTTCCTTGGGCAGAGGGACAGAGGAGAGTGGTGCTGCACTGCTGGCAGGAGAGGGTAATAGGAAATGGTGGGGAAACTGCACTCCTTGGGTGAAATGGGACAGGGGGAAGAGCATGGAGCACCCACAGCCATGGTGCGTGAAGGTACCAGGGCAGGTAGTGAGGAGCATAGCACTGGTCAGAGGAAATGATGAAAGAATAAGCAAGAGAAACACAAACAGTAAAAGTGCAGCAAAAAGGAGTGGGGTTGGAGAGTAGAGCTGGCCACAAATTTATCCTCTTTTTAATAGAGGGCCGTTGGGGGTTTTGTTCTGTTTCTATGTGTTCAGAAAGTTGCTTGATCTTCTCAGCTTCTCACCAGAAAATTTGCTTGCTGTCTGTGAAAAGTTCATTCCTCTCTTATGAGACAGCGGCCGAGAGCCAACAGTGTGTTTTCATCAAACGCTTGGGCAGAGGGAGAGACTCAGGACTCAGGGAGGGGGAAGCCTCCCCACCCAGCGTCCAGACTGTGGGGAAGCAACTGACAATGAAAGGATAAGGATTTTTTAATGAATAATAATAATAATAATAAAAATCCAAGGTGAATTCAGTGAAATCCACTCAAAGAAGGAAAAAGAGGAAAGAAAGGAGGGAAAGGGGAGAGGATGAAAAACTGGGATGGAGACATGGCTTTGGCGGTGTTGGAGAGTGACAGGAGAGGATGCAACCACTAATGAAACCTCTCTGGGAGAAGTTTATCACTAAAAGTCGGCTACTGTAGACTGTTAGGGACAGCATCAAGAGTTGTCCCCTGTGATGGTCTCCGAGCTGCTCTCCTGGCAGTGTACCCAAAAACCACCACAGCGGTGTCCCTGAAGGGGAAGGTTGCTCTCATTGCTCAAGGCTTCCCATGATGGCCCTTGTCAAACCCTGATTTCCCTCACGTGGCTGTCAGTCAGTCCAGGGTTGTGCAGTTTGCTGTGCCCATGGCTTGTAGGGACACTGCCATGCAGTCGGGACCCTTGTCCCATGCTACCCGTGCAGTTGTGAGAAGACAGGAGAGGCTGTGGGGCAGCCCCAGGGGAGCCAGGAAGTGGAAGGGACTCTCCAAATGGCTTGTGATTCATGGCATACATGTTAGCAGGTCATCGGGACACCAGGACATCCACCTGTTGTTACACAAGGCCGTGGGCTGAGACCAAAGCCTGGAGGTGAAGAGCAGTGATGAGACCCAATAACTCCCAGAGGTGGGACAAGGGATGGAGAGGCTGATCACTGCCAGCCCTAGAAGGGTGCAGAAGACACAACCAAACCCTGCACATGGCCACCAACCCAGGAATAACCCATGAGATGTGAGGAGGACTTGGAAAGTAGTGTCCCTTGTCCTCCGTGACAGCTGATACTGGGCCTAAAAATCTGGGCTCAGTCTGTGGTGTTTGGCTGCTGGGTGGATGGCCTGGACATGCTGCCCTGGTGCCTGGAGGCTGAGTGGGCTTCTTGGACATTGCACGGGCTTGCTTCTGTGGGAGGTAGGAAGGGAAGCACTGTCATGAGCTGCTTTTCTTTACCTCTTGCAGTATCTTGGACTTTAATGTTCACACCTTGAAATAAATGTTACCAGTCTTGGGTTCACTTGGGACCACCCATATGAGCAGGAGGGTGCAGGACATGGAGGGAGGTGTGCGATGAGACCCATCACTGTGGTGAAAAGTCAGGAGGAGGCTGTGTGGGACAGAAGCAAATGAAGGACAGAGAAAGGGTAGTGAAATATATTGACCAAAAAAAATCTCAGTTTTCATGAGACCCACCCTCACCCTAAGCTACTTCCATTTCATTTTCTATAATACTTCAGTGCTGCCCTTTCTTCTGACTGTACCATTAATTGTATGACATTTACTGTTTTCCTCAGGAACTGGAGCCTTATTATGGCATGAAAATCCTGGTTCAATTTTGTTCCTTGGCTAACATCTCTGGCTCTCAGACTTGTAGACAAAAGCTCACGTACATGACCTGGATGAACAGCCAGGTTCAGAAATCAGGAGACAAGTAAAAAGAAAAATCAGAAATGTGTTATTTGAAAGCAGACACTAATGATTTCTCATCCAATCTTCTGACTTGCTGTGGTCGTGACCTATGACTGTCAGAAATGGTGACAATGCTAATGGAGAGACGCATAATGGGTGATTGTCTAGGTAACGTTCCCAGGGAGCAGCGTCACTGAACTCAACATGGTTTCAGAAACTGCAGGAGTGTTAGAAGTTTCCATATTTCATCCAGCCTTCAGCTCTCTGGTGAAGCAGGCCAGATACTTTCTGTACTACCTGGGCGCACAATCTTTTGTCATCCTTTTCACATGGTATCCATGGCTCTCTTCCGGCCTCCCGTGCCAAAAGATGAGCCCCTTTAATCTGTTGTATAAAGGAAATACAATGGGCTTCTGCCCATTAATTGCAATGGCACTGAATGCTCTGTGCAAACAGGATATATATCAGAAAATACGGACATCATGGAAAAATGTTACTTAATGTGTGAAGTATTATCCTGCTATCTATGAAGAAGTATTTTAAAATCACATTAAAATATAGTGTTTCATTTCTTATGTACTGCAAAGTGTTGTTCAAAGTCCCTTTATACTGACCCAGCAGATGCTCACACCGCCACTCGGACCTCTGCCAGTAGCAGTGGATGCTCGTCCTTCTCTGACTGCCGCAGGTGATGCCAAGCTCTCTGCCCATGCCATCCCTTTCACCAAGACACAAAGACACACAGACCTCCTTCCCCCCAGATCCCCATCCCATGCATATGTTAGGCATGCTGTGCCAGGCTGGCACAAGCATTAGCAACCCTTCATTAGTCCTCGAGCTCTCTCCAAACTTCAGGATGTCTGAGGTCTGCTTGTCAGAAAGATGGAAAGAGACGATTTGCACTGAGCCGCAGAGCAGCACCGAGCTGTTCAGATGGCTGCCTCCCAGAACATGCATCTGAGGTAACTTTGCTTTCATGTGATGTGTAAAATGCCAGGCAGTTTTCTTTAAATAGAGTCGTGTGTTGCTTACCTCCTGTTTGGGAGCATGGGCTCTGGTCCCCCACTCAGGCTTTCTTGCCAAAAGCATGAGCCAATCTTGTCCAGTAGAGGGAATTTACTTTTCCACTCCTTGGCTCCCAGCCCTCTGAATGATCTAGCAAGTGACTCCAGACACAGTTAATTTCGTTTATTTTTTCCCCATCAGCTATGGAAGGTTCCAGCTGGGTCGGCTAATTTCTTCCACAGCCTTATGAAAACAGGTTTTATAGCTGGGCTTTCCCAGAAGCTCTGCACCAGGGCTCCAACATGCTGGCTACATCTACCATTAGTGGTCAGCTAGGGTTTGTGCACATGGACTGCATGCTTCATACGGCACACAGCGGTGCTGACAGCAAGATTCCAAGGCGCTTGGGTACTCTTAAATCCATGAAAATACTTTATATGAAGGACTAGGAAGAGGGAGCAGGGTTACAGAGATGGGAGGGGACTGAGAAATTAAGGGAAGATGTGGAAAAGGGAAGGTAGAGAGGGAAGGGAGCCTGAAAAACCACTGGAGAACCTGATGGGTTGCAGCAATCCAAGACCGTGCAGTCAAATCTGTCTGCAGGCAGCCGCAGCTCTCTGTGTCTGCAGTGCCTGAGGTCCTGCTCACCCTGGCAGGCAGACGGAGCCAGGAGAGGTGATGCAAAGTGCCCTGAGCAAAGTCAGGACCTAGGGTCAACTGTGTCAGTGTTGTAGGGCTGGTGACAAGGAACCAATGTAAGAGTTTGTGACTTAACTCTGCTTCCTATTTGTCTTTCCCATGTTTTGAGCTGGTGTGTTTTGAGACATAAGCAAGAACCACTGCTACCAGAATTTTAACAATAACTGTAGGCATAATAATAAAGGCTGTATTATCATGGAAGTGGCCAGCATTGTTGTGTTAAGGAGCAAAGCTGAATCCAGAGTGAATAATACTACCTCTCCAGCCCTCAGGTCTGTGTGTCTCAGAATCACAGAATCTCAGAATCATCCAGGTTGGAAGAGACCTCTAAGATCACCGAGTCCAACCTCTGACCTAACACTAAAAGAAGTCCTCCACTAAATCATGTCCCTAGGCTCTAAATCTAAACGTCTTTTAAAGACCTCCAGGGATGGTGACTCAACCACTTCCTTGGGCAGTCTATTCCAGTGACTAACAACCCGTTCAGTAAAGAAGTTCTTCCTAATATCCAACCTAAACCTCCCCTGGCGCAACTTTAGCCCATTCGCCTTCATCCTGTCACCAGGCATGTGGGAGAATAGACCAACCCCCACCTCGCTACAGCTTCCTTTAAGGAAGTGGAGTGCAATAAGGTCGCCCCTGAGCCTCCTCTTCTCCAGGCTAAACAGTCCCAGCTCCCTAAGCCACTCTTCATAAGACTTGTTCTCCAGACCCCTCACCAGCTTCGTAGCCCTTCTCTGGACTCGCTCGAGCACCTCGATGTCCTTCTTGTAACGAGGGGCCCAAAACTGAACACAGTACTCGAGGTGCGGCCTCACCAGAGCCGAGTACAGGGGGACAATCACTTCCCTGGACGTGCTGGCCACGCTGTTTCTTATGCAAGCCAGGATGCTGCTGGCCTTCTTGGCCGCCTGAGCACACTGCTGGCTCATATTCAGCCAACTGTCAACCACTACTCCCAGGTCCTTCTCTGCCAGGCAGCTCTCCAACCACTCATCTCCCAGCCTGTAGCACTGTTTGGGGTTGTTGTGCCCCAGGTGCAGGACCCAGCACTTGGCCTTGTTGAACTTCATACCGTTGGCCTCGGCCCATCAGTCCAGCCTCTCCAGATCCTCCTGCAGAGCCTTCCTACCCTCGAGCAGATCGACACACGCACCTAACTTGGTGTCGTCTGCAAACTTACTGAGGGTGCACTCGATTCCCTCATCCAGGTTATTGATAAAGATATTAAAGAGAACTGGCCCCGGTACTGAGCCCTGGGGGACTCCACCAGTGACTGGCCTCCAACTGGATTTGACTCCACTCACCATGACTCTTTGGGCCTGGCTACCTAGCCAGTTTCTAACCCAATGAAGCGTGCGCCAGTCCAAGCCAAGAGCAGCCAGTTTCTTGAGGAGAATGCTGTGGGACACAGTGTCAAAAACCTTACCGAAGTCAAGGTAGACCACATCCACAGCCTTTCCCTCGTCCACCAAGCACATCACTTTGTCATAGAAGGAGAACAGATTCATCAAACAGGACCTGCCTTTCATAAAGCCATGCTGACTGGGCCTGATCGCCTGGTTGCCGTTCAAGTGCCGCGTGATGACTCTCAAGGTAATCTGCTCCATGAGCTTCCCTGGCACTGAGGTCAAACTAACAGGCCTATAGTTTCCCAGGTCAACCTTCTGGCTCTTCTTGTAGATGGGCATCACATTTGCTAGCCGCCAGTTGACTGGGAGTCCCCCTGGCCCAGCCATGCCAGGAGATGCTGCAGATCCCCTTTAGCCCATGTTCAAGTGGTCTTGCCATGAAAACTGGGACACCTGTGTGATTATGGCTGTACAACTTGGTTTGGGGATGGGCTGAGGTGACTGAGAAATAAGGCTGGAGCCAAGAGCAAGGTGGGGAGCTAAGCTGCTGCAAGGTGAAGGCTCGAATACAGGTGTTTGAGGCCCAGATAGCTAGATCATAGAAAGTTCCTAGTATTAGCCATCAGTCATTATCTGATTAGCATTAAATATGATCATTTCCAGGCCAGGTCCTGTGGAAACCTGGTAGTGTATAAAAAAAATGTGCAAAGAAGCAAGCGAAAATTTCCATATACAGAAAGTCCTGTGCTTTCCATAGACGTATGAAAAGGAGTTAAAGCTGGAGTGCAAAAGTCAGACGTGTTTTGCCATGGACGTGATGGAGGAGCTTACGCTGGCATAACCATCAGTTTAGCCATTAGCAGCCTAACTGCCACGAAAAACTAATTCCTATATTGACTTGACCCTGACTCATATTTGTGGTGGAGAAAAGCCCGTCAGGAGTGGCAAAACTCCTTTCAGTAGGTTTGAGGGGAGAAAGGTGGAGAGACCAAGCAGTAAGACAAGGCTCTGTGGAGTGTGGAGCAAGGCAGACACATGCAAGAGACCTGCGGGTGAAGGACAGCACCAGCAAGAAAAGGTTATTGAGCCAAAAAGGCAGCTGAGATGCTTAGGTACTGATTAGGTAAAGGATATATATATATATATATATAATTTTCATCCTCTGCTTCTTTTTCTTAGTTCAAAATACATGACCTTCCTGAAAAGAGTTGAGTCATGCTCCAGCCACCCATCACCACCATGATGTCAAGCCACACATTCTCCATCCCAGTGGTTCAGGAAGCATTTCCAAACACAACTTTACGCCCCCATCACTCCCCTCCAAGGGCATCTGTGCTTTGTGCAAAACCCAAGGTTTTTCCTCCTTGTCCTTGCCCAAAGGCACTTCTCGCAACCATTCATGCAGGGCAGGATCTGGCCCAACTGATGAGTAGGGTTTGATATGGTAGGATAGTTCTTCTAAGGTACTTTCACCCACATGGCAATGTGTAATAAAATAGGGACACCTGCGGGGGCTGGACCTGTTAAAGGCAGGCAGTGATCTCCTAGAGCTGCACAGCCACCTTGACAAATGTCATCTTTTGTCGCCTTTCAGGCTGGGCCTTATATTTTTCGCAGGCTCTTACCATAATTTCTGAGAGCTCACCTTCTCTGGATTCACCTCTACATGAAATGTTCTTGAAAAGTGCAATGGTTAAACAAGGGACACCCGGACATCTTGCAGCTCTTCCATCGGCAGCCTCAGAAAACACCAGCAACAGTGCCAGAACGAGCTGGTCCCGGCTGCTCTGTATGCTCCCAGCCAGGCACACAGCCTGTGCCGTGCGAGGGCGGAGGAGCGGCTGTCTCCAAACCCTCTCCCCTCCATGACCCAGCCTCACCCGCCGCTGCTCTTTCAGCTCCTGGCAGGCGCGGGCACTGCAGAGCAGTGCAATCACGCAGCAGATGGCACCTGGCATCCGCTCAGAGAGTCAGCCATCGGGTGCTTTCCTCCCTCCTCGTTTTTTAGCTACACCTTCAAACGGGGGACACGCTTGCCAGGATGCTTCACTTTCCCTTCAGCAGCACATGCCTTCGCTCCCGGGGTGGCACGGGGTGAGAGCGTGGGCTTTGCGTGTCCTTTGTGCTTCTGGCGCTCGTGGCTTTACGGCTGCTGCTTTTTCTTCCCAGCTTACGATAAGAGGAGGGATGTGGAAATCAAGCTGCTGGGTTTGGGCAGAAACAGCCCCAGCCCCTGGCTGCAGTGGGTGTCTAAGGGCATCTCCAGCGCACGGCACGGCTGGGAGCCTGCTGGCAGCCTGCGGGAAGCTCACCAAAAGGGTCGGCACCAATTTAGCAATCCCGCTCCCGTTTCAGTGTAAAAACGATGGAGGAGGTTTCCCCCCCATCAGTGAGTGCTGCTCGGCTTTCTGTGTGTGCCTGCGAGCCCGCAGCTCCCAGCCCGAGAGCAGAAGGGGGCTGTTGCCATGGGAATGGAGAGGGCACTTACGGAGAGCATCTGGAGCCGCATCCCTGCCTGCCCAAGGCAGCTGGATTCGGAGGGGAGCACAACTAAAAGGAGGTGGCAGAGAGACAGAGACACAGCAAAATGCGTGCACGTTAGAGGAGGGACCTCCCCAGAATGAGAGTGCAGTGGGACACAGAGGAGCAGGGACACCAAACTGCCAGGCAGCGGTGGCTCGGCTTGGTGGGATAAGCCTTGTTCTCCGCTCTTTTTGACGCTGGGAAAAGGCCCAGCAAAAGCCCGGCTGTAGCAAGATGGGATCTGCCTCCTCCACTTACCGGCCCAAGTGTATTTATTTGGATATTGATGGAAGAATTCAAAAGGTACTTGTGCTGTTTTTTCGCAAAGTGGCGTCTCCGGCCGCAGCGGCGGCTGCAGGCTGTGCTTGCTGGGTGTCCTCTGTAAGGCGAGTGAGACGCGTGCCTGCATTCAGCACCGCTGCGGGCTTCAAGCCCCTTTTGAAAGGGAGGGGGGTCTCCAGCAGCTTCTGCTTTTGTACACAGACTTTAATTTAAAGGGGAAGGGGCTGCTGGCAGCCTGCGAGCGCCCGGTGCCGCCGGCGCTCGCTGCCTGCGCGGGAGTTTCTCAGCGTTGCAGGACTTGCAGGACCCCTCTCCGAGAGCAGCCTCCTGACGTGTTTGCAAAGTTTTGCCGGCGGAGAGGTGTTCCCCGGGCTTTCAGCCCGGCCACCGCAGCTGGAGAGCACGGAGCTGTTTCGGGATTGCCTACCAGAGGGCTTGTAGGACGGGTGCTTTCCTAGCGGGACGTTACAGGGCGGGCAGGTGCCGGGTGCTGCTGTGCGGCTGCGGTGCCGCGGGGCCCCGCCGCCCTTGTGGAGCCGGTTGTAAATGTCGATGGACGTTAATCAAATCTCGAACTCCTGTTAGTCTGCCTTGTTTGCTTAGCCACGGCTCACAGCACAGGGGAAACTGCAGGGGAAAATGTGTTCTGGCTGAAGGGGAGAGCTCACGCCGTAGAGCAGAGAGCCCACTGCTTTTAAACAGAGAAACGCCTCCGTGTTTTTGTAAGTCAGTCCTCTTTTTCTTCTTTCTGACGGCAGTTCCTTGGCCACAGACCGAGTGCCTTTTATGAAACAGAGCGAAAGCCACCGAGAGGCTCACAAGTAAGCTCTGACTTGCAAAATTCAAATATCCGTCCTTGGTGCTCCAGCTCTAAGTTGTCGTTTCACCCAGCCGCGCCTTGTCTTTCTCCTTTAAAAAGAAACCAGTGGAGATGCCCTTCCCCTTCCCTTATCTCCCATGTATGAATGACCACAGGAACAGGGCAAAGGCAGAGCTCAGCCGTGCCCTGCCCCGCGTGCCTCCACTGCCCACGGTCCCCTCTGTCACTGCCCGGCAGACCCCCTGCCACCAGCAGCCTTGCCGCGCACCACCGTGGAGCCAGCTGTCAGAAACAGGACCCTGGGGAGTTCTGTTCTTCTGAGAGCGTACGGAGCATTTCTGTAGGTGTTAGTAAATCACATCATTTGTCATGTCCACTGGGTTTTGGCTGTTTTTTTTTTGTTTGTCTGTTTTTTTTCTTTATTGTTTTTTAAAAGAGCATTTTCACAAAGCCAGTCCCTGGAGAGTACTTTTGTCACTGAAAGCACAGGAGAGGCACAGTCGCATGAGCAAGCAAATGCAAACTCGGGCGGCACTAAGCATTTTTTTGCTCGATAAATGTTATCTGTTTCTTTTGTCAGATGTGAAATTCCATCTGTGCAATGTTTGGAAGGATTCCTGCTATAAAAATACTGAGTAAATGGGGTTCACCCAGGGGTAAGCAGGGCATATCTCAGATCCTCATGCCTCCTCAGTAACAACATCCCTTGGAGAGAAAAAAAGCAGCCCTTAATCTTCTGAGGAATGCAATATTTGAGGCTTCTAAAGGGAACTCATTAAATCAATGCTGAGCCGGTAATGAGGTATGAGCTTCGTTACAGCAGATCTTGCTGAGTTTGAAAGGGCTCAGCTCCAACTTGCAACTGCTTGCTGGACATGGCAGGGCTGTGTGATGGCCAGGACCGGCCACGCCACAAGGACGTTTAGTCACGGTGGCAATTACTAATAGTCAGCTCTGTGTTTCCACTGCACCTTAAACCAGTGTGACCTCGGGGTGTGCTGCTGATTTTGGAAGATGCGATTTCCCCTCTGCGCTGGAGTGAATGAAGGGACAACCCGGGCCCAGCGGGCTGCATGCCACCACTCCTGGGAGCCCGAGCGTTGCAGACGAGCACTTGAAAATGCTCTGCAGCAAGAGCTGAACTAAGCTAAGTAGGTTTGTGTGTCATCGCGTCCAGAGAGGCACAAGTGGGGAGGGCAAAGGGATGCGGCTCACTGTTTTACAGCAATGGTTGGAGTTGGAGGAGAGTTTGCTGGTCTTGAATGGACACATGGAAGGGAATGACTCCAGCAGGAACGTCGCTGTGGGTGCTCACAACCAAAAGTCTGGCTTCTGTGTCCACCAGGAGAAGGCTTTGGCCTGCTGATAGCTGTGTCCTGGCCAAGGAACGGAGGACCAGGGTACCTGTAGGGTGGCCACCTGCTGACCTGGTGGAGGCAGAGCCACAACTGAAGCATGAGGTGGAGGGGAGAGCCCTGCCGAGGCTGCTGGAGAGGGAAGATCAAAGGCTTCGCAGCACTACAGCTGCGTGCTGAACCAGTGCCCTGCGCAGACCCGCTTCAAAGAGGCCATTTGTTCTTGGGGCCGATTGAAAAATGGGGTTTTGGCATAACGCCCCTCCTAATCAGTGCCCACATGATGTGGATGCACATCTGGGGAAATCAGCACCGCTGGATTTACTTATTTCTAAAGGATGCTCTTGCCCAGAGACGTTCAGAAGGTCATAAGCCACTTGCCTGGTCACCCAACTGCCTCTGCACTTTGCATGCATGTCCACAGCTTCACACACCTGAGAAACACGTCTGTGTCCCACTTACACACAGCCAGGATTGCTGCCAGCTGAAGGAGAAGATGGTGGATTGGGGAACGGTGCCCTCATTTCACAGAAGATAAGGAGACCTCACAGCACCACAGCGGGCAGGGATTTCTCCTCAGTCCTGGAGTGCCACTAGATGGGGTCAAGGACCCAAGCCCCCCAGCCTGCCAGTGGAGAAGTGAGGTTTGACTTGAAAAACTTGAGCAAGCCACCAACAGCATCTCTGCGGTATTATTTTCCTTCATAATGTCATTAACCCTTTGGCTGCTTTTTTAAGAAAAAATCCTCTTGAGTCTGTTTTGAATTAAAAGTCCACCAGCACAGAGCTCACACTCGTTTTTATTTTTTTTCCACACAGAAACTACTGGGGAACATTTGGTTTTGACCTTTGAGATTAAAGTGGTGAGAAAGCAGAACCAGCCAGTGGCCACATTCCCAGGTGGGTGGCTTCATGGCTCTTGTTTTCAAATGTCACAGGGTGGTGGCTTTGTTCACACAGTTGTAAGGAGTTCTTCTGAGAAAATGCTTGTCTTGAGAGGATTTCTGTTTCCAGTGTCTTAATCAACATCATATTTATAACAAGGATGGAAAGTCAGAAGCCTACAGAGCCTGAATGAACTAGAAAAATGAGGACTGCTGCTTTTGTCAGAGATTCAAGGAGATCACTCCGGGTGATATTTCTTCCCCTTCAGAAAGCAAATCAAGAATTTTTGGAGTCATTTTGCTGCTTTACTGAGTCATTCTGGATGCTGAGCAGAGAAATTCGCTTTCTTTTCCTCTGAGAAACATATTGACTCCAACCTTTCTCAGCGTCTACTGTGCTGGCCCATCAAGCAGGACAACAAGATTCCCACAGCTCTTGCTCCCCTTGGCCTGAGGTCCACGAAGAGCAGAACAAAGCGAAGATTGGGTTTTGGTGCTGCGGTTATTGCACTGAAATGTTAGGGCATAGGAATAGTTTCTGTCATGTGAGCTTTTCTTTTTAATTAGAGCAACAGCCACTGTGGTATAAATGCCTAGACTCCAGCAAACCCAACAGATTTTTCCAAAGCTCGCCGTGCTATTTTTAACACGCCGAACTGGATTCAGATTAAAAACAAAACACAGCAGAAAAATAGTGGTATGATGATCAGTTCAAGGCCATTAAAAGTCTTCGTACCCCTAATTGCTGCAAGACAGTCCCCGTGACTCTCTTGGCACAGGGGACAAACATGCTCTGCACTGCCCACGTCTTCGTCCTGTGTCTGTTTAGATGAAGGATTTAGCACAATACACGTTGGTTTTTAGGGTGATACACCAGGGTGTGCAGAGGAGGAGGTCATGGGCAGTTGGGACATGGACACCTCTTGGGGCTGCTCTGCCTGGCCGCTGTTCGCAGGTTCCTCCAATGCCCAAATCCTCTTTAGCCTCCTTAGTGAGGCATAAATATGTTTTTTGTGGGACCAAGGCCATTTTCTTGTTACTGGCAGCTGTCTGTGGGTGATGCAGGGTGCAAGGTAGCGCAGCTGGAGTCTGGCCAACCCCAGCTCTGCGACTGTAGTTAGCCACGGTGAGCTCAAGGTGGCTGCTGGATGTCCTCATTGTAAACCAGCAAAAAATAAAGAGTGGGTTCTGTCAGACTCCATCATGTCACAGCACCTAAAGAGTATGTAAACATCTGAGAGAGTAATAACGGCTTCAAAACAGAGAAAAACTGAGAGAAAATGTTGGACTTGAGGCCTCTCTCTCCCCTTTCCTGCCATCTTTCCTCCCCAGCGAGCATCCGTTGAGCACATAGGAGGCCAAACCACAATCCCAGCACAGCTCCGTAATTCCAGCACAGCTCCATCATCCTTCTACGCCCATCCACCAGGAAGTCTTCTTTACCCGTGCGGATCTTTCTGTGGCCACATGTAGTCTACTGTACCTGTTGCAGTCCATGCTCACTTTAGCCAAGACAAAGTGTAAGTTTAACACCTTCCTGCTGGTGTTACCGAAGGATTTGGACAAGCAAACTGTTGAAGCTTATGTTATTTATATGGGACTCTTTTGGTATAGTACAAACAAGACAAAGCCATTTTGTTTCTAGCACCTTTCTGGTTAACTTCTACAGCTGCAAACTGGCCTTTCACTTCTCGTTGCTTTTCCTTACTCTGTTGACTAACATCATGCTTCTACCACCCCTACATTATCAAGCATGTTGGAACATCAGGCATCATTATTTTTGTTAGTATTTTTGAAACAAGCAGCCTAGCTTAGCTCACATTTAGTGAGGACATTTGGTCCTAAAGCATCTTTACCACTCAGTTTATGAAACATTTCAAGCCTAATGCATTAATGTGCTACAGGGTTAATTGCATTTAGTACTCCATTAGAAGCAATTCTGTGCCCTTTCTGTGTTAATAGAAGCTAGAATATAAACATTTTAGTTAATTGTCAAAGGTTGAAATATTTCTGTATCTGCTGTAGAAGCTAAGAAACTTTCAGCTCAGCATCACAAAATCTGCCTTGCTGGTTCCTGGTTGTATTCTGCCACTAGTCATAATTGCTGAAAGACTGGATACTGTCAATGTGTCCCTTAGTGTAGCGAGTAGGGTGCACATGGTTCTCTTAAATGTAACCTCTTTCCTCCACAACCCCAACAGCTCTATAAAGTGATGAGATCCTTCTTTATAGTGTCAGAGACCACCTCTGCCGTACTGTCCCTCTCAATGGATGTCCAAGATTGCCCTAGGGGAGTCACACATATCATTGCATCACGGACATTTTCCTAAGAAGAGAAAAATCTCCTTTCTTATAGCTTTCTGTTCAGGAAAGTTATAAAGGATGGGAGTTGCAGCTTGCCATATAGCCACACGCCTCAGGATCCTGATGCATCATCTCTGTCTGGCTCCTGTTTCTCTTTTCAGGGTAATGTATATAATTAGGGAACTAGCGGGATTCACCCCACTTAAACATAAACCACAGTCATCTAAAAGTCAGCGGTGACTGCTCCAAGCTAGTCATGTAGGTTCCCCCACAGGCACTGGGGAGGCAGGCGGTATCTCCAAAGGATGATTCATCCCATCCTAGCCTGGATTTTGGAGACGCGTGGGCTGATTTTCCCTTTGGAAGTGGTCCTCTTCCAGCAATAGCAGGTGCCTAGCTGAGCAATGTGGATGAGACATCTAGCATGTAGACGTTTTGAGCTGTGTCAGACGAATCCCACTGGTATGTTTCATGTAGGTGCTGTGTTGAAACGAGTGTTGCCCAGCCGCACCAGGGCTTGAAGGTAGGTGTGAACCAGCAGGGCTGCAGCGCTCTGGCCATTGAAAGTAAAAAATCTGCCCTGTTCCTCACTGCCTAACACAGGCAGGGTCTGGAGAGCTCAGGCAGTTTTAATTTCTGTTAGGATTGTTCAGCGAGGTCTCTTGTTTTTTCTTTCCCACGCAGGCCTGTGCACACACACACATTTATTTTCCTTTCCCCTCTTAGCGAAGCTCCTACTGCATCAAACAGATGGCAAAGCTGGCAAACTATTTTTAATACCGTTTTACATTTGAAGCTCAGAAAACTGGTGTGGTTTTCCAAATATCTGCTGTTAAATAGTGCGAGAAATAAAGAAAGGACAGTTTGGATATAGCTGGGCTCATGCTATAATACTTGTATCTGAATTCAATGAATGAGAAGCCTGGGAGATGTTTAGATGTGGGGTGTTAGGTAAAGCTTCTGTTGAATATCAGGAGCCACGCCTGATAAGGAAGGTACTCGTCACTGTTATTTGAGGAAGATCTATTTGCTTACTTGCCTAGAAAAAATGAGTTCCTTCCAGTGATTTCTACAGAGAGTTATCTAAGAGCTCTGGATCCTGCTTCATTTTGACATGGACAACAGAGACTGCTGTAGAGAAAGGGAAAATCACAATGAAAAATTCACATCAGCCATCTGCCTCATTCAGAAATCCTCCATGTGAAAACTACTATTACAAAAGCAGTAACAGCTTCCCTGGTCCATGAGAGATACATAACTGAGTTTTACCAGATTCTTTTCTGACACACTATCCTTCAGTCTTGTTAGTCAAAGATTATCATTTTAGATTGCTTTACCTCCACACTTTAAGGCCTGACTCCGAGCATTGCTCACTGAGCTGAATGCAAAACGCCAGCAAGTGTTAAAAGTCTTGAATACAGCAGGCAAAAGGAAGTAGGACTGCAAACTGAGCATAGGCTGGCTTTGAAAATATTCCTGCATTATTCATCTATGAGTTTCACTAGGGTTAAAAAAAAAAAATGCTAGTTAAATACTTGGAAGGGAACCCAATTACCAACAATAGATCAGGAGAGGATAACATTATGGACAGGGATTGCAGCGTACAGAGAAGATTAGTTGTTCTGAGGATCAAATATAGAACATAAATTGGATTTGTAGGCTGTGTTTTTACCCATCCTATCTCAAAGCAAAATATAATGTAATTAATTGTAAACTGGTAGGTCACAGAGTATGCGCACTGTGGTCCCTTGGTAACATCTCCATCATGGTCCTTAATGCTAAACTGCTCCTCTAAGTGAGAACGCCAGCCAGGCACCAGGACTCTCAATCCCTGCTCTTTCTGAGAAGGGCTTTAAAATCCTTGTCCCATACCAGAAGTGGATTAAGGAAGAATGACCCTTTATTTCAGAGGAAGACCAAATATATATATATATATATATATATATATATATTCCAAAAAATGCAGAAAGGACTGCAGGAGAGAAAGCAGCCCGCAGTTTCAGCCCCACAGAAGTGAGCTCTGGGCCAGGAACCAGGCATCCGACTTGAGTCACGCTGTCCTACTTCACAGTCACTGCATGCTTCATCAACATCTTATTTCCACTCCAAAAAGCCTCAGTTATTATTCATTCTGCTTTCCCCCCTTTTGCTTTGCATTACTCTCCAAAGCAGGAAGACAGAGTTCCCTGCTTAAATCAAATGACTACTTCTTGATCTTGATGGAGTGTTATTAAAATGACCCGACTAAGCATTCGGGGAAGACTAGTTTTCCAGTAATTTTTCTGCACACGGTAGAAGTTATTCTAACAGGAAAAAAAAAAAAAAAGGGCAGAAATCTGAAATAATATTAACTCTCTAACAGGAGAAACTAATTGTTCGCAGATGTTGCATCATTGTGGAGGAACACGTTCTTTCCCTCCTGGCACAAATCCAAGGGAGATGCGATTAACAGGGTTTACACGGGGCTGATTTTCTCAGTAGCATTTAAGTCATCAATCTGCAAGCTGAAGCAGAGGCCTCATTTTTCCTTCCCCATGCAGTGTATCACTTCAGTGAGACTACTTGCATGATTTTAGCTCTGCCTTTTCTTCAGAAGGGACTCTGAAGGGACAACTGAGTGTCTCTTGCTGTGCATGCAAGACCTCAGCCTGCTACCACAGCTCTAGAAACTGCTGCAGTCTCCTGCCTTTGGCCTCTGTTTGCTCCATAGCAAGGTCTCATTCCTGTCCAAAGTAGTGCTACCAGCACCAGGTGTTAGTGCACGGAGTGAGGTGCTGGGACACGTCGTGTCAGTGTTTGGCTTGCCACCCAAGATAAGAACAGGGATCAAGCAAGACGATGACTGGGTCATAGACCACTGAGACATTTGAGGTTTGAAGGGCAGTGAAATCCCTTGGTGCTGATGTGGGTCTGGATCAGACCTACAAGCAGTGCTGGAAAAGTATCATCATGGAGACCTGAGCCAAACACTGATGGGTTCAGGACATCTGCCCAGCCAACAGCATCTTCACAGGAGCGTGGAAGGTGCTCATTTCTCCGCACAGTGACAACAGGGCTGGCTATCGTCCAAGCTGCAGGTCAGCCACCTGCCCTGGTCATGGGAGAAGCCATATGTCCCATGGCCCACTGGCTGAAGTATGGCCACAAGCCAAACGTCACTGTATCAGCTTGATGGTGCTAATGTCCCTGCAATGAACATGGACTTGAGGCAAATAGGATTCCTTTACTGGGCTGGAGCCATCGGTAGTACACAGCCCTGTCCTCCTGTCTCTCCAAAATGCATTCCAGTTGTATTCCATCAGCACAACTGACATTGGCTTTATTGGGAACATAAACCTGCAGGCAATAACAGGAACAATTACATAGTCCTGGGAAACGTTGGAGGCTGTCTGCTTTGTTTTAAAAGAGAAGGAAGTTGGTTAGAAAAGCTCAGCAGGTTGCAAAAGCCAAGAACTTTAGTAGCATATGCTCTTTGATTAAGAAAAAAAAAAAAAAAAAGAGAGAGAGAAAAAAAAAAAAAAACACAAGAGCTGGGAACAACCATTTACATCCTGAGATGAGTATCAAAGTACAGTGGGTGATTCACAAATCCACTTTTAGTAAACCTAAATAAAAATGCCAAGTATGGAAAGATAAATAACATGTATGGAGATAGATCATAAGCTAGAAAATAATACCTACAGTCTTTGTTTTTCTTCCCACTCTTTCACTACTGCGTGGAGTGATGGAATTATTAACATTCATCCTCAATGAACTGAAAGCTCCTGCTGCTTTCAGTGAGTCAGGCAGCTTTCTTACCTTTAATGTTTTTTAAATATATATCTTTTTAGTCTTTTCTTCTCTTATCTGTCCCAGTCAATAATAATTGATTTCCAGAAAAAGAAGTCTCAATACCTGAAATAGCACTCCCAGAACAACACAAGCCTTTACCCTGCGCTCAGCTGCAATTAACATCATCTGCTCAGCTGCGGCATATACGAGTTGTTGGTACAGGAGCAGCTTCCCAGTACTCTGTCAGCCAATTTTAGTAGCTATCACTCCAACAGGATGCTGTGTTCTGCTTAGAGCAGGGTTTCCATGCTATCTGAACCTAATTAGCTATGTTTTATTGCTTTGATTGCTACTGTATTTTAATAAACAAGGGTCAATCACCGAGGAAGTTAGCAAAACAGCCTTTTAGAACACACCTGGGCATTAGTCCCACCCATTTCCTCAGTAACACGTGTTAACTACCCCAGCAATTAATTGCCTTGAGTTTTGGTAACGTAAATATATTACCTAGTATAAGTCCACCTGGGCTGGAAAACAGGGAAGGTGAGTGTATATTTATGTATCAGTCACAGGCATCTCTTGAGGACGCTGATGTCATTCAACTAATGATGCTTAGCTGAAAAACAAGGGTGCTTTTAACCACCCATGCAAAGTGAGACCTGAAGCATTGCTCCAGCATCAGGTTTTGGTGTATAGTATTGCATGCACAACAAGACTGAGTCATGGTGGCCAGACCTTTTGTTTTTGTCCTGATTCCTCCATTATTTCAGGAGGAAGGACAGTGAGATAGGTTTCTTTAAATCACCAGCTCTAAAAAATCATGTTTATATCAATCTTAGCCTAGACCCCAGCAGAGCTAGGTGGGCACAGAGATGGAGCCTGAGGGCAGGCTGGCCATGCCGGTACAAGAGAGTAAGGAGAATTGAGGGGTGGATGAGAAAAGAGGCCAGAAAAAGACAGTAGTGTGGAGTTGGGCATGGGCAGGGGGAAGTGCCAGAGGCAGTGTTCACTGTAGCACAGCCTCTCCAGGGCTTGGCACTGCCTCCAGAACTCCCAGGGCTTGCATCATTAGCAGATGCCTGCCATCCTTGCTGACAGAGCATCCCACAGCTTCATCAGCATGGGCAGCAGAGGTCTGGGTTGGGCATCGTGCAATGTCCCCATGCTACCAGGAATATGGGATTGTGTTATTGAGGGCTGTATGGCAACGGTGTCAAACAAATGCTGCATTCCCAACACCGCTGCTAGCCCTTCAAGGTCCAAGCCCTGATCTAGCAGCAGGAACAACTGCAGCCTAGTAGGCTGCGGGGAATTGCACACAACTGGAGGAGAAAAATGCTCTCTTTGGCTTACAGTGCGCTTAAATTGGAGTAATCCAAATAGCAGTGCATTTTTATTACCACACAAGGAGCTCCCTAAATCTGGGTTTTCCTTCCTAAATCCAGGCTGTTGCTTCATTAGATTTGCGGTTGTTGCCATCCTGCAACCCTACTGCCTTGTGTGATACCTTCTGCTGTCAGTTCTCATACATTACTGCTCTACTTCTGAATAGTGCAATTAGGTCTCTGGAGATTTCTTTTTTTATTGAAAAATAGCAAATGTATTAAAGCGGGAGCATATAATATCCCAGCTCACAAGTCAAATCAGATAATTGGAATGGTAGGCTGAGCCTTAAAATTGGCCCAGTTCAAGCCTGAATAGAGTTCATCTCCCACTGGGAGCTAACTGTCCTTTCTCTCTTCTGTCTTCATTTTCTCCCTGCTGCTGTTTGGTTTGGAAGGTGATCTTCAGTAAATACTGCAACTCCAGAGATATTATGGACCTCTTCTGCATCGCAACAGGGTTACCAAGGTAGGCCTCTCATTTACAACATTCGTTTCTCTTTTGCTCCATTAGTTCTAGCGACATTTTAAAGCCAGGGCCCAAACGATCTGGTTACCTGCTCTCCGGGCTTCTCTCTCGTTCCAGTCTTCTGGAAGAAGAAACTGGGGCAACACAGACAGCCCCAGCTGGAAAAGTGCACGAAGCCCTGGCGGGTGTTTAGCCGTCTTGAACAGAACAGAGCTACTCTACAAAAATAACACCAAGTGCAGAATCCCTGCCCAGAATACATATGGGCTCTGCGTGCCTCACTATTACACCATTTTATTCCCCATATTGAGTGAAAGGAAACAGTATTTTTAAAACCTGCATTTTAATGGAAAAACTTGGAGAAGCATTGCCACTAGGTGCTAAACTTTATATTTAGATGCACTACAGGCTAATCCCAGTTATGGGACAGTCAAAAGAAGTAACTCAAGAGAACCATTTTATAGAATAAAGGGAGGGCAGCCCCTCAGCCGTTCCACAAACCCACCCCTACCAGAGGGTATCTGCTGTCTGCAGGTGGGCCTCCACCAGCACCAGGCAGCAGATGCACAGCAGCATGCAATAAGCCATGGTGCTTACCTGTGTATGTACAGGTATGTACAGGAAAAATAAGTCAGTCCTTTAATCAATATTTTGTTGTATGACTCCAGATCTAGGGACTGAAAGATGAAATAGTCTATATTGACACAGAATTTGCATAGGTTGGTACATAGAATGAATGGCCTTTGCTGCTTATCCATGTTGTTCCCTCCCATTTGACATTAAAGACATGAATAACTCTCATTTGCCTGTGATGGTGTGCTTCCACCCCATCAAGCAGGAAACTTGGTTTAGCACTCAGTCATTCATGAGTAGGGCGTTTATGGCATATTTGTCTTTTTATTTTTAGCAAAGGACTTCTGCAGTTCTATTCATTCTAATCAGGCTCCTGGAGCCAGTGCAGACCTTCAAGGCCTACATTTGAACCTATGATATCACACCTAGCACAGGATGAAAATAAAGGCTCCGTATTCAGCAAGGCATTTGTTTTGTTTGTTTTGGTAAGGGAGTTAGTAGATAATTTAAAGACTGGTAGTCATTTGTATATTGTGAGTCAGTATATAGCAGCCTAGTCAATGTATCACAAAACATAGCTTTTCAACAGAAATTATTAGTTAGTGAGTCAACAGTATACAAGAGTTACCAAGGAGCAAAGTTCGCTCTGAGATCAAAGATGATCACGCTTAACGTTTTCCCAGTAACATCTCTGGAAACTGAAATGGGAAAAACACCAGGCCTACCCTGCCCTGTGCTTTGACCCTTTCTGCACCAAGTTAAAATGGGTCTGGGGCAGCATCAGCCACACCAGGAGGGCTGCACAAGGGAAAACGGCCGCACACTGTGCGTGGCAGCACAGGATCTCGGCCAGCACTTCTCACTCAAATAAACCTCTCTGGAACATACTTTTCAGAAACACAACCATCTCCCTCTTGACAGCAGACAATTGCATGGTATCCATTGACCCGACGATGCCAGCAAACTCGGAGAGGTAAGCCTTGCTGCAACATGCTCCTCAAGAAGGGGGTCGTGCCCGAGGGAGAGTGGGTGTTGGGCTGCAATGCCTCTTGCAGGCAACATGAGGTGAGCTGCTTGCCAGGGGCAGGGAGGGGACAGCACGAACTGCCTGCTGGCTTATAACACTGATGCCGGCTGGTTTTGAAGATTTTTTTGCTTGTTATTAAAGTAGAAGTGATTGTCTGAGGAAAAAATACTGCTTTTAAGTATTTAATGTAGAACAGCTGTTCCCATCCCACTCTGTTTGCTGTCAAGGCTCCCAGCTCCTTTTTTCCCTGGCTCCTTTACTGCTCTGTTAGGACCAAACCGTGACATCAGCCGCAAGCAAAGTCAAAGTCTTTGATGAGGTTAAGCCTCTTCCACGCTGGCGTTGGCCCTTCCTGTCTCCACATCCCTTTCTCTTTTTCTCCTTGGCTCCCTGTTGCTTGTTCAGCCTTGCACTTTTATTTTTACTGTGACTGCTCACAGTTGCTACTTCTGCTGTTACTTATTCCATTGCAAATTTCATCATGACTTGTCACTGGTGCTACCTACACTGGTGCCACGTGTCAGAGCCCCAGCAGCCATGATGCTACAATGCTACAACCTCTTGCTCTGGGTGCCATGAGCATGGTCCCCACCACAGGAGCTTCCTTCCAGCCTAGCAGAGCTCCTCACCATCTCAGTCTGCAAGCTGTTGAGACTTGCCAAAGAGGAGGCATATTTACCACGTCTGTTTCACAAGAAAGATCTCCTTGTATCTTGTTCAGCAGTAAAATGAGGGTTAGTTTTACATAAAAAGTGTCCCCTCTATATTTAAAATGACAGATTTTGAGCGGGCTTAGAATATGTTGAGATATTCTGTGATTGTAACAAGTGATTGTCCTGCTCTGCTCTGCACTGGTGCAGCCTGTCTCAAGTGCTGTGTGCGGTTTAAGGCACCACAGTATAAGGACATAAATTATTAAAGAGTGTCCAAAGGTGGGCTACGAAGAGGGTGAAGGGTCTGGAGGGCAAGATGTATGAGGAGCGGCTGAGGTCCCTGGGTTTGTCCAGCCCCGAGCAGAGCAGGCTGAGGGGAGGCCTCATGGCGGCCTGCAGCTCCCTCACGAGGGGAGCGGAGGGGCAGGCGCTGAGCTCTGCTCTTTGGGGACAGCGACAGGACCCGAGGGAACGGCATGGAGCTGGGACAGGGGAGGGTCAGGCTGGGGGTTAGGGAAAGATTCTGCACCCAGAGGGTGGTCGGGCACTAGGACAGACTCCCCAGGGCAGTGGTCACGGCCCCAAGCCTGTTCCAAGTGGCCATGGCTCCAAGCCTTGAGTTCAAGAAGCGTTTGGACAATGCTCTCAGACATAGGGGCTGATTTTTGGGTGGTCCTGTGTGGAGCCAGTAGTGGGACCTGATGATCCTTGTTGTCCCTTCCAATTCGGGATATTCTGTGATTCTGTGATACTTTTCCTCCTCAGGGAATGCAGATGTGAAATACAAGCTGCTTTCTCAGCACTGCTAACATCAACCCTCTCCGACTCTTCCAGGTCTCCCTACAAAGTGATACCTGTTGCCACTGGGCAGCTTTCAGGTAAAACAACCCTTTTGAACTGAATTTGCTAAAACTGAGGTTGCAGTAATTTCCATTCAGAAATTATGTGGCTGTGATGAAAGAAAGAAAGATGATTCTGTTGTGGTTGAAGCTATGGCAGAATGAAAAGTATTCTGGAAGAAAGTCTTTGGGGAAGATTTTTTTTTTTTTTTTTTTAAAAAAAATGTCCCCAAATTTCAAAGTCTTTGAAGATGAGGTGGAATGGCTGGGGTCCAGGGGACTTCCGAAGTGCTCAGCCTGGGCCTGACTCAGCGCAGGGCAGCGGTTCTGCGAAGGCATTGCTGACCACGTTTGAAAGCCTGTCCTGCAGTGCTTTGTTCATCCCTCAGCAAACCTCTGCTGAAAGCCATGCACTGCGTTTGAACCCTGTGTTATTTCCAAATGGCTGAGGAGGGAGCATAATTTCTGTTGTGGCCATAGTAGCTCAGAGTGTAATAAATATTTAAATACACCTGACAAGATTAAAGGAGGCCTGGATGAAAGACGACATCTGGAATACGTTCCCCAGCGCACAGCAGTGTTGTCCTCCACAGGCAGGACTGAAGTGGCATTTTTACTGTTTTTCTTTGCGTGCCAGTGTTGGGCTCAGGCCAGCAGCTCTTGGGCACTGGAGCAGAGCATTTGCTTGGGGCAATTCCCGTAGATCGTATGACTCGCAGCAGCCCTCATCCGTGAAACTGCAGTATCTCCTGCCACTTGCTCCCAGGCAGCCTGAGCAGGACCCTGGGTTGTACCTGGTGGAACTGCCCTGTGGAGGGAAGGGAACATCACCTGGGGACACAGTCTGGAGGAGTAAAATGGGAAGATATCAGAGACAGGGGCAAGAGGTTAAGATCATCTTGGGAATGGAGAACACATGGGAAGAACAGGAGGAAGCCAGGAAGTCTATGTTGGAACAAAAATGGTTTACAGAGATGGGTGAGCCTCCTGGGACAGGGGCAAGGCAGTTTGGCTGTTTTCCTCCTAGTTGCTTTTTCTTTCTTAGGCTCCTGTGTTATGCGAGAAAACACAGTGTCTCACAGCATTGTCTTTTATAGATGGGGAGGTGCAGGGAACTGAAGCCACTCTCTGAGGTGCCCAGGGTCCCCTAAGCAGAGATGCTTACAGGAAAGGGCACAGCTAAGCAATGAAGGAGGATGCCCGGGTTGATATGGAGAGGCAACAGCTGGGCCCTTGTGCAGTCAGAGAGCAAAGGAGAGAGGAGAGCAGACAGCTAACAGGGAAGAACTTTATCACAGAGAAATTTGTTGCAAGCCATAAACTGGCCCTGTGTCACCAGCCAAAGCCAGGGGACACACGTGACCACTAAGGGGAAGGAAGCTGTTTGTTAAACTATTTCCTTATTGTAACAAACTCAGCAGGGGCAGCATCACGCTGCTAGTCCAGGAGTACATGCATGCATTATCAGGTCAGACAAGGTGGGGTCTTGGCTGGAGCGCCTTTATCTGCATATACCACCCTGTATGTGTAACCAATATCCACATACCCTGAGATAGAGAAAGGTGAGTGCTGGTGGGGCTGTGCCTGGGAATGCCACCATTGTATACCAACCAGCAGAGAAGCCAGTTGAAGGGCTTTCTAAAAAAAATGCCTTTTTTTTTTTTTTTCTCCACATGAAGCTAGCCGTATATTTCTATAAGACCATATATGACTTCTCACACTTTCCCAGGGCCCTCATTTTTCAGCCCAGCTGACAGCACATGGCTCTGCTTTGTGCTGAATGAAGCTCACTGTGTCAGCAAGGTCTCTGCTCCCTCCCTGCGTTTTATAAAACAAAGATTTCCAAAGATCTGAGCTGAAAAGGGCAAGAAAAATTCTGGTGGTAGGTTGCCAAAGCATAAGACAGAATCTGCTGTGGAAAGAGGCAGAAAGTTGAACTGTGTGTGATGGAATGAGCGTTCCTTGGTGTCTGTTTCTCTTTCACATGGGTTGTCATTAATCATAAGCATTCCTGACATTTTGCTGAGAGTAGGAAGAATGAGCAGAGTGGGAAATTGTTCTTCTTCATTAAAGAAAAAAAAATATAGAAAAGCTCTGTTCTAGCCGCCACTTCTGAAACAACTCTGCCTGCGTGATTCTGCCTCCCAAAGCAACTTCTTCAAAAGAGTGCCAAAAGAGGGTCACCCCGATTTCCACAGTGCTGGGAGCTGATGCACCCCTTTCCAGCAGTCTCCCGAGCAGCTGGAAGAGAGTGGTGCATGCTTCAGCAGAACAAAGGCTGTAAAAGGTGGGACTGGAAAATACAATCCTTCAGGAGGAAAATACAAGCAGTGGCTTCCATCCAGCGGAGGAGATATCCACCAGAGTCCTGCTAAGAAACTGTTCTTCATTTCCTGGCTGTAGCCAGGGGAGGGGGTTGGGATTACAGAGGTTATCACCCAGTGGCTGTTGAAGGCAGCGGTGGTCACTGCATCACTGTGGGGCCAGTTGTCTGCAGGACCAAGCCTGTGGGGCCGCTGCATTGCCTGCTGTCTTTTCTGCTTGTCACTTCTTCAGAGTGGTTAAACTCCCAGGCAGACACCATGCTCAGCTGGCCTGCAAAACCCCCCTGAGATGGCATCTTGTCCTTCTTGATGCCAGAGAGGCTCTGGTCTGCGTTCTCGAGTTGGAACAGGCTCAAAGCTCACAAACCGATGGCTGTTCTTGGAGTTCAGGCACTCTGCAAAACTGCTGAAAATGCCAATTAAGGGAACAAGTCCTGCTGGCAGCACACTCTTGAGAAATACAACTAAAGTTTACTTTTCTTCTGAGAGCATGGAGGAAGGCGTTATTGTGGTGCTCAATGGGCTTGACCCACAGTGGTCAGACCTAGGGGAAGCATGGGCTGAGGCTTTCCTACTGCTACAAGGTTGAGTGGGTCTGTGAAGACCTCACGAGGGACAAAACCCAAAAGTACATGCGATGTGCTGAGCTTGGTCACCACTCTCCCCACACCACTGTCAACTGCTCTTTCTGGTGGGGCCTCCAATGTGAGCAGCCCCTGGAAGGCAGGTGAGAAGGTCCAGAGGGAGCAGCTCCCTCACTGCTGTCCTGAGGGGCATGGAGGCACCACGCAGGGAGGGAAGCCCTCCTTTTGTCCCCAGGGGTATTGCTTGACGTGGGAGAGCTGTCTTGACAGGTGCGGGTGTCTGCTACAAGACCCATGCCTGGGGCAAGGCCAGCCCACCGGCCAGCTGGGCAGCTTCAGCAAGGAAGGACTTGGGTTTCCTGGATGATTCGATGCACAGGCTCTTGTGCAGGTACCTATTTGTTGCAGGTAAAGCAACAGAAGCTCATTACTGTGTCTAAATCTTCGTATTCTGGGATCTCTTCCTTTTGGAGGCGCGTTCACACCCACGGCTCAGGCATGAGAGAAGAGGCAGAGGCAGAAGTCCCCCCCGCTGCCCCCATCGCTGCCTGCCGTGCAGCCCGGACGCTTGCGTGGGGCGCGGGGCAGCTGCGTTGGGATTACTCACCTAGCGAGGGCTGGCACGCGGCAGCCCAAACTAACCCGAGCTGCCAAGCGAATTTGGCACTCGGTGTGATGCGGCTCACGGACGTGGGCTCCCAACACGCGCCTTCCCGGGGCGCGTGTCCACCTGCCTGTTTGCTTGCTAAATTCCTCTGACTGCCCAGATCCACACAAACCACAGGAAGGGAAACACAGGCAGGTGCCCGAGCCAAAGGCGCAGGCACACGTGAGAACAGGACGGTGCGGCAGGAGAAGGGCAGACGCCTACAGCCTCGCAGCATCTCTTGGCTGTGGCAGAAAAGACAGGGGAACCAAAAAAGACGTGGGCAGGGTGGATGTCCCCCATCTGCACGCACACCCCCAGCCTCCCCGGTGTGCTGGCCCTGCATGTCAGCTAAAAACCCCTCTGACTTGCTGGGCACCCACATTTGCAAGCACTGCTGCCAGTATTTGGGCTGCTGCAGGGGGCGGCTGCAACCCGGGGCAGGGTGCAGAGAGCGCGGCTGCCCCCCTGCATGCAGGGGCATTTCCTTTTTCTGGGGAAAACTGTGGTGAAGCAATAAAGCAGCTGAGGTAAAAGGGAGCTGGGGAGACCTGGGATGTCAGCCCTGCTGGGATGTGTGAGCAAAGCAGTCAGACACTAACAAAGAGAGTAAAAGGACACCTGGCTTCCCTGTTTGCAGAGGAGGGGACGAGCAAGACTAAGTGACATTGGTGGGCTTGTTCATTTTCTTCTTAAGAGGGGGCTACCCCTCTGAATGGAGCAGGGCAAAGAAAAGGCTCGTTGTCCCTTTAAGATGAGACGAGCTGCCACTCTTAGTCATATATCTGTACTGCACCCTAGGGTTATAAAAACATACATCTTCGTTTTGAAAGTCTTTTATTACATCCATAAACATCAGATTGCAGCTGACTGTTCCTGGGATGAGAATGTCCTAGTACTCCAAGTGAGTTTTGACAGGGGGAGGGAGTGAAAGTAAGATTGGTTGTTTTTTTACCCGGCCGGTGTTTATAGGGGACTTGTCAGCTTCCCGCACGCTCCAGCCGCTGTCAGCGCGGAGCAGCAGTGCAGGGAGAGGGCACGGGTGGCTCTGCTAATCCCCGCCGCCGGACTCGCCTGTCGTCCCAGGTGCTGCCTACGGTAAGCTGCCCTCCCGTCTTATCTAGGACGCGGTGCTTGCTCGGTTGGGTTTTCAGTGGCAGGCTTGTTTTTGTGCGTGCGTGAGAGCGAGGAAACTGGAAAATGGGTCTGTGAGATAGGAACTGATCTCGTTTGCGCTGCCGGCCGCTCCGCTGGGAGTCGGGTCGCAGCAGAAACGAGGGGGTTAGATGGGAGCCCTCCCGCTCACAGAGCGCTTGCTCCGGTTCGGAGAGCCGGGGGTAGCAGCCAAACTGCTTTGTGCCGAAAGCTGAACGCTCTCGACAAGTATTTCTGGCGTCTCCGATGTCTGAGTGAGTGCAAATCCTTTCAACAGGTACGGGAGCTGTTATTTAGGAGCCTGGTGCGAGTGCTGGGCTGCATTTCTCTTTGATGCACTCTTGTGCAGGTGATTGCACTCGTGAGGGGCGCTGTGAAAAGCACAAGAAAGAGCTCCCGAAATGCCCCCGGGGTGCTTCTGTGCATGGGATAAGCAGGCGCTTGGTGATCTGTGTAAGAAAAGCATGCAAACATTTCCGCTCCTGGAGCACGAGACACCGGAGGGACGCGCACACCACAGGCAGCACGGCGTGGGTTACACCAGCGGGGCTTCCCCAGGCTGGCTCTCCTGGCCCCATGGCCCTGCTCAGCCACCCCGGCAGCCGTGGGGTCCCCAGCACAGCCCCTTCCCCAGGGCACTGCCCCACAGCTCTGCGGGGAAGTGGGGCTGGAAGCTGGTGCCATACGAGGGCACCCTACAGTCCGGGATGGGCACAACTCAGCCTGCACGGGTGCAACAACATCCCGTGGCCACCTGGGGTGTGCAGGTAGCCGAGGGAGTCCTCGGGAGCTGGTGGACCCACACGTCCCACCCAGGAGATGCCAAAGGGGTCTCCTTCAAACAAGATGCCTCTCAGAGGTCCAGCACCCCCAGAAAACTTCTGGGAGGGCTTGCCTGTGCTCTGCAAGGCAGAGGATGGCAGGCGAAAGGTGGACTCAGCTGCGTGCCTAAAGGCTGACACCGTTCAGGGGACCAAGAATGACTTTTTGGCCGAGTGCCTGATCGTCAAAGCCCTCCTTGCAGGGATGCTGAGTGTGTATCCTCTCTGTTCATTTTGTCTTTTGTCTCCCTTGTGTTGTTTTAGATAAAGAAGAATTGTTCCAGAATTTATTGGGACAGATTGCTGAGCAGTTCTCAAGGTAGGCTGCTGAACATCATTATTTATTTAAAGTTTTGTTTCTTTTGTCAGCCAGAAGTGAAATTTTCACAGGAGGTAGAGAGGCATTTAAAATCTCTTTCAAATCCCTCTCTTCCTGCCAAATTTAGGCCAGGTACACACACACCTCCTGCTGAGAGCAATGCGGTGGCTTATACCACGAGCAATTCTAGCTTATATTTGATCTAAAATTAAATGTTCTTACCGTGCTTCTGCCCTCATAGGAAGCAAAATGAAATGCTCCTTTGTAGAACACAAAACCCAACTGATTTGTTCCACTTTTCCCTTTATCACATGCATACGTCTCTCCTCAATGAGGATTTCTGAGCATCAGTAGGGGCTGCTAATTTCCTCCCAGCTAGTTTTGGCAGGACAGATCAACTCCACCACGGCTCAGCACATCACCAGGTTAATTCGGAGACCTGCAGCGTGTGCCAGCACTGTCAGGCAGAGCATTATCAGCTTCACATTACTTCCCAAGGGCGGGGGGCACAGCAAACACCAAGTCACTGCGGAGAGGGGGGTGCCAGAGCGTTGCAGAGCCGCAGCAGATTCACAGAGCCACAACAAAATCCTTTGGCTTTAATTTATTATTATTTTTTTTTTCTGAAAATGAAGCGTGTGGATTTTCTGCCCCAAAGTTTGACATTGCCATGGAAAATCTTTTCCTTACGGCAGCCCTGATCGATCCTCTGAGAAGTTTCTGGCGGTCTGTAGCTAGGGTCGACACGGCGCTAACTGTATGACATTAATACATGAGGGTTTTCTTTCCAGGGTTTTTAAAATCAATGAACTGAAAACGGAAGTAGCTAATCACTTGGCAATGCTGGAGAAAAAGGTTGAATGTGAGTGTCCCTGTGCTCGCGTCGCAGAAACCCTTGCTCTCCCACCCCGGAGCACCCCTTCCCCTCCCGCTTCCCCTGCCCTCCCCGGCCCCGGCCCCACATCACCCCCCTGCACCCAGCAGCCCCACGCACCTCTGCGGGGGTCTCCCCCCCCAGCATCGCTCTGCTAACACACCTGCAGCCCGAGCTCTCCCTGCTACGCCCTTAGCTATCTGCAGGAAGGTATCGCAGCTGCCTTCTGCTTTGGGTCAGCGCGCTGGGTGTTGGCACGGGTCGTACATTTTGCCTCTGGGTGAGCCTCTCGCCTTGGGGGAGCACTGCCTATTAATCAGGCTGTCGTCAGGCTTGTTCTTGCTGACGACAAAAGCCTGGCGTTGGCGCTAAGACCTGAATATATTTCTGCTAACTGTATGTCGCACACCTCCCTCTGCTTCTTTCCCGCTGGGAACGGGCCTGAAATGGGGTTAGGCTTTTCCCTGCAGCACGATCACATCAGCAAGCCTGCACGCCGCGCGCGAGGCACAAACGAAGTGTGACCTCGGAAGTGTCAGTGAATGCCCAGCAGAGCACACTCTGAAACCCACCTGGGGGGTACTTCTCGTTGTCCTGTGATTTCTGAGCCATGAGCACAGGGGGCTGCACCTCCTCGGCCCTGGCCATCCTCTGGCATGTACAAGGCGGCAGCAGCATCGTTTCGAGCTCGCCTTGCTTGTTTAGTGTGTTGACGGTGACACAGTTTTTTTAGTTACTGTGCAACAGCAAAGTCAAGTTCAGCTGGTCGAAGAGCCCCTTTTCTGCCTTTTTTTTTTTTTTCCAGGCAGCATCCAACTTGTTGTTTTTCAGAATATTGTGCATAGAACAGACCCGGGAAAGGCAGGGTAGGGGGATGAATAAGGCGCCGTCACACGGCGCAGTTTTGACACCAAAGGCCACATCCTCATTGATATGCAGCATTTAAACTTCCCCGGCGCTACAGCTGCAGAAAGCACTTTTCTCACTGGGGCTGCCTGGGAAAAAAAAAAATAAAAATAGTTTCTGGTTCATGGAAAAAGTTGTTTTCCTGCAATTCCGGCCCCCCCCCCCCCCAACCAGAAGGTACCTTGACCCTGCAGCTGCTCAGCGAAAGTGATGCCTTTGTCAGCAGGAAAGGGGAAAAAAAAAAAAAAGAAAGCAGTCCCGTTCAAGGAGCAGCTGCAGGGGAGCCCTCCCAGGGCCCCCCCTTGCGAGGAGCCCGGCCAGCCACCACGGGCTGGCCAAGGCAAATGCAAGACACAGCGACCTGCTGCTGTCCTGCTAAATGCTGCTCCCCATGGCACCTCCGGCAGCCCCCGCCTGGGGGAAGGAGCTCCCTGGGTTGCCTCTCGGCGAGGGCACCCAGCTGCTCGAGGTGGGACCTCCCGAGTTCACCACGGAGCCACATCTGCAGCTCCCAGGCTTGCACGTTTGCAAAGCAAAGCGGAGGGGGAGGGAGAGCCCAGCCTCCTCTCTCAAGCAGGGATCCCAGAGGTTGCTCTAAGAGCCCTGTTCCAGGGCTGGATGCAGCCCAAGGATTTCTTTAGACAGCACAGGGTCTTTTCAGGAGGTATTTCTTGCTGCAGAATAATATAATGGGCCCTTCATCAGCGCACATGACAAGGCCATTTATCATTTGCAAGCAGAATGGGAAAAGAATTGTGCTTTTGTTTTGCCTGCTCTCCCGCCTCCTTCGGAGATCCCTTTCCCACCACTCTCACGTGCGATCTCCAGGACTTCTTCCCGTCATGTGTGCAGGGATAAGTGCCCACAGCAGCACTACATCTGTACCTCACATGGCACGTTTGCAGCTTCCTTCCCATTGCTGTCCAGAGATGTGTTTCAAGGAGCCAAAACTTTTCAAGTGATTTTTGAGATCCAGCCTAAAGCTCGCAACTTCCTCAGACAAGGCCTCCACACAGAGAAGGCGCTGGGAATGCTTTGTGCAGCAGCCTACACGTGGGTGAGGGAGCTGGCAAAACCCTTTACAATTTGTAAGCGTCTCACATCTACCTTAAGAAAATAATTATGTAAATTCCCTGCTCCCCTGGAGAGGGTTTGGAAGCAAGCTGAAGAGACGCAACAGGAAAAAATGCTCAGGGCTGCCATTTTGCTCCGTATCTCCTCTCCCCTCCGCGGCTGCCTGCCCTAACACCCTGTGGGTCTGGTGACCCTGCTCTGCTCCCGCTGCTTCGCACGGGCACCAGCCACCACTTCAGCAGCCCCCAAGCTTCCCCCAGATGGATACCCTTGAATATACAGCAGCGCAGGAACTGGGAATCCAAAAAAGCACAAGGTGATCCCCAGAATGCAGATATTGGCTAAGCAGGACAGCATCTTGCTTCTATTTTCACTTTGTGATCACTCAGAGAAATTGCTTTCAACGGTGCTAGACAAAAAGACGTGTTCATCTGGAAGTGGGGTTTTTAAGTGGAGGGCATCCCTATGATCAAGCATAAACCAAACTCCTTTTCCTTCCCTCTCCTGGTGGATGACATTTTTGGCTTCGTTCAAAATCATCTTTTTTTTTTTTTTTTTTTTTTTCCCTTTCCTGGTTCTTCATCCAAAAGCAATCTTTGTTGTTACCAGCACAAAGAAATGAGGTCTCTGCCTATCTGCAGAGCTGTGCCCTTCCAAGACAGTGTTTCATCACATTCATGTTCCCCTCCAGATCAGTACGATTTCGAGGCTCATCTTCTAAGAAAGTGACTGAACGCTGATCGGCCCATTGCACCTCCCCGCCAGCTCCTTGAACCACAGCTTGGCCGTGCAAGCAGTGAGTTCAGCAAACAAATGAGCTGTGAAATGACTACATGTGGATGACACGTTCCTAATAAGCGGTGCCACGCTACGTCCTTGAGCGTGCGGGTAGTCCACAAGAGGGGAAGGGAAAATATTCCCGCACTCGCCCTGCGCGGGGCTGTCCCAGCCACGTGGACCGAAATGCATTGCAGCACGAACAGGCGATCAAACTTTCTGCCTTGTGGCTCTCCTAATTACACAGAGAGGGGGGATATAGGATTTTCTGTGCCGCATGCAGAAATAACCTTTGATTGCACAATTGATTGGCAAAAGCATGTGACAGATCTTCAATACCTGTAAGGATGAAATCCGTGGTTGCGGTCAGAATTTTTCAGTGTTCCTCTCTCGCTCCCGCAGTCTCACTTTGGCTTCTCTGCACCCAGCGATGCCTCTCAGCGCTCCGCGTGAACTTTCAGATTGAAACCTTTTATCTTAATGGGAATTCGGATCCTCCTGGGACATGTTTGTCTAGCTGCGCTTATCGCCCCATCGCGGGAGGGTTTTTTTTTTTTTTTTTTTTTTGCTCAGGATTTCCTTTGATTCGTGCTGTACAGCAGAGAAGTCAAGGCATCAGAACAAGCCGGCTGCTGCTAACAATCGTGGAAAAGCCGAGACGTAGTAGCCGGTCTGTGAATTAAAATACTCGAGCTATTATCTGAAATTGGCAGCCAAGAATGCCTATGGGTTTTCAAGACATATCGCTTTGGCAGCACCTGCGTGTGCGAGAGCCGGGGCGGGCTGTAGGGGCTCTCTCCCTCTGGACAGCCCCCCTGTTAAAGCCCTTTGAAATTTTGCACAGTTGTGAAACCAGAGCCTTTGGGTTTCTCCATGGTAACACCCCTGGTGTTTTCCTTTGTTGACAGTGGAAGGCCTGAAAGTGGTGGAGATTGAGAAATGCAAGAGCGACATTAAAAAGATGAGGGAGGAAATGGCAGCGAGAAGCAGCAGGTAAGTTCTGCGCCAGACCTACCCAGGGAAATAAGCGGCTGCTTTCAAACCCTCCTGCAACACTTCTGCAGGATCGAGTTGCCCGCTGGGCTTAGAAGCAACGGAGCAAGGAAAGAAACAACAAATTAATATAGCATTTGAGGATCCAGTGCCACTCATCAGTTAAAGTAGCTGGGGCCACATGAATGGAGAAGCAGGTCTTGCTGCGGAGGGTGATTTCTCCTCTGCTTCACTGTGCTGAATGGCAATGCTACGTCCAGAAGTACGGGGAGAGAGGGAATGGGAAAAGACCTTTTGCAAAATGCAGTGCTTGCCTGGGGTCTGGCTAGAGCTCCAATTAGCTCCAGTAAGATTCAAACCTCGTTCTGGGAAATAGCAAATATGTGTGTTAACTGCTCTTCTAATTACGATCTCGTGCTATTTATAAAACGTCCGTTCCAATTTTGACAAGAATTTGGGAATTTACAATTCGAGGGCTCACCACAATTGTCAAGCTTGGTTTTGCAGTAATTAAAACAACAGCAGGGGGAAAAAAAAAATGCATTTTGTAGGGTATGCGGTCTCAGCTGGTGGGTCTGCCCCCGTGTCACCGAAGTGTCCCGTCAGGACAAGCACATCAGCATCGCAGGATGGTCGATGGGGAAGGTTACCGAGCGGGAGGCACCTTGCTCTGAGCGGGGGCAAGGGGGGTTCTCAGCAAGTGTAACCGTGCTGTGCTGACAGCCGCACGCTTCTTCTTCACTTGGGGTCAGACTTGGTGACCTTTAATCAAAACTATTTCCTATAGGGGGCAATGGGGGATTTGCTAGAAGAATTAGGCTTTATAATCGCTTGGCTTTATAAATTTTACTATCCAGATATTGCAGAAGGCAGGGAATTAACACAGCCCTGTTCAGTCTAAGGCCAATTTCACCTGTCGTACTGGCATAAACGCAGAGTAATGTTATTAACCTTGGGAGACCTGCTCCAGATTCACACCAGTATGAGAGATTGCAGGTTGCTTCGTGTCTCTTTCAGATGTGTGAGGAAATCTCCTTAGAAAAGGCATTGCTCAGATGAGCAGCAAATGCAAATGCACATATGCTGACCTGTGACCAGCGTGATGCAAGTAACATACGTGTATTTTTTTTTCCTCTGCTGCTGTGGGGAGCTGGGAGAACTGCATGCAGGAGTACAGCGATGCACGAGCAGATGGCTAAAGCCAAAAAAAGCAGTTATTGCAGGTTCCCTTTCGCAGGGTGGCTGCCAGGTGCTTCAGGAAGTACGAGGCTGCCCCAGCAGCAGCCGTGACTCATTCCCGTTGCGGGCTGTCCTTTTACAATCTGCATTCTGTAGCACAAACAGCGATCTGCTAACAGAGCAGCGGGAGCGTGGGGTGCTGTGTCTGCCCCGTGCAGTTGGCCCCGGGCCAGGCTGGCTGTCCCTGGTGTCACTTGTACCTCTGTGGTGGCCAAGAGGGCTCTCGGTGGCCTGGCCGCTAAGAGGCTCTGCTGAGGATGAGCCCTGGCTCCCCCTTCCCAGGTGGCCACGGCTGCAAAGGGGCCATGCCGCTACTGCCTGGTGTCCCCGTGGTGTAAGTTAATATATACAAAGGTGTGAGTGCATACATCCCTTCAGCAATATCACAACGTACATAGCTATACTCGTGCATGGCTGCAGATCCTTACGCTTGCTGTGACCTAACAGCAGAGTAAGGAGGAACAGCTAGGTTTGTAAGAGTCATCGCACATGTGAAATGTGCATCTCTACCCTGCAGAAGAGCAAAGCAATTCCACTTGTGCCCACTCAAATTGCCTTTTTTGTTTCTTTTTGCCAGTCTGCTTTCTGTGCTCAAGCTAGCAGATGCTAATAACATTATAGTACCATTTAAAAACACGATCATTTGCAGATACAGTTTCACATTTGTAAAGGTCTGATGCATCCCAGCTCTGGTTTGTTCCCCAGCTCGGCAGGAGGAAGGCTTCAAAGTTTTACTGCAGCTGGGAAATAGGGGCAGTCGGCTGGCCCCCAGCTAACCCTGGCAGTCAGCTCCAGTTAGGGCAAGGAATGCCCCAATCTCACTATTTTTATCCCACTAACACCCCTCACTGTGGAGTTTTGAGGAAGAGGATTTAGAGGCGATGGAGACAGCTTTTCACCAGCTGAGAATCCCCTTGCACAGGGCAGGGGGAGGCAGCTGGCTGAAGCTGGCTGAGCACCATGAGCTAAAAGATGACATAACTTTGCAGAGGATTGAGACAAAACCATGAGAAATGATAGCAGAGGTCAACATCGAGAAGAGAAAAGTCAAGAGGCCGGGGCCAATTCCCAATAGGGAAGAAAGAAGAGAGGAGAGAGAAGAGAAGCAATATCAGATCTGTGAATCCTGAAAAAAAGTGACAAAACATGTTAATGGACTACTTCGGTTCGCTTCACTTGGCGGGGGGGTTGAAAAATGAGAAGGGATGATCCAAATGTTAGGACTGCGGGGATAAATGCAAAATGCAAGGTCGTCATCACAGGACAGTTATCAAAGCCCATGTGATCAGCCACCAGGGAACCACCTGCTGAGCTGAAGCATTATCTGATTGCTGGGGGTGACACCACGGAGTGGTCGGTGTTATTGTGCCCCTGTGGCTGTGGGGACACTTCTGCGGCTGACTGCGAGTTTCTTGCCCTCACGCTGTGGTGCAGAAACATGGATGTCCTGCAAAGGCCGAAGCATCTCCCAGCATCGCGGCCCTCTGCTCAGATTGGACAGCATCAGCTTGGCTCTTTTGCACTCAGAGGAAGAGTAGATAGCTGGCAGCTGGTGGTAGTAACCAGGAAAGCGTTAATTACTTGTAATTGCTGGCAGTGGCCTCCATCCTCCAGGACCGGGGAGCCAAGCAGACTGTATCTGCTAAGCCTTGGTGCCTCCGTGCTGTTGTCCCAGCTGAAGGACAGCAGGCATGATGGTCATGCCTCAGAACAGACCCTCACCCACCCCGATGCAGCCTTGGAGTCTGCAAATGTCTCCAGCATGGCGTGTGCAGACACAAGATGCTCGCTGAAAGAAAAGTTACTCGGTTTAAGTATCTTATGGATAGATATCTATGGATACCTGTCTGAAGAAAGATGCTCCTAGGCTGAATTCAAATACACAGAGAAGGGGCAGGGGAATGTTGCACAAGGGGAGAAAATCCTCAGGAAGATCACACTTTTAAAGCTTTTGAGCAGCACCACATTAGAAAGGGAGAGGTTGGGAGGCTGCATGGTTCTCCAAGTGATGCCTACTGAGAGACCAGAGCACTTCTGGCACTTCTCAAGGCACTGTGGTTTTTCATTCCGTGAATATTTCATTTCAGGACTACCTGTCCCTGCAAGTACAGCTTTTTGGATGAAAACAAGAGGCTGACTCCCCGGCGGGATGTACCATCCTACCCAAAGGTACGGTGCGATGCTTGATCTTACCACATGCTTGCTGCCCTGACAAGTGCTGGTTTACAATGCCTGCCTCCTCGCTGCCTACCCCCCAGCTCTTCTAAACCCAGGGCCTGATCCAAAATCCCTGGAAGCTAATGGAAAAGCTTCCCTAATGTCATTGCCTGCGGTGAGCTTAAAGTTGGTTCCTCAGTAGTCTTTAATACTTGAAAGCTCATTAGCGTTTGAAATGTTAATGAACATTTTGCATTTGTCAACATTTAACGCTCTTTTGTCTAGCTATATTTGTTTATTCTGCATGCTCGTAGTAAACAACCAACAAGGCCTATAAAGCTCTACTGTAATTGAAAATAGTTCTGCTGCCTGGTTTCTCCTAATGGATTATTTTTTAATTTAAAAAGTAATTTATGGGGATGCTTCACCTAGGGAAACAGAGAGAAAATGCGACATTGGATTCTCTCCAGGATGATTCATTGTCCCTGAGAAAAGAAGTTAGTGTATTGGCTAGACAACAAAACACAGTAACGCTTGAAGAAAAATGTCTGCTGGGTACATACAAGCAGAAACCCGCAGTGATAAATGGGGCTGGTACCATGAAGCACACTGGATCTTTGCTCTTTGCACTGGCCACAGTTTTTCAAAACTACCAGGTGTGCCCTGCCCAGTGCCCGGCTCACGCCTTCACAAAACACCAGCTCACACGCATGCAAATCAGACTTTAACAGCAGGCATTTGCTTGCACACATCAAAGCTGGCTCGGTCACTCTCGAGTGCACGTGGTCACCTGAGATGCGGGTGTATGATGTGGACGTGCATCCTTGCAAATTTGTCTTCAGAGCTTTAGAGAGCAGCAAATTGTAAGTCCTACCGTGTTAGCAGAAGGAAGCTGCTTATTCTGTTCTGCATAGCAAAAGCGACGTCTAGGTCTCTGAAGATGCCTTACATTTCTTTTCATTAACTTTTGCTCAGCAGGACTGTGTTCCTGACATCAAGACACATTTCCGTAAAGCATGAGTTCTAAAATTGATTTTTTTTCCCTTGATAACTTCCTTTGATAATAAAGTAGATTTAAAGTCAAATCAACTTTAGATCTACTGCTATGATATTACAACAAGAGTTGTACTGAGTGACCGCAGGGTAAACCAGTAGTCTGTATTCCTCAGACACCAAAGCTCATAGGCCTTTTGGTTTCAGAAGAAGTTTGGCTTCTGTTTGATAGATTTGTAGAATTTGTTATCAGTTGTCAGGTGCTGGGTTTGTCCAATGTCAAGAGAGGCTAGGAAGTGATGAATCCACTGAATGAAGATGTTAACAAACCAGCACTGGCAATTCACAGACTTCTTGCAGAACATCATTATTAAATGTACATTATATATTCAAAAGTGTCATTGCCTTCTCAAGAAGAAAAAATTGTCTTCAGTGTTATCCCTCCTTGAGTATCAACAATTTGAGACTCGGGTAATTTCATTCACCTGCTCAGTACAGTAAGCCCAAACTAATTAGAGACAGCCATAGTAAAAGTGCTAATTAAAGCTACAAGGCTTTTGCGTCCCAGAATGACTCTGATCAACAGAGTCTCGAAAATGTGATTCAGGAGACTGCAGATCTTGCCTGTGTTTTTAACCCTCCGCGTTCCCTTTTTTTTTTTCATTTTGTAAACAAATTGTAACTGGCCGACGAGCTCAATTCTGTTTTGCGCCTCTGAGCGTAACAATAAAAAATCACTCAAATCGTGCAGGCTGACAACCACTTTGAAAATGTAGGCGTTCTTGAAAAAAATGCACAAAGTGGGAGCATAAATCACCTGAAAGATGATACATCACACCCGGCAGCTAATTTAGTGCTACAAGCACAGACGCTCCACGGCATCCCGCCAGGACTGGCTGCACCGCGTGCCGTGATGCTCAGCCAGCAGAGGAGTTAGTGCAGTCGGGGACAGATCCACACCCATGCCCTTTACATCCCCTTGCTGGATTTACCTGCAAGCCCACTCCTCACACCTCCATCCTCCCCTATCTCCTCCCAAACCTCTTCCTCCCTGCTCTGCGAGGACCCCCGCCGATCAGAAGCCCACTGCTAGGCAGGCAGAGGGAGAGATGTGTTGCTTTTTCCTTGGGAAATCCAGCTAAACCCCGTGTGGAGGGAACCGGTGGCAGGGAACTTTGCTAATGCTGGCTGCTTTTCTGTCTGCAGTACATGCTGTCCCAGGAGACCATCGAAGCACTTCGGAAACCAACGTTTGACGTCTGGCTGTGGGAGCCCAACGAGGTACCAATGCCATGCTAGCTGGGTTTGCACTTTTTCTGAGACCAGAAAGGCCAGAAGAGACCTTTCAGATAGTGCAGATCAGTTTTTCCCCTTCTCTGCACCTTACCCAATGTACTTTTTTCATCTTCATATCACAGTACTTTTCCCTGCCAGATGCCATGGAGATAATGCTGATGATGATATTCTGACTCCTCTTTTTTTTTTCCCTTTAATCTGTTCCTAATGTCCCACAACGACCAGTGCACTATCATTGCTGCCACAGGAGTTCTCCTGTGCCATTTCATCTGAAAAAAATCAATCCCTAGCAAAGCACATGCTTAAGGGCATCGGCAATAATCAATGAAGCTGAGTGCTGCTATATGAAGGCAGGCAGAGGTGCATGCCTGGATTCACACACTGTTAGGAAAGGTTCTTTCTGCAGTGCGTTGTGAAGAGGTTGCAAACCTGTCTGTATTTTCTTACTGCTTTTTCTTTTTTCCTATCGCAGCTGCAATTTTTTATTGCTGTTAGTGTTATTCTTTGCCACCTGTACTGCAGAAGCTCCTAGAAAGCCCACATGTAAACCTCAGTAGAAACATGAAGGAGAAGGATGCCTCTGTAATGGTCAGCTTATAATATAATCTAAAGCAAGGTCCAGTAAATAAGAGCAAATGCCACCTAGGAAAAATGTAAGTGGAGAGCAGGCCTAAACCAGGGGTTTAATGCTGGGCTTTTCTCAAGGGAAGGAGTGGGATGTTCTAGCAGCACCTCCAGCAGCAATTACCTTAATTACTGTCTCAATAAGACGAGAACAAGAGTCATTCTGGCTCAGCACCTCTAGAGCAACATGACATGGAAAAATACCCCACACCCTCCCACAGGAACAGCATGTTTCCTGTCGGATATTGCATCTGGCTGGTAGAAGAACAGAAGGACTCTCCGGTGGCTTTGGGTCAGTCTCCCACTGGCAGAGGCTGGCAGCACCTCCCGTGGTCCGTGCCAAGCTGGGGCTGGTGCTCAGCAGTTACAGCTCCCTCCCCCAGCCCTTTTTCCCTGTATCACAGCCATACGACTGCCCAGGCAAAATGGCTCGCCCCCAGCTTTTCAGCACTTGTCAGGTCTAACACACAAGAGAATTACGACCTGCCAGGTGGACCACAACACTGCTGGCTCGTTGCTCTGCCTGTTAAGAAAGAATAGGGACAAAACAGAGACAAAAACCATTATCCACGGATTCTTGTGTGCTGAGGCACGGCGTTTTAGCACAGTAACTCGTTCAGAGTGCTAGGAAACACTATATGGTGGCGTGAAGGAGGCTAACAAGAGGGTGTGGAGATTAGGCATGCCCTGCAAGGAGGCGTGCTGCTCAGCAATAAGATACTGTGCAAGCTCTGGTGAGCAGAGCACCATATGGGTTTGTCTCACCCTTTCAGCTCTGGTTTATGTTTACAGAGAATATTTCGATTCTGTCAGTGCTTGTTTAGCAATGAGCATTTGTCTGCATGCCCCACGTGGAGCAGGCAGATTACAAACCTTAGCTTCTCTGCTTTAGATGGGCTCGGGACAGGACATGGTGGTCTACAGCAAAACGCTGGCCCCGTGATGTGAGCACTGATCAGCTTGTGGCATTGTCCCTCGAGTCCTGTAGGAAAGACTTTTTCTTCCTGTTTGAATGACTCAAAATCAGCCCCCTTGTTACTGCATGAACGATGTTTATTCCCTGGATACATATAAAAATTCGTCAGATGAAGTCATTTTTCGGGAGTGTTTGTACGAGCCTACAGAACAGAAACCTAACTAATTAAAAATATCTCCAAGGCCATATTTGTGACATTGCACTCATCGCATTATAACTCCCGGATCGGTCTAGAGCGAGGACTGCAGCGGCTGGTATCGTGGCTGCACTTTACCCCCTGCAGATTTTGCCCTCAGAAACGGGAATGCAGATACGCAGCCTCCTGAACTCCCGGAAATCTGTTCATGTCTGGCGGGTGGCAGCTGCTATGTGCCCAGACACATCCGACTATCGATACCTTTCGTCTGCAATATGTTTTCGAACCCAGAAGACGAGCGGGGAGCGGCAGGGCTGAACTGCCTGCATCCCCTTCCTGCCGCAGAGCAGATGCTGCCTCGGAGGAGCAGCCCACCCTCGCCTTTCAGCTGCTGGGAGTCACAGCGAGAGTTCAAGGGAGTGGATGGATGTTCCCAAACCTGCTGCAGTGTTGTAGAGTTAGAACCAGAGCACACATTTCTTGAGGGATATCTTTCTGCTGACATTCTCTGTACAGCTAGGACCTCAGCCGTTTCCATCCCTGATTTCATTGAGAACTAGAACAAGCCGATATCCCACCTGAATTAGAAAAATGGCTATACTTTTTTGCAAGAAGAAATTGCTGTGATATGTACAAATCGCTGTTACTAAAGGGAGCTGGTGTGATTCAAAGCCCAGCACAAAACCTATGAAGTCCACAGCGATCTGTCTACTTCAAAAAGCTCTCAGAACCTCTCTGCCTCCCCTCTTGCACTGTCTTTAATCATGCAATCTTTGAACATCTTTCTTTCATCTTAGCAAGAGGGCCCTGAAATTATTCAATGCTTGCAATGCTTGCAAGGAGAAAATTCACTTTGCGACAAATTGTAAGCTCAGCTGGTATTTACCAAGCCAATAACCTGTCTTTTCCTGGCTACAGATGCTGAGTTGTTTGGAACACATGTACCATGATCTTGGGCTGGTGAAAGACTTCAACATCAATCCTATCACGTTAAAGAGGTGGTTGGTAAGTATTTCAAATTACAATTTCAAATTACAAATTCAATTTCAAATATTTGCCATTTTTCAAATTTAAAATCAATAAATGAAACAAGCAAGGACATAATTTGGCCTACACAAGTAATACCATTGAAATCAGGCAATCTATACACATTCTCAGAGTTTAAGTCCTACAGCAGGTGTTTGCGTTCTTGTGGTCACAGATGACCATGTTCTTAATGACAATTTTTTAACTGCCTTGCATTTGTTTGCTGAGCTTTCTAATACAGAGAGCAGTTAATTTCCAGTGAACGCTCTTGGTAACAAACGTTAATGGAAACAAGATGAGTGGCTTCAAAAAAATAGTCTTTGCAATAATCATTCAGTGTGTTTAATCACAGGGAGTAAAAGAGCAAGGCAGGAAGGAAAAGGAAATTCTGAGAAGCTAAGTAACTTTTTTTTTTTTTTTGCTTTGGTCTTTAACGTTGAGAATTTGGCAGAGATGCAAATCATGAAAGGCAAGATCACACCTAAACTAAGATGTCTATAGAAGAGATGCTGGAGCATTACAAAATCAATGTTATCAGGTCCAAGAAAGACTGCAAGACAAAATTTGTCAAAGAGTCAAAGCATTGACTTTCTCAGGGAAAAAAAAAAAAAAGTTGGCTTTCTCAGAAAAACCTATCATATTCCTAGAGGATATGGAACAGTAAATGCTCTGCTGATTGTTTAAGAAGGATTTAGGGATACTCTGAAGAATTACAGTTAGTTGAACTTGCTCATCCACCTGGAAAATTGATCAAAACGAGAATTAAAACCATCAAGTTCAGTATGTGGATGTCTCATACAATTTCTGTAGAGAAGAATTATGTCTTGCCAGTCTCCTCCTGAAGACTATGCACAGAATAGAGGGGTCTGTTTTACATGACTGATGTATACCCCCAAGAAGGACTGAACAAATTCCACAGTATCAGAAGGTGGCTAGAAAACACAAAGCATCATTTCAACAAGAGCAGAAGCACCTGGGCACCAGCACGCACAGGGCAGAGATTGTCACTGCTTGGGGTGCTGCTGCAGGCTGGAGGCTATAGGGTTATTAGAGACTGGAAGAAGGGATAAAATGGACCAAAGTTACTACGTCCCTAGATAAGGCATAAAACTTAGCTGGAGCTTATGTGTAGGATCGGTTAAGCCGTTTTAGAAAAATACTATGACTGTATTAAAAGGGAGAGGAAAAAGGATCAAGAATGGGGAAATCTCTCCCCGAAGAAGGCAGGTGAAAAGCTTGGTGCTGCTGACCTTAGAAAGCAGCTGAACAGAAGGGGTAGGATGAAACCCAATACAATCAGGGCTAGCACAGAGCAGATGAAACAGAAATCTTCCTCCTCCTGTCTCACAGCCTGAAAACACGGGCAACAAGGTGATACGTCAACACACACCAACATGCCACCCACAAGCACTAGGGCAGGCAGCTTCCCGTTAGCTTGCATCTCCACATAGTTTGTCACCACTAGCATTTGAGAACAGTGAGGGGAAGTGTTTTGTTTGTTGTTTTTTTTTTTATTGTATTTTCCATTCTCAAACACCAGCTTCACAGAAAGATGATTAAAAAAGATCCCGGAGGACTTTGCTTCCACCTGTGCTACCTCCCCAGGCACAGCGTGGGCACCGGTTTGAACTGAAGTGGGTGAGGAAAAGCCGCCTCTCGCGCACGCTTGCCTTCCTGCTCCCACATCCACGGGCTGCAGAAACGTTCCAGAAAGCAGAGGAAAGGATGACTAATGCAGCCCAGTCACTCCAGCCCTCCAGTGCTCTGAGTCAGGACTCCCCTGGGATGCTTGGGGCTCCGCTGCTGGATGTATACGTTACAGCCCCGCGGTGCTGCACGGTGCCTGGGCACGACCGCGGTGCCGGAGCGGTGGCTGCGAGATGCCGCCCACCAGCCCAGCTGTCAGCTATAGCAGGGCATTAATTATTTGTCATGAAATGGTATGACATTTCTGAAGTCCCTGCTGCAGAAAATCTGAACAGCTTTTGCAATGAAGCCCCCAAATATTTAATAAGCATTGAAACCCCACAGCTCTCTTGACTTCATCCACAGCCTCGTGGCTTGCTAGAAGTCAGGTCCCTGGTTGAAAGGCTGGATCCTGGTGGGGCTTGAGGACTCCTGCAGTAAATTTACCCTTTATACAGGTGATTAGAAGATTGCAAGAGAGGACACTGGCAATGTACTTTGAGCTCTTTCCACGCCCCAGCGCTGCTGTTTACCCACCAGTTCAGGATGAGAGCACGGAGCCCTGTCGCCAGCCTGAGATGTACCTCCAGCTGTGCTGGGACATTTGCCAAGGGCCAGCTGGTCAGAGGGAGAAGCTGTTGCAGGCTTTACCTGCTGGCAGATTCTTGAAAGGCAGTGATCCCTCATCCTCCCCCCCAAAAGTCAGCGTCAGGTCCTTGTGCTGTCACCCTGTCCTAGCACAGAATGATGCTGGGCTCCACAGGACTGCTGGGGGAACACAGAGTGCCTCCGGGGACGGCACGAAGCACACATACACACATTTTTATCAAGAAAGAGCATTTCTATCTCTGACCATTCTACTCCCTCTCTTTGCAGCTGTGCATTCATGACAACTACAGAAACAACCCCTTCCACAATTTCCGGCACTGCTTCTGCGTGACCCAGATGATGTACAGCATGATCTCGCTCTGCAGCCTCCAGGTACGTGCATTTCTGTAGAAACCAGATTTGATCCAGTCAGAAATATCCTTTTTTTATCCATAGCTACACATCTCAGTTTCGGGCTTTTCTTGCCAGGAGTATGGAGAAAAACTTGTTTGAATGAACTTTTTGAAGTTCATCCTATTCAGAAGCTGTAGAGATACTGGGTTTTATTTTTTCCCACTCTTTCCATGGCTTTAGTTAATACAGAATATAATGGCAGCTGTCTTTCAGCCCTACCTTAACTAATCAGAATGCCCAAATGACCTGTAAGGGGCTGTGCTGCTATCTCCGTGCTTTTATATGATCTCTGAAGTAATAGCAAGTTTCAGGCAAATTGGCTCCTTTGAGCTGCTGCTATTTAATGCAACAAAGTCAAATCTGAGTCATTTTTGCTGGAAGGGAAGGCAGAATTCTCTCTCTTGACTGATGTAAATGAATGTATAGAAAAATTCTTCACTTTGCTCAGATTTGCCTCTCTCCAAAATGTAAATCTTTTTTTTGTTGTTGTTGTTGTTTTTTTTTTTACTTCTTTTCATTGCTGGGGACAGGGGAAGTAGAAATTGCAATGCTACATTAGTGTTTTGTATTTTGCAGGAAAAATTTTCCCAAATTGACATCTTGATTCTCATGACTGCAGCAGTATGCCACGACTTGGACCATCCGGGCTATAACAATACGTAAGTCTGCCTTGTGCTTGCCTTAGAGTCTATAGGGAAGGCAAGGCCAGCTGGCATTTTTGGTGGATCAGGTTTTCCTTCTCACAGCTTGAGCTGGCAACGACCTTCCCCCAAGGCCCTGCCATTCACTCATGCATGGGCTAAGGCAGAAAACTCAGGTCTGGACTGGGGCTGCCAGCTGGCCTTGGCTCTGTAAGGGAAAGGCTTTTGCAGATCTCTGCCTCAGCTATTCCCTCCACTCCTGAGAAAACAAAGTAAATGTTTCACAGCTGAGAGAGTGAAGGCATAGACGGGTATAGCTCCACTAACCAAGATGGAATAATTGTTCTAAAATGCCAAGGGTTATTTGACTTGCACATTACTTCGTAATTATAAATTATGAAATGTATGCTTTTCTATTTAATACCAAGCCAGGAAATTAGATTTGTTGACACATGGTCACTTTCGTGTGCATGTATGCGTGTGTGAAAAACAGAGGAAGATGATCTAATTTATTTGTAGCCACTCATTAAATAAGGGCAGAACTCAGTTCTGACTGAGATCTGTGAGAATCTGTCCATCAGCATCAGTGGGGGTTGGATGAAGCCCAGACAGCTCCTTCTGTGTTTATTTTATGTGACTTTAAGCTACAGAGACTTGGTGAAATAATAAATAAATAAATAAAACGCGGAGGAAGAGTGCCTGAGATGATGTTAAAGTCATATCTGTCTTCTCTAAAAATCTGATTTGGTATTAACAATCAAAAGCCAAACGGCAGCTCATTGAATAAGTATTCAGAAGAATGTAAATAAAAGGAAGCAGCATGACTTACAGCAGCTAGTGTGAGCCTGCAGGAGCTCTCATTTTTTTTTTTTCTGTACATTAGCTATCAGATAAATGCACGAACGGAGCTGGCAGTACGCTACAATGACATCTCCCCACTGGAGAACCATCACTGTGCTGTGGCTTTCCAGATCATTTCCCAGCCGGAATATAACATTTTCTCCAATGTCGACCAGGACCAATTCAAGCAGATAAGACAGGTAGGAATGCTGGTCCCATCTGTGCTATACAGACTGCTCCCGCAGATGCAGCATGCACATCCTCCCTGCTGTATGCTGCAAGTGAATCATTCCCCAGAAGGTAAGACTGAAAAAGCCCCTCGCACTGGGAGGATCCAAGAGGGATTCTTGGAAAATGTCCACAGGAGCACTTCCTGGAATGTCTTGCTGAGAAATAATGAGCACATCCTGACTAGTAAAGCCCATGACATTTTTTGTGTAGTTATTTATATTATTGAAGGAGCTGATTAGCTCTGTCTGGGAAAGGATCATGCTCTCATGGTAGAAGTTTATGCTTTAAGAGAAGATTGCATTAATTTTAAAACGGGGCTTCAAAATGGGAAAAGATTTGCAACAGCAGAGCACTTCTACTGTTGAAGAGGCTCTCTCTGGTGGCCTGAGAGTTGTCACAGTTATCCCTGAGAAAGGAAAATACATGAGATTTCCCACTAGAGCACTAAGAACCCAAATTTCTTCTTAGTTTCTACATTACAGCTTCCTTACACACCAGCTGAAATTGCAGACCAATGTGAGGGCTCACACGCTGGTCCATTTGGAGTCACTGATTCAGCTGGTGCAGGGGAAGCAGGCATGGGCCCAAAGTGGACTGATCTGCATGAGAACCTGCAGCTTTAAATTAACCACATATTTTCCCATCATAAGCCATGCCTAGCATGAGGATACAGAACTCCTAACACATTGGTTGTGGCTGGGTATTTCAAAGCCCTTCTTCCAAGGAGAATGAGCACAGAGGACATCCACATCTACTGGTCTTTCTCTGTTCTTTGTTGACTCCATTAAGAGTCAGAACCAAAGTGTGCATTGCTGTGCAAGGGACCAAAAGTGGATCTTGGCAAATAGAGAGTGGCTTTTAGCATCCTGTTGTAAAGTTTCTCTTTCCACACTTAGTCAATCAGAAAGGAAAAACCTTAGCACCTTTGGAATGTCACAGTAGTGTTACAGATCTAGCCAACCGAGATCCTCATATACCATGGACTTTCTATTATCCTTTTCCAGTTTGCTTGGTGGTTCCAAGTCAGATCAGTGTTAACAATGTAATAATACATGTGAGGTTTTTCTTGTGTGTAAGACCTTATTTTTCTCTGCCATAATAGATTTTGTAAAGAATGTCAAGTTGATACGTGTACCTGTTTTCTTTGCTAGGGGATAATTACATTGATCCTGGCTACAGACATGGCGAGACATGCAGAAATACTGGACTCTTTCAAGGAAAAAATGGAAAATTTTGATTACTCAAATGAAGAACACATGACCTGTGTAAGGAGATTTTGTGGATTATCATTTTTCTGTGCACAGTGTGAAAGCTTGTAGATGAATGTTCATTTATTTAAAAATCAAGATTCAAGATTCACTGTTAAAAAAGAATCCCCTGCCCCACCAAAATGTTTTTAAATTTGGAATTACTCTCTATAAAATAGACTATTCCGGCTTTAAAAGTCCTGGAGTCTTTAACATCCAAGGAAGCCTTTCCCCACAGCCTCTAATCCCTGCTTCACAATGAGCTTCATGGTCTTTTGGGACCAAACCTCTTCACACAGCAGGGAAGCACACATCCTGCTGGATCACATCCCAGTGTTGCAGGCAGGGCAAACAAGGCAGAGAGCGGATAAGTGGTTTACACTGGGTAACTGGGAGAGTGGAATAGAATCCATTCGAGACCCCTGATTTAATTCTAAAGCCGTCCTTTCTGTTTGAGAACATTCCCTCCCACTGCATTGTAAGGACACGGGTTCTGGCTCGGGGAAAAGGGGCTGGCATGAAGACTGGGGTATTAAAGGATTATCCTCTTTCAGCTGAAGATGATACTGATAAAATGCTGCGATATCTCCAATGAGGTCCGCCCGATGGAAGTTGCAGAGCCCTGGGTAGATTGCTTGCTAGAGGAATATTTTATGCAGGTAAGAATGAGGGAGCGACGCAGTCGCACAAGGGGCTGCTGTGGCTGGATCCCACCTCAGCTCTGGGTGCTCGGCTGCCTGACAGCCTGGGCTAGCTCCGGGACAGAAAGGCTTCTTTTATGGAAAGCCAGAGAAGCAGGTCAGCAAGACAAGCTGTTCAGAAAGCAAATGAATGCAATTGACTGTAATTCACAGGGGAAAGACAACACTCGTCTAGCTGACTGCATCTGCAGCTTTTTCCTCAAAATTACAATTTCTCTGTGCCTTATTGTTTTGGCCACCCAACAAAAGCACTCTGTGCCCACAGAGCCAGTAGGTGAAAGTCTGCAGTGGGATATCTTTTTTGCATGTGCAGTCTGTGACTCCCCTGCCCACGAACCCGCATAGAAACAGTAAGTTATGGGGTCAGGTAGGTAGCTTGGGAAACTCCTTTCAGTCAATGGAGCTATTGTCCCTTGTTCTAGCTAGCCAGAACTGGTTTGAAACATTGTTAAAGAAAAATAAGTAATTTCTGGAGGAATACCTGGAAAGAGTCGCTCTCTGGAGAATGAGGAAGCCAAAGATCTATTCCTTCTCTTTTGGAGTGGTGAGAGCCATTAACACCTTTCTGAATGCTCAGAAATACGTTACCCCACTATTCCTGTGGGTTTGCAAAGGGACCAGGTGGCCTCGTTGCCCTGTAAGCCTGGAGGTGAGGGCTTCCATGCCCATGCTGCATAGAGGTAGCTAACTGTAGTTCTCTTTGTTCAGAGGCTTGCTCTCAACAAGGCAGGATATGGTGGCCTGAGGGAAGCACATTGCTATTCCCTGTTGAAGGCTACTGCCCTTTAGCTAGTCGTCTGCTTGGTACATTGCTCTCCCTATGGGCTTGCAGCTGAGATTAACATCCCTTAACTCTGGATTTGTTACAGAGTGACCGAGAAAAATCGGAGGGGCTTCCCGTGGCGCCTTTCATGGACCGCGATAAAGTGACCAAGCCAACGGCGCAGATCGGCTTCCTGAAGTTCGTTCTCATCCCCATGTTCGAGACGGTAACAAAGGTGGGTCAGCCAAGGCCAGGGGCAGAACCAGGAGCGTGCAGAGCTTCACCACGGGCTCTGATGGGTGTTGAGTTAGCCAGGGAAATGAGGATGTTGGCTCCACACCCTGCCTTTTGTCCCCTTCTAGCATGTGCGGGTTAATGAATGAGAGAGGAGATGTCAGCTTTCTCTCTTGTTTTCATGCAGCTATTCCCAGAAGTGGAGGAGGTGATGCTCCAGCCCCTCTGGGAATCCAGGGACCGCTATGAGGAATTAAAACAGATAGATGATGCTATGAGAGAGGTGAGCCATAAGTATTTCCTTGATAAAGCAAACATTGTGATTTAATAAGTGAAACACTGTAATTTAATAGCCCTTTAATTCCAAAACAGTAGGAATGCTTATAGCATAGTCATAATCATGAGAAACACATTAATCACACTGAGCTGGAGGCAGGCACGTGCCACCAGCAGCCTGCATGCACACGAGCATCCCGCACCCACCCCAGCACGCCTGTGGGGATGGAGATGCCTGCAGGAGGGACACTTGGAGGCCAAGCCCAGGGAAACAGCCTGAAGGGAGAGCAACAGCAAACTCCTCTTCCGAGAGGGAGCTGCCTTCCCCTGGGAAGGAGCTGGCCTGGACTGGGTAGCAGATGTCCTGGGCTCGGGCAGTTCAAGGGGCTGCACCACCTAGGCACAGTTTTCTTTTATGGGAAGGAACCTCTGCTCACATGTCTGCCAACAAGGATGGGCTTGAATTTTATGAGGGGTTGCTCTCAGATACAGAGCATCTAGTGGGATTGAACAGAAAGCAAATGAAGCCGTTTCGTGGCTCAGGCTGATCGGGACCTCTGTTACAGAGTGCCTCTTTTTTTGACATGTAAGGCTTAGGGAAGGTTGGATATACATATAACAGCCTTCGCTGCCTCTGGCCTCATCTGCGTGGCCTCCAGGCTTCATCAGCCTGAGGCCAAAACCCAGGAGTGGTTTCCCCAACGTGCCCCAGGAGGCATGTATGCCTTCCTTGCACACCTTCCTTACGTGCCTCTTCCAGCACTTCATTTCTGTGCTGAGACAGACAATAAAACCTGCCCAAATGGCATCACACTCCAGGGTTTTCTCAGACATGAACAAATTTATCATGTAGACAGGTCACTGTCTGTCACTGTGTCATTAAATTGGGAAGTGCCCTGGAGCACTAGTTGTTCTGATATCCTTTGTTATGGGGAAATGAAGGTTCATTCACATGGACGTCCCAGGCTGGATGAGGAGGATGGTGGTGGCTTTCTGCTATAGTTCCCACTTCCTCCCAAGTGGTTTGGAGGAAAAGCCTCTCAGCAGCACAGATACTAAGGCTGGTTAATCAAAGACCACACATTTTGAGAGCACAGAGTTATTATAAATGAGAAGAAAGTCTTCAGCTCTCTTCAGTTTAGAGTGGAGCCTTTCTCAAAGGAGGGAAGAAGAACTCAAAGATGAGTGCAAGGCTTTCCAAGACCTCTTCATTTTTCAACCTGAGCTGAAATTTTACTTCTGCTTTACAGAAGCTGTCAAAACAGAAAGTTCACACGAACCGATGGAGCTTTAATTACGGTGTGTTGACACAAGAGGTCTTAGGAAAATATGAGCTGCCTGAAGTCAGAAATAACCTGAAACAAGAGGGGTTAGCGAATAGTCCTGGAGCCTAACAGGGCAGATGATAGGAACACCGAGTCCTGTTTCCTCCAAGCCTAGCCCCAGAGCTGTTTGGATGAAATGCTGCCTGTGATATAGTGGGGAGATGAGCGCTGGGTTTCTGGCAGCTGTGTGAACCCATGGCGCTAACACTGCTTTGCTCTTCCTTGCAGTTGCAGCAGAAGAAAAGCGACAGTCTGACCACCGGCAGTACCGAGAAATGAGAAGAGAAAGACTCTGAGCAAAACATAACCCCTAAGGTTATTTTCTTTCCGAGAAACACTGTATTTGCCAACCAGACGTGGCGGCTACATCAAAACCCAGCGGGGATCACTCAGGAGGAGAGGTGGCCAGGATGGATGCCCTGCCCGCCCGCCCAGGCGCTGCCACCCCTGCGGACGCCGTGCAGGTTGCAGCACAGCTCCCGTCTGCAGCGGGTTTGCGTTTTTGGCCACCGCTGGGAATAAGGCCCGCTGTCTTTAAGGGCAAAGTGGAGCTGAGAAAGGAGCTGTTTCTGGAAAAATGATCCACTGGCATCCAAAAACAAAAGAAAAAGTTGTTTTAGTCAACATACTGCATATATGTGTACAGTGGTATGCTAATTACAGCATAGCTTAACAGATGCTTGTATTCTGACAGGGGCCCTGGCAGATATTTTTGTTTGCCAAGTAGGCCCTAATGACACATTTCTCTGTATTATTCTCTGAATTTTATAGTGTTCACAGTACATTCAGAAGCCCAGCAATTTTGCTTTTCTATACTAGAAGTCAGAAAAAACCTTCATGGGTTTGCGGGTTCGCTTTGTGGCCCTGTACAGCTGTCGTCAGGGGGTCCTTCAGCACAAGCAAAGGGGGGGGAGCACCACGCTGACACCACTGTGCGAGCAGATTTTTATCCTCGTGAAAGCAAAAAGCAACACCACCGACAAGAAGAACCTTCAAAGATGTACAGATTTTTTTTTTTTTTTTTTACTTTTAAACTGATCTGCTAAATAATATATTCTTCTACAGAAATGGGTGTCGTGCTTGTTTTCTTTTGCATGTGTTCACAGAGTGAACACAAGTGAATACAAGGTGAGGGGCTGCTAATGAGAGGGGAGGGTCTGGTCTCCTTAAGATGGGAGGTTTCAGGAACACTTTTGGTGATACAATCATACCTTGAGAGCAACACGGAAGGAGCATCCCTTGCAGCGATGACCTGCAAAGGCTGGGAGCCTCACAGAGAGCAATATTATATCAATGCAGCCATCCCTACCTGACTCCTGCTTGCACATTTCCTGAGCTCCATGACAGAGCCACAGCCTGCTCTCTCTGCTGGTTCCTCTTCCTGCCCAGGCTGCCTGCTCCTTTAAACATCTGTTTGTGTGCATGCTTTGGGCTTTCTGCTGCAAGCTGGAGAAGGGTCAGGCCCCTGGATTTGCACAGTCTTGGGGGACCCCAAGGTAGAGGGGAAGATCTAAGTGTGGGGTCAGCTCCCAGCTCTGCAGACATCTTCATGAGCAAATGAACTAAGCCCTAGTTTTGATTAACCTCAAAACTTTTGGTCCTTGAAAGTTGGATTTGAATTGTGTGGTTTGGACCTTTTCTTCCGCACTAAATCTTATAATCCAAAGTACATTGTGACCCAGATTGTTTTGCTGCAGAATTCTTCACTTCTTTTTCACAAATAAATCACATTTACCATCTCCATTCAAGCAGATTTCCGTCACAAATCAGCTCCCGAAGCAGATGTGCTGTGCAGGAGCTATAAACAATTGCTTGGGACACGCCAAGTCCCGCATCGAGGTAGTTACACTAGATGAGAAAACCTGCTGTAGGAACTCGACTGCACCCTCCTCCCACTAAAATTGTTTAAGGGTAAGATCCTGATAGGAAGTTTTGTTTCAGTTGGAAGACTTTTCTCTAACCAGAAGCCCTGATCCAGCAAGTATTTATGCATTTGCTTGACTCCCACAGGCCTCATCAGGGACCCTGGCGCACAGTAGCTAATTGCAGAGTGCAGGCTCCTCAGCTCTCCCTAATTGAAGTGCACGGGAGTTTTGTAATGGATGGTTCTTGCTGCCTGCTTTGGCTCCATCATGTTTTCAGAGCAAACTGGAAAGCGTGCACAGCAGAGATGACCAGAGGATGCTGGTGCAAGCCAGCTGACCTTATCGGAGCTACATCAGACACGTGGAGAGCTCTACTCGGGGCTGCACTAGTGCATGCTGTGTTGCTGCGATGCTCTCCGTAGCTCACTGAAAGAGCAGGGAACATCCAGGCTGCTATTTATGGATAGTCATAAAGAAGACCACAATAATCATGACCTACTGGGGTATACAGGAGTGCCATGGTGTTCTTTAATCTCATTTTCCTTCATAATATTCGATTTCTGAAGAGACAATCCTCCCGACATACGCCTAACCAAGGGGATGGTAAGGCATTCTCTCATAATTCTAGTTTCTTGCACTTTTTTTCCAAAATATTTGATGCTGTGATTCATATGTAAATGAGCAGATCTGAGGATCTTGGCAACCAGCCCATTAAAATGTCACTCATTTTCAGGGTGACATTTTAAAAATACACTTAGCACGAAAACAAAGTTTTCGGAGACAGCCAGACAGATGTCTGAAGTGTGATTTAATCTCTTCTCTCCCTAATCCGATGACTAAGAGTTTGGTTTTTTTTTTTTTTTCTCATTGTTATTGTTTTACCTTACAGTAGGCGCCTTGCAAATAACTTTATGTGGCCTGTTGCATGTGTCTTTACGGCATCATGACAGTGATGCATACAACTCTACCCTGCTGCTCCTACACAGGTGGGGACAGCTGAACATGAAAGAATTTGTAACTATTCCACGCCATTCGGCTTGAAAAACTAATGACGAGCCCTGGGACTTCACTTCTTTTTATTTTTTATTTTTTAATGATGAGATCCCACAGCCCCATGCACACTTCATTCTTGAGCGTGGCTTTCATAATCGGGTCAAACCAAGACCATAGCGTAACTACACGTCTTGGGAAGGAAACAGCTTTTTTGAGAGCTGAGTGCCCCCACAGCAGCCAATTTGCAGTGAAAATTTAGTGCGTGTTAAACACACGGGTTATGTAACGCCAGAGAAATATCTGCACATGGAAACTGTGCGTCTCGGTGCAGCCTCTGAGCAGCAATAGCAACGGCATCTGCTCCATGCGGGAGAGAAGCAGAGCGCTGGTGCAGAGCGCGAGCCCACCAGGGGAAGCACTGTCAGGCAGTATTAAATTCTCCGGCTTCAACAGCGGGCTCCGGCTGCGAGCTGCTCCCTCACCCTGGAAACGTCCAAAGATAGAGCGAGGCTTACCTTTGTGCTTGGTTTGCGGCATTAAAAGCATGCACATGTCTTATTCTCCTATGTTATGGTTCTGGTTTGCTGTGAGGGCTTCTGCGAGGCAGGTCCTGCCCTCCTGGGCCATGCCCCTGCTTGCACAGCCCCCTGCCCCCTTGCCATTGAGGCTGTTCAGTGCCAAAAACATGAAGCAAAGTCTTTCTAATGTGTGTTTAAAATGGGTCGGGTGCTGCTTTTCTGGGCAATGCAACAGTGCAGGGGGGATTGCTTCTTTCTTTCAGCCCTCCAGGGGACTGCTTAGGTGGAGGTGAAGTGAAAAACTTGGGCATCAGACTCCTGGTCCATGTGTGGCTCCTACAATAATGCAGGGAATCAGCAAATGGTCTTAACAACGAACCTAGCTCTGCCACTGGCTTCAAATACCACCTGGAGCGAGTCGCCAGGCTGGGGCTTCCCTCTCTATTCAGGAGGAGGCCCGCCTCTGTACAGCACCTTGGCTGCCAAAAGCTCCTCAGAGCAAGAACCCAGAGTCACTATTTTCAGAAAATATGACTTCAGAGAAGCTTCTGGCCAAAAAAAAACAAAGTACTAAAACGAAAAAAAAAAAAATAGCTTATTAGATGTTCTCATAAGTGAAGAAGCTGCAACCAACAAGCCAAACATCTCGATCTTGTCTTCATCAGGCTGTGGTAGATCTGCACCCTTGCTAGATAGAAGTCACACTTCTCACCATCTCACACACACTGAAAGAAAGCTTCCTGACTTCTTTGGCACGTAGTCAAGAATTACAGGTGTGCTCAGGCACACGCACATGCACAGGATTGCTGTTTGTAGACATTTTTATAACACTGCTCTTGGCTCTGGTGCAAGACAAACGTAGAACCAGGAGGCCTTGGAAAGCGTAAACTACCCGCTCGCAGCCAACGCTGGCTACGATGCCTCTGAGGAAAAATCTCTGTTTTCCAAATTGTGTGGAAACATGCTTACTGCCCGGCTGAGGGGCCCGGCAGAGCCCTGTCCCCAAAGGCTCGGAGGCGGCAGGAGCCTGGAACAGCTCTGTTTCTTTCCAGAAGTACAGCCTCAGTGGTGTCCTGAGCTCAGGCTAGCTGGATGTGTTCCAGGCTGGAAAACACAACAAGAAAAGTGGCATAGAAATGTATAAATCCTCCTCAAACCTGTGTCCCTGAGCCATTTCCAGTTAACAGAAGGGTATTATGTAGACCGAGCATCCCCCTGTAGTTTTTCATTTTGTTTTCATCCCAATTCGGTGTCTGGGTGCCTGCGGCCTGCTCCTGGCACAGTGTCCCCATGAAGATGAGCATGGCTGGGACATGGTGAAGCTGACAGCTCTGCCCCTGTGCCCAGCCACAACCACCTTGGTGACGCTGTGATGTCTCTGATGTGGGTGCAGACACCTGGCAAGGTGAAGGTAATGCCAACAGGGCGGTTGCTCTGGGGCCCTTTTGCTCCTTTCAACCTCTTCTCCGGGGGCTGGTGGCGATGGCATTTCGAAGGGGAGCTTCATTTGTTTGTGCTGGATGGTGTGTGTGTTTTGTTTTGTTTTGTTTTTTAAAGCACTTTTCCATCTGGCCCTGCAGCGCTCAGTCTGCTTTCTAAATCGACATATTGCAGTGGCAGCACTTGTGCACTGCCGTGGCCAGTGCCTGGGGGCCAGACGGGCTTTCCCCGCACACCAGAGCCATCTTGCCAGATCTTTATATCTGGGGGCTTGGAAAGTAGCACCAGAGGTTGAAATCACCTCTTGTGGTTTGGTTGCAAACGTAGCTGGGCAGGTTCCTGCTGGGCAGTTCAGAGAGCCCAGCACATGGTGCACCTGGTGGGAATCCTACAGGAATAACAGATTTTCCCATTTGATGAGCAAGCTCTCTCCTTTCCCCCCTAAAAATTCTTCACTAGTGAGGGGTGGTGGTGGGGAGATGCTTTCCATGATGTTTCCTTGCCCTTCGTTAAAACAACCTGCATGATTCCACCCACAGAAGACCCCCAGCCCAGCTCCTATTCACCACCGGGGTCCCTCCTTCACCTCCTTCCATGCCAGCAGAGGAGCAAGAAGGCAAGACCCCAGGGAGGGAAGGGAGGAAGGGAGAGCCCAGAAGGCAAGAACCCCCTGGGGTGGGCACTGGCGAGCCCAAACTGCATGGTCAGGAGGACATGGGGCTGATTTTCCCCATTACCCCACCAGTACCGTGTCCGGGCCACGTGGTGCCTGCAGGGCTGGCCAGCAGGATTTGGGCACCAGCGAGCTCTCAGCTGCAGGGAGGCAGCCACGTATCTCCGGGAAGAGCTGGAGGAATCTGCTCCTAAAGGTTACAGGTTAACAAGTCTAAAACACCGTGTACCTCCGAAAGTTCACCAGGGCGATGTGCCTGTCATAAATGACAACTTTATTCCTTCCAGGCTGTGCTATTTTTTCCCTCCAAGACTTTGATCCTCCCAGTCGTTCTGGCTACTGTGTGCATTGCCAAGGGCAGATCTCCAGATGCAGTGGCTTGTCCTGGCTCCCTCGCTTGCAGAGGACACGCCACCCATTTTCAGGACGGTGACCCAAGGCTGTGCTGCCACTTCCCAGCCCCACACCATGCCAAGCACCCATGCCAGAGATGGGGCTGCAGCACGGTACTCAGCCTCACTCCCTGGAGCGTGTGCTTCAGGAGGAGGGAAAATGCATTCCCATGCCTACGGCTGATTTTAATTATGTATTTAATGTCTTAAGCTACTCCGACTAAGGGGAAAATTGTGGACGCTCGGGTAGGGGCACCCACAGTTTTGAACTGCGCTGAATTACAGGCGCAGCTTCGCTTCGGTGCTGTACGCAATCAAGGCTCATCATGTGTCTTTTGCAGGAGAGCACATAAAATTAAATCAAAAAGTTTATAAGCGGATTAATACAAAGTTGCCTAATCAGTATGGCAGAGCTCTTTTTTTTCAAACATCAACTCTGCAGGCTAGCTCAGGAGCCTTACTTATTTCAAAACTGAGATTAAATCTATTATTTCCAGTGTAATAATCTTATAACACCTCTGAATTTATCTCTAGGACAAAGGTCTTTTCTCATCCTGGCTGTTAAAATTTAACAACGGAGACAATAATCATCTTTAAAGACACACTGTACACAAAGAGGGACTTGGTGGCGTGACTTACAGGAGGAACTTGGAGTTTGCAGAGTAAGAATGGTGTTTGCAGGCTGTAAAAGAGAGTGACAGTCACAGGAACATTCTTTCAAAAGAGCGTGCACGCTGCACGGGATGACTTGCTCCCCATTCACCAGGGTCAAAATCAGAGCCCTTTTGCCTGTTTGGTTTTTTTTTTGTTGTTGTTGTTTTTTTTTTTTTGAGCCCTGCTGTGTTTAGAGCTCAGCAGAAAGTTTCACCACCGTATCTGAATTCCCCCTCTGAATGAGAGGACAGCAGAGCTGAGGGCCTGTGTGGTGCTGCCTTCCTGAGGCTGCGTGCAGGTGCCCCCAGCAAGTCACCTGAAAACCAGCTTTTTTGTGAACAAGCACGATAACCAAGGGCAGATAAAGTGCCTGGGTTAGCCCTGGGTATGTGTGAGCTGCCTCAGTGCAAAGCTGCCCTTATTCTACCATCCCAGCCTCTGGGACAGCATGGACATGACCTTGCTGCCACTGCCAACACATGGGGCAGCAGCAAGAGTGGCACCCCCAAAACCCAAATCTCGTGGTCCCCCCTTCACCCCCAGCCATCCTGGAGGGGAAGGGGTCCCAGCCTTGAGGCTGCACATGTTGCTGAGACCATCAAGGTGAAAACCAGACTTGGGTAGGGCAGGGGGATCTATGCTGAGGCTCCCCAACATGCACCTCCCTCCGTGGCACTGCAAAGCCAGAGGGAGATGGGACATTGCCCCCTGTCTGGGCTTTGTATTTGCAGAATAAAACCGAGGACTGTTCCCTAACCAAGGAACAAAGCGTTGGATACTGCCACCACCTAACCAAGCCAGCAAATAAGAAATCCTGAAAATACAAAACCGCGCGGATACAGAAGTGAAATGCCTTCAGGCTTTCGGCATGTTTTTGAAGTCACAACGCAGCATCTAACAAAGAAGGTTTAGCAGATAGATCTGCATACATATTTGCATACGGCCCTCATTAGACAAAATTCCAATTAAGCATTCAGTGCATGCAAAATTGGCAGATACACAAGCCTAACAGGTGGGCCACTTTATGCTATGTGATGGCACAATTAAACTCTTTTCTGCCCAAATAAGGATTCACTAGCATGCATCAGCTCCATCCATTTCCCAGTTTGCCCAAACCTGAGACCTTTTATCTTATCCCATTTCTCACTTTTTTTTCAGAATTACGTTACTACCTACTCCATTAAGAACCCTTTTTTATTTAGCCCATCTAAATGTATTCTCATCTATGTAAAAGCACCGTAATAATAAGGAAGCATATAGGAGCCTGACATTTCTTTTCATGCTGGTACTTACTGTTCAAAATGTCCTAGAAGAATATCAGTGATGTCTGCCTTTTCACAGGTGAAGGGGACTAATAATCCGAAAGGACTCCCTGTCTTTGCACCAAGCAGACCATTTCATTACCCTTCTGCAAAACACATTGAAAACCCTCTGATGACACCCACATTAGTCCCCTCACTCCCAAAAACACAACCATTGCATTGAAGAACTGACAAGGGAGGGTGATGGAAGAAAATTAGGTAAAATTTTTACATTTTCTGATTCTTCAGGAATTGGCAGGGGGGAAAGGATAATAGCTGCTGTTCTCAGGTGAGATGGTGCTAGCAATAAACATTTTTTGTAACTATCATATGCCTGCAAAAGCCCTTGAACACATCAAACCTTTCTGCCAGGAATACTTTTCCGTAAGCAACGTGCATCAGCCACCTGTAGGCTCCAGCTCTGTGTCCCCAGGCACAGCTCCCCAGAAGGACATGCAAACTACACGACCACAAGAGCTAGAGATGGAGCCAACGCTTACCCCCTCAAAACTGAGGCCACTGTGAATATTTCCTCCACATTTGCTTCCTCCAGATCAAGTTGAGATTGACCCATTGGCCATTTGACAGTAATCACTGATCACCACACGGGTCTTAGTTGCAAACCATCTCCAATGGGTTCAGCTCAGTTGCAACCCTGACCTCAGCTCCTGGTCCATACCTATCAAATCTAAGCACCGCTTCTTCGGTCTATATCCTGTAAGGACACTTGGACAGTGGTAATGCACAGGGATACATTAAAACAGGAACATTTAACTTGGAAGCCCCTCAGTTTAAAACTTATCCAGCCTTCTCTAGAGACAACCACTTTCCACCAGGAAAGGAATATCTGTAAGGATGAAACAGAAATGGCTGTCTCAGCTCCCAGTCTAAGGGAACTTAAAGCCCCAGGTGTCCTTAGTTCTCTCTTCATCTCTAATACCAAATATTACTTTCTGCTGGAAGAAGACTTCATGCTGTAGTAGCCTGCAAACACTGAGGAGCGTGGTTTATACCTCAGGAAGATGACAGCATAATCAGAAGTGGGGCATAAGTGACTTCAAATGGTAAGAGGAAGGAACAAAACACCCAGGGTGGGTGATGGCAGTGCTCTGATGATGCTGACTGCTCTCATTGCTCAGGTCCTGCTCATTTAACCCTTGTGCACACAGTACTGGTGCCACCTTTGGCCACCAGAAAATCTGGGAGAGAAAAGCAGAGAAAATCATAGGGATGAAGAACCCAACCATTAAACCACTCAAATACATTTCTCCAAAACGAAGTCGCTGCTGCAAACCCATTTGCATCTTTCAGGTGAATTTTCGTGCTTGGCTTACGGCAGAGATGCTGACAATGTGCTTCTTCTGCTAAGGTTCGGGAAAGATGTGCTGGCTGCACCCATCCAAGCCATGGCAGCATGTGCTGTGTGGCTGGTGCAGCTCCTTCACACCTGGACAGAAGCCTGCTAGATAACTTGGCACAGAGTCGATCTGGTTGCTGCTCTGCAGAGCTTGGCTGAACGCTCGGATCCAGAGACTCTCCCTCCCTCCCCTAGATCGTGCCAGGCCTAGTGTTAATCCTACATGTTCAGCTTATCTGTTGACTTTAAATAAGGATAATTTAGATATGTTTTCCTCCTAAATTACACAGATTTATTGTAAGCTGGGAACACCGTGCTCCGCTCATATAAGTGCAACGAGCCCATTAAACTCCGGGGAGGACGGAACAAATCACGCTAGGGCAAAAAGCAGCCCGCCTTCACCCCTCCCTGGGACGGCTCTTCCCGTAAGCGGGGACGCACCGCACCAACCACCGGCCTGTGAGCTGCAAATCCGTGACGTCCCGGCCTGGGGATCAGGGCAGAAATGTCAGCACAGGGCCGTGCTGGTGTGTTTCACCACCTCCCTTACAGCACGCCCCGCGTCCCCGCCTGGAGGAGCCGGCCGGGCTAAAGGCAAGGGGTCAGTGCTCGCTAGGCCTTGAGCCCCTGGTGAAGGTCAGGGACTGAGGGACCTCGCTCAGCCAGAGCTGAGGCCGTGCTGAGGGACGTGATGGCTGCAGGCAGAGGGAGATGGCCCTGATGGTGTGCTGCAAGTAAGATCAGCTGGGCTCGCAGTGACACTGCAGAGAGAGCCAAGGTGCACGCACGCTATGCAGGCCTGGCTATGCCCGCAGCTGAAAGAGGTGGCATCTCTCCTGTCCCGTCTGTCACCAACAGGTGAAGGATGGATGAGGGACGCAAACAGTACCCCCTGGAGAGCACTAACAGAGATGTATTGTGCCCGTGACACCAGTGGGGAGAGCCTGAATCCGGTCACTTGGTCAGTGTGACACCAGGCACCAGATGGAGCAGGAGCACCGGGTGCCATGCCAAAGCACAGGCGGTGTGCATGAAGAGGAATCGAGCAGAGAAGACATGAGGAAAGCTGGAGACAGGGCTCTGGTGACCCACGGGTCCTGCACTCCTCAGAAGGCAGGCACAGGGACTCAGCAGGCAAGGAAAAGCAGCTGCTGCTGCCCCAGGGTGGGATGTAGCAGGACAGGGTCCCCCAGCCTTGTCCCTGCTGCTCCAGCACAGGGATGGTGGTGGAGGTGGACGGGTGCCAGGGCAGGGTGGCACGGGACGGGCAAGGAGCAAGACAGGGCATCACCTGCGGGGTGCCGGGAAAGCCCCGCACAAGGCACGGGGCAATAAATGAACCATAAGCCTTCGAAGAATCACAGTCGTTTTTGATTCGTACATGGGTTTTCCCCACACTACCTAGATAACAAGGCACCGTGTTGGGCTTCCTAGAAAACATTAAAAAAGCACATAGGGTGGAAAAGGCTCTTTTATTTATTTATTTATTTGTTCAACGCATTCAGTCCACTACTGTGGATTTTATTATTGTTGTTGTTGTTCTTGCTAGAAGATGCCCCCCCCAAAAAAATAAAAATAAAAAAAAAGCGCTGCATTGTTTACAAAACAGAATTTCCTGTTAAAGTATTCCACAGAGTACATGCAAGTCTTAATACATTGATCAATAATCACAAGTAATACTTCCTTGAAGATAAGAAGCCTTCATTTTCCAAAGGCCGTTTTATTTGCTGAATACTGCTGGCCTTAGATATGATGAATTATTGTTTCAGGTAAATCCAAATGGTACATAGATACTTATACAAATTCTTGGACAGACCAGGAAATAGGAAAAATCAGATCCAAGTTGTTTTAATTTAAATAACTGGCGTGTCCCAGCCTACTTTTCTCATGCATAGGGAATATTGTGCAAAGGAAGCAGTCCAGTGTGAAATACTGTGATTGTAAATGGGAAAATTCAACAGAGTAATCTAAGACACCCAGCATTGCACAAAACTAACCTGAATTTGTATAGGATGCTGCCATATTGACAACATGCTGATGAGAAAACCTAGTAACATGGTTCTTGTTTAAAAGCACAAATCCCTGGTGGGCTGCAACACAGCTGTAAGGACAGTTAATCAAGCAACGCTCCTAAAAATCTGCACAGGTGGAATACTGTAACGGATGTTTTAATTGGCATTTTTCACACTGAATACTTTGTTCCATAACTGCCTTTCCCTGGTAACAGCTTCAGAAAGGACTAATAGCAACGGTGACTTTCTTACACTGAGGCATAGAAAACAATTGGATCACTCATGGCTAAGTCTGCTCAGCTCTTCCAACGCATTTCCCATATAATTTACCTCTGGAAAATCCTGATAGTACTAGCTCAGTATATGCTGAACTTAAGGGTAACGTACACTCAAGGACATTATTCTAAATATTAGTGGCAAAATACAAGAAAGAGAGAGCTGCTACCCTCTCCCAAGGAAGCATTTTAAATTTGCAATGTATGCCTCCGTGAGTTTAACCATCTTCATACTTAAAAGTCCCTGAATTACCCCATTTATTAAGACTCCCACGACTCAAACAACTTTCATGACAGTGTTGGATGGCAGAAGGGGCCCAATGCAGCAGTGAACACCATCAGATTCTTCATCCACCAGGCAGCATCAGAAGGGGCAGGCTCCACGAAAATGATGCTGTTGAACTGCGCCATCGCGCAGGGTTGAGGCTGTCCCCTTCTCCTCCCATCCTGGTCCAGAGGGGTGAGGGCCATGGGATGTTTAATGGATCTTGTTCTCTTCCCATATACAAGTGAAGTCAAAGCCAAAGGTTGACAACAAGCTACGATACAGCGTGAAGGTCTCCTTGCTTTGTGTTAGGAAGAACTTTGGGTCTCCTTACAATATATTATACATACATAAATAGTTCTGACAGAGTCAGAAGGTGAGGTTTCCATTCTAGATGAGGCTGTTAAATCTCCTTTGTATCCCTATGGACAACACTCAGAGGTACGATATGCTGCCTGTAGATCTAAACATGATAGATCTCAGGCAAGTGAACAAGCAAACAAAGCTTTAACTGCAGGGCTCTAGCCCACGACAGAAATAGAAGCACAGAGGCTCCATGACTGTGTTAATGTTACATTGGCTTCAACCGTAATTACTTCATGCTGATTCTCTGGAGTGAATACATCCACTTAGCTATCATGAACTGCTTGAATTAAAAACTGAATTAAACAAGCAAGAAAACCTAACTTCCACTTCCCATAAACACCAGGCCCACTGGCTTGAATAAAACCCTACTGAAAGCCATCAAGAGCCACGCCTGGACGTTCAGGTTTTGCATCCAGGAACATCTCCCTCATGCACGTGCAAATGCATCCATTAATCCTATTGACAGAAAATGGAGAAATAAGTAGTGTTAAAAGACACGTGTTGCTCGTGCCATGAACTTTCCTCAACACAAAGCATCATATCACACAGCCCATTCTTTATCCAAGTTAATGGTTGCTCACAGACGTGGTCCAGCCTCTGAGGCACCCCTAGGCAGGATAGCTCAATGTGGAGATAAACTCTGATGGATTTTAGCTGCTAATGCCTGCGGGATATAGTGGTGTTACAGCTCAGGCTTCCAATGTTAGGCATCGCATGAGATTTGCACAGCCACCTCTCATGGCAAGGTGCAAATGTCCGGCATGCCCAGTAGAGCTGCTCCACACATGGTGTCCCCATCCCTGGCCAAAGCCATGACACTGCTGCTCAGGGCCCTCAGCACTGAAATGGGGCTTGTGCGTGCAAACATGCCACCAGTCATGGCCCTTGATGGCTCGTCCCTGCCTTCTGCAGGGACATCTCATCTGCTTGCAGCTCTTGGGGTAGCCCTTGGCTGCTCCTTCGCCTTCCAGAAACCCAAGAGGTTTTTCCCACATAATTTCAACACTGACCTCAGCCTGACTGAGGGAAGGGGATGTGCAGGAGGTCACTGAATAAGAGAAGCACTTACGTGGGGTACCAAACAAGGACCCACTTTCAGGGTTGGAAGAGCCTTTACTTAAGCTCTTCAGCTCTTGCAGGACTTTACAGAACCTCAGTGTCCAGAGGTGCATGATAACCTGTACAAGAACACTGGAAACCAAGAGCTGTTGGCATCTAAACCCACTCAATTCCCTAGCCCTCTTTCTTTCCAATCTCTGCATCTACAGCTATCGACAAATTGTGTCCAGGCTGCTTTTTCTCATTTGCGAAGCACCAGGCTCCACTGAGTCATCCTGGCCTCATTCACACCACCTCACCAGGGCTGGTGGCAGCAGAGACAACCCCTACGCCCAGCCTGTAGGGCTTCTCCTTTTCAGGTCAAGGCACTTGGTACAAAATATTTTAGCAAACAGCAAAGACAACTGAAGCAGACTTTGGAGTGTATAAAAATCCACAGAAACTTTTTATTAGTCAATGTAAAGCAACTCTATGGAATTAGGTTTATTACATTTACATTTTTTTAAATAAATGAGTTTTTTACTTATAGCTGGTTTTGTTTGCAAAGTAAATATGCTTTTTGTTGTTGTTAAAAAAAAAAAAAAAAAAAGACCATTCTAAATGATGTTACTTGGCTGCATTCAATTAGGATCCCTTTGTGCTAGGGCACATCAAAGGTCACTCTCTTCAACGTGTTGCTAAAAGGGTTTCAATGACAATCCCAGCAACGGGGGAGGACACAAACGCTTCAGTTTAAAATGCTAAGGAAATAAAAATCTATTCTTTTTCCATACCTGTATTGTTAAAGACTCCTTGGACTGTAGCAGTGGCATTTGCTTTTTTTTATTATTATTTTTTAATATTTACAAGCATCTAACCACTTTCCATTTGAGGCGTAGGCACAATTCTGTGGCTTTAGACCTTCCAGCAACAACTCGCTTCCTCTAATCAATTTCCGTAGTCCCCTTCAAAGGAGTCCACAGACACTCACAGGCTCACAACTTAAGGTCAAGAACTGTTGCGTGCAGAAAAGGACACATTAAATGGAATAGGAACGGACAGGAATAACTCGGGGAAATAAAAGCTCTGAATCATCTGCCAGGTGTCTCATCTTGTGTTGCTTCCATACACCACAACCTGCCATAGTTCACGTTGGAAGAGATTTCAGGTTTCTTCTAGGACAGCAGGCAGGGTGGGGATCACAAGGGTATCCCACAGCCAGTGAAAACTGCTGAGCTCAACCCTGTGCTGGGAGAACAGCTAGGGAAAAATATCCCACAGACACGGGAACTGATAACATGGAAGTCTCTTACGCTTTAGAACTGTAACAATGTGGACACTGGTGCTGACTCCCCATCTAGGATCTGCAACCAACCCCCTGAAAGCAGTGGAGTGTCCTCCTCCAAGCATCTTCCTCTTCTACAAGTAAATAGTTTTGTTGATGCACGTGAACTCGTGATACTCAACATCAAAGGTGCTGAAGAGAAGGTAAGGTTGGGCAAAAACCTCTGTGGTGAATGGGATGTGTCACAAAGAGCACACAAGCTGCTATACTCATCCCTGCAGGACAGCACTGTATGCTCCCAGCCTCTGGCTTCTCTGTAACTCTCCTGTGCTCAGAACAAGCATAAACAGCAGTTCCTGGGACCAGCCCTCATCCCAGCAGACACAGCTAAAATACTGGTTGGGTGACACACAGGAGACCTGCCTTTGGCTCACACCACTACCCTAAAAACAGCATTGCCTCATGACATGCAGAAGTGATCCAATACAGACCGCTGCTGAAGACTCAAATTGGTTAGGAAGCGTTGCAGTTTGCTCCGCACACGCAGGTTTTGTGGTGGGTAAAGAATCCTTTCTTTACCAGCAGCCAGCAGAAAAGCTAGGAGGGGCTTTTTCCTCCTGTCCTGGTTAGTTTACAACCAGTGGGATTACTGGCCCATTTCTGGTAAGGTCGTACTGCTGAATCTGTGCGCTACCAGCCTCCTCAGCTGAGCAGCCACGGAGCTACACCCTGGGGCTCAGGCCCTGCGCTACTGTTCTCTCAGATGTCACACAGCACCTCAGGCAATCATTAGACAACCTTCTTAAATTGGACTATTAATTTTCCACAGAGCCATCCCAGACAGTGAGACAAACCATGTGCGTGCGCTAATTCTTCCCTTAAGCTGACTGGAGAAGGCCCTGCTTACGCAGAAAATCTCTCAAAAACTGCCTGACGAATGATCCCCCGCCCCGGAACGCAATCTGCGCTTCTCTGGTTCGTTTGGTCAGTCGGGACGCTCAGAGAGGATGCTTCAGGCCTGACCAACTGTTTCCCATTCTGGAGTTTCCTTAATTGCTTCCCCAGCAGCTCTCCCTGGAGCCCCCTCCTAAATGAGATCAATGCAAGAACTACAAAGTCTTAATTGCTGCCGTCATTATCCAGAAGCTGGTATTTTCAAATCAAGCTACATCTCACCAATGCCTTATAGGTTAATATAACTAGAATTTCACTGCAAAATTATTAAGGATCCAGACACTCCAGAAATCACAACCACATAAAGAGACCTAGAAAAACATTCACGATTCTTCGGCTAGTTCTGAATACTTTTAATGGATTGTACAGATTTCAACATCTGGTTTCACAGTCTCAGCTGAAATATACCCTATTCCATACAGACATGAAACACGTTCATCTAACAGATGGCATCTTTGGCCTTGCAAAGGAGCAACAAGTGACCCCACAAGGTTCCTACTGGTTAACTTTTTAAAAAGATGTGTTTCTTGGCTAATTGCAGTATGAAAGTACAGTTGAAAGAAGCAGAATGCACTCCAAAGTATTGCTCATGGGCCTCTCAAATAAGTTTCGCAGAGGCACTAGGATCATATTGCAACAGAAGGATCTCCCAATAGTACAAAGTTAACTGACTTTTTTTTTTTCACTTTCCAGCGTATAATATCTGTTTTTGCACTCCTTCCTGTATAAAGAAGCATTGGATAAGAAGCTAGGCAGAAGCTTTACCAGGTAAAACGAAGATAAGGGGTAAAAACAGAGATAGATAAGCTTCAGCTAACACCTTTCATATACAACAAGAATTTTGCAGTATTCCCTTCTCCATAGCCAGTTGCACTATGTTAGTTACATTAACTATCAGACCTTAAAAAAAAGTTTTTTAAAAAAGTCAATTTTAATCAGTGCACTTCCACCTGAAAATGCAAGCCTGAACACAGTAGGCAAAAAGAAAATCCCGTTTCAAGGAAAATAACCATCTCCAATATTCATACAGCACGCATTAGAGATTTCTAGGACTGAACTGCTGACATTCTTATGCTGTTAGAAGCGTACACATATAAAATATCTGCTGCAAGCAGGATATTGTCATATCAGGCTACCTGAAAACCTGAATCTGAATGTAAGTTTAAACTAATCTTCTATAAATCACTTGACATTTTAAAAAAAGTCTACAGCCAGATGAGTTCTTTTCATCAAGACAGAAGTTACAAGCTAACAACAGGCGGTGTTACAGCGATGATTCTTCTATTTTGATCTTCTTTGTTTGTCCATTAGAACCATGCTGCAGGTCCTCCCTTTTCTTTTTCTGCTGCTGCAACCTTTCCTCTTTCTTCTGTAGGTAGATGGCCGTGTTATCAAATGAAGCTTTGTAGAGACTGCTGTAGTGGCTCTCTGCACCAACAAATCCTGCAAGTGGGCAAAACAGGAACACAAGACAAGTGTTAATTTCCTTAATGGTCTCAGCAATTATTTCCTGTGCTGGAATTCTAGACAGTGGAATTTCAACTTATTTACTGTGGTCCTATCCCCTGTACTAAACATCAGCATTTACACTATGTAAGCCCTGTCTGACTTGGTAAGAATCCATCCTGAATTCACATTGCCAAGCGCAACCAAGCTAAAAAATGCCTACAGAGGCAGGCACATGACTGTCAAGCAAAGAGGGCACACAATTCTCTTGGACGCTTGAGGAACTTCGAGGCTCCTGTTTTTAAAACTACTGCTGTAGCAACTTATTGTTAAGACATCCTGTTGGCATTCTTCCCCAGTGCTTAAACACTGCAAAGGGCCTAAATTACATGCAACTGTCCTTAGCTGACTTCTTTCCTAGAGCACTAACTTAGAATAAGCCTGAAGCAGTAGACTTCAAACGGTGCTGTCTTACGGTACGTACGTAAGCACTTCTTAAGCATTCGCTCCTCGTGATTTTGCTATAGTTTTGTGAATCCAGCATAACATTGTTCACAGCATCTCCAGGACCATAAGCTTACAGGAGTTTAAATAGGTAACTATTATCCCTCCCCCCAAAAAAGAAAAAAAAAAAAAATCAAGTTGTTTCTGTAGATAATACTGCAAGAGATTAGCTGGCTAGGCCCACATTTCTAAGATTTGTTAGAGTATCTATCTGACAAAGCTAGTTACCCCTGGTTCCCCTTTGTGTTCTTACCTTTCCTCATTTCGAAAAAAATTTTGATCAGGAGAATGGAAATACAGAATTTACTATGGCTTGGTCCGGAAGCAAGTGTGCTACTCCACAGTAATGCACGTACAGCACCCCTTTGTTTCTTGGTACACAAACATACCGACCCTCCCTCACCGACACTTGGCAAAATGCACGGTTTTACTTTGAAGGGTCTTGCACTCACACAGTAACCACTTGACTGGCCTTTGGCCCTGGGACGAATTGCAGGCTGTCATTTTGGATATCCATTCAAATGGATATACTCTCTGCTTGATCAATCTGCACTAAATCTCGCTCTACCTTTTTCTGGGATCAGTTCCAACACAGCGTCAAATTGTTCAACATCTGCTTCCAGACCAACCTAGCTGCCTTACAACCTACACAGTTAGCAGTCAGATGAAACAGGCCTGTAGAAGGTGAAAAGAAGGCTATGGAGATATTAAGAAGTTTGGGTTTAAGCAATATAACGATCACCTCTTTTAAGAGAAGTAACTACCTTCTCAAGCACTAATTATGTACTGGAGTAAGTGGTTATCATGTGAGCCTCCCCTAACTAATTAACAATAATAGATACTGTCATTTGAGCAGTCCTCCTCTCCCAGCTGCAGCAGGCTATTGTGTATCACAGTAATTTGCTACACTGCCAAAATATGCTCAGAAACTCTCTCCCTGTCTGCTCTCACTAATTCTCTGTTGCTCATTTTCACTCAGCCCTTGTACTTTTAATAATCTGCTTTAACTATCAAGTCTGCAACACCTACATGCAAACACTCTCCCTTCCAAAAGGGTACTTGGCTTCCTTTGCGATTTCAAAGGCCACGCACAACCAACTTAATGGCAGCTATTATCTCACTGTCTCCACCATACTTCTAATAAGGTTTCAGGCTCAGGCAAGAGACAAGAAAACGACCAACACTTTTCAATATCACAGAATCAGACAGACTGCTGCAGCTCTGTAACGGGGTGTTTGTGTACTACCATAGGCTGAGGTGTCTGCGTAGAACAGTTTTAATGCTATAAATACCTACACCATTTTTGAGAACAGTAACCTGAACACCCTTCAATACCAACACTAATTTCCATACCAGCTGGAGGGATGGAGCTGAGGAAGGAAAACTGAAAGATTATGCAGCTTCAAGAGAACTGCCCTAAACTCTGATCTTGCTCCAAATACTTTAGACCTAAAATTGCAGTTCTTACACCTTCCAGCCAAATTTCTCACCTTCAAACGCTGTCCAGTTGTCACGCAGGTGTTTTATCATCCTCTGTAATCCTTCATCATCAGTTACAGGCTGGGAAAAGAAGGAACATTGCATGATATTCTGTGCATAATGAACAAGGAACCTGGTGTATCACAGCCAACTGAAAAATGCCTAGGATGAGCACAGTGAAAGGACAGCGAGTGGGAACGCCCCAGAATCTTAGGGCCTTTTTTGTTTGTTTTTGCAGGACCCCTACAGAAACCTGTCCTGAGTTCACCTGTAGCTTGAAAGAAACCGTATAGCTTGAAAGAAAAGAAAATGGACTCTCACTTACTAATCTGTGAGGATAAGGAATGCCAGGAGGAACACATTAGTGTCAAAGAACTTACCTAGAAGTGTAATTTAAGCCCACCTTACAACACACAGTTAGCTGGAGACTTAAAAAAATCAACACAGGAGCTTCCAGTTGTTTAACAGGCTATTACAGAGAACTTGTTAGCACATCCCTCAACTTTGACTCCCTGTTCTAAGGGGAAAAAAATAAATCCCAGGATGCCTTGTCCCCCAGAACATCTCTCAGAGGCAGGCACAGAGAAGGCCGTGCAGGAAGCATTACTGAGCAAATCACAAGGGGATTTTCTTGTTTTGTGTTTTTTTCTTTTTTTTTTTATCAAGTGTAGCACACAGACAGCACAGGCAATGGTTTAAAATACTGAATGCAAGGGCTGACAAGCACTCTGCTCCATCCTGCTATGCTGGATGTTAGCTTTACCAGAGAAGAGACTGATAACAAGCTCTCAATGACTTTGCATTATACAGAGGTGAGAGAGGTGAAATGAGAGGTATCTAAGACTTCTACTCAGTCTGAAATGCGGAATGTGTCATTCAGTTTTCATGGAACATAGTTCACTCTGCTTTTGTTACGAGGTCAAGGCTAAACAAAACATCCATGGTGTTAGGGTAACAAAAGGATCTACCTTCCACTGTCCATCACACGGTCTGTACAACTGAAGAGGGGCTTCGCTGTCTTCCTGCAAAATCCAGATATCTCCTGCTTCCTCAAACGCAATGTCCCAGCCTTTATGTTTCAAAGAGATTTGCTGTCTGTAAACTAGCTGCTGGGCAACGGCATCAAGCTGAAAGATGTAGACTGTGGGAATACTTTTGAGGGGAAAAAATTTAATTACCGTTATTAGCAAATCCACCTACTGCCATCACTTGTACAGCAAACTACAAACACCCACTCTAATTCCAAACCGAGCCAAAGTGAAGTCATTAGAAATTGCAAAAAATCCCATAACACTACAAATGCAGTTTGCTTACGCGGTCAGAGGCAGGAGATGTAGATATCTAACATGTCAAATGGATTTTCAAATGTCATATCAAAGAAAAAGCAGTCAATACTGCCTCTTATTTAAAAGAAAAGCTAGTAAAGGAAATTTTATCAGGATTTACATGAGGATTGTTTCATCACAGCACAACTGGCCTACAGGGCTTCACTTGAAGGAGAATGTAACTGAGCAACAGTATACAATAAAACAGGGGAGGAATTACATACCATGGGAAGGAGGAAGGAATGAGAGGGACACAAAACCTTGAAGTGGCTGAAAAGCAGTATTCTAGCACTACACTGGCAAAGCACCCATCTCCACCCCTCCTGACAGCACTCACTCCTCTAACAGCCACAGCCTCCTTGTACAGAGCTTCGTAATCTCCCCTGGACACGTCTACAGAGTGCCAGGCAAGACACCTCCATTCCCTCATGTGTTGCTTACAAGGTCTACCAGACAACAAACACTGCTTAGAAGTGCTGGGCTGTGGGGCTGGAAATAAAAACCTGATAGAGCATGGCATGGCCCCTGGGTGAAGTAGCACAGGCACAGCCCGTGCCTGACTCAGCTTCCACTTCCAGATCAGGTCTGGATGCCCACGCAGGGAGCCGTTTGGCCCGGCAGTGCACGTGATGGGGAGAAGCTGAGGCTTCTCACTCTGGCACAGACCGAGTTCACTGAGGGAACAGATGATTTCATTGTATGGGCAGTTTTGGCAATCTCCCTCTGTCCTGTTGGCAAGCTTTTGTCAGTGAGAGTAGTTTTCTTGGCAGGATTAAGATGCTGTGGAAAGAGAGGGAAAGGCTCTTTGTCCATCCCCGCAAGGTATTCCCCTGCCAGTGGGACTGTGAGGTTCCTCAGTGCTTGGCCCTTTGGCTCCTGAGTGCCTTCCTCATGCAAACACACACGTTTGAACATCCTGAGTGCCAGGCAGGGCTCTCACATCCTCGCCTCATGTTCCCTCCTGTTAGGGAAGGGCATCGCAAGTACTGCAAAACTTAACTATGCCAAGTAACCTTCGCACTCACCTCTGCATTCAAGCAGAGGACAAGCACTGAAAGGACTCTCAGTTTTCCTGTGAGGCCACAGGCATGCCTGTAACACTCAGAGATTAACAGTGCCACACACTTCAGTCTGGGGAAGTGTTAGTGTATCCAACAGGGAAAGCTGTTCCCTCCTTTACAGGAGTTGCGATGACTTCAGCAAGTGTTCCCTTTACTCTTACCAGTCACACAGAACAGCAACATAACCTCCTTGACAGCAGTAGGCTATTCTTGTCACGGTGTATTTCTAATAGGAAGAGAAAAAGAAACATCCTTATAAATTAAGACTGTTTTAAAGGCAGAAAATTCACGTTCAATTTCATGTCTTACCCTTTAAAATTTAGCACACATCTTAACTTACAGCAAGTTAAGCAACGTAATTACATTTAAACTGCAGTCAAATATATTTTTGTACCAGTGCTTGCTGTTTAATGAAGCTTCCCACATTCACAGCCATCGTAACAGAGACCAAACGTAAAGGTTTTACTGAGCTACTCTCAGACAAACCAAGAGAGGAGACAATGAAGGGAAGTATGTCACCCTTAAAAATTCTTCCCTGCAATGTTAATGGAAAAGAAAATAAATAAGGGCATTAAGTTTGCTTAGCCAGGATATTGCACTAGCAGCTTGGAGATTACGAACACATTACATTTGTTACATTTCTTAAAAAAGATGGTAGTGGTGCATTGCCAAAATCCTTGCTGGGTTGTCCCTGTTCTCAGCCGCATCTGGGTGAAGCCATACTGCCCAACATGAAACATGTTCTGCAGAGCAAGGCAAGACTGCCTCAGGCCACTTTCCTCATTAAAAGAAAAAGACCCACAAAGAAAAAACAAACACCCACACCCTAATTCAGAAGATAAATAGTTTTATCTGGGAGAGAACCAGGGCAGTATCTTTGCTGGATAAACCGTACCACTTGAAATATCTAACAACTGATTTGGGGCTCCTTGAGTGGGAACTAAGAACTCGAGATGAGCACAGAATCTGCAAGAAGATGCCCGAGGGTGCTTTTTTGAAAGTATCTACCATATAACATGAAAGACGAGACTGCACAGTCAAAAAGGCTGATTCTCAAGTATGTTTTTACACTGTAATAACACTAGCATTTCTGATTAATAAAGCCTTCTTACTGGAGTAGTAGAGACTTATTCTCTTTAGGGCAGGGAAAATGCATCGTCTTGTCCTCAACACCCCTTTTCCCTCCCACACAGCCTTCACGTGCTTCCCTAACATGACACCGGTTACTAGACAGAACCTCTAGTTTACCAGCTTAAGCTGAGTTTTACCCTTTGAGCTTCCAGCTGATGTACAGGAATGCTCAGGGGACTTACTTCAGAGTTTTGCAATCAACCCAGGAAAGCCAAACAAGCTCTGTAGCCTCCGAACACCCAACTCAGCAAATTTAACACAAGTACATGTCATGTACTCTTGACGAACCAACATCAGGATTGGTTCCTGATGAACCAACAGCAGGAAAGAAAGCTAATTAATGCCATAATTATAGCTGAAAACCAGAGTTACATGGAGCATCTCCAGCAAAGCAGAGAAAAAAATCCATTGTGTGATGCAATCTTTAGGGGGGAAGTGGGGGAAAGCAAGAACAACAGCACGCACAAAGCTAGCAGCACATAGTTCTCACTCACATACTTGACCATTTGTTTGGACAGAAGAGGACCACTTTCTAAAAGCCATTATCGAAAGGACGGTATGTTTCAAAGCTCTGGTAAATAGGTGGGACTAATTTCTTGCTCCACTGCAGAAATACAAAGTTGTTACTCTGTTTTTAGCGGTGAGACCCAGGACCGCCTGTGTAACAGAGATATAAAAAATGCTTGCAGTTTCAAATACCGAGTAGGACGAGGATGAGTGGGCTGAACCAGAAAGGTTCACTGTAGCTAACACATCTAAATGTAGTTTTTGCAGCATGGAGCCACTTACACCAGAGTTTTAAAGTGGAACTGACAACCCCTTTGTAAACCACCAGTGGGTTTTCTAGACACTTAAGGAAATAAGCCAAGATATTAAAAATAATAATAATAATAACACGCTATTTATTTCTGCTAACAATGCTTCTCTCTGCCTGTCTCATGACAACTCACACAGTAAGTGCAGCGATAGGAAGTGCCCACCTACACAGTTCGCGCTTTGTCAGAGAGATAAAAGGTTTTGTGAATGCAAAGTATGCAGAAGCTCTCCCCATCCCTCACTGGGGGAGGGAGGAGGAGACTTTGATTTGAACCAAATGTTACTCATAGCTGGACAGAGACACATCTTCTTAGTAAGCTCTTTCCTTTCCATGCTGCTTTAATGGTAAGCTAACAATCAGGGAACTGAACGCACGGCCCAGAAGAGCATCTTGTTCAAGGACAAGCCTATGAAATCAGTTAACTTAAACAAAAGCTCCAAGAACAGCCTGTGATAAACAGATGTACAATGATACCCTCTTAACTTATTCAGCATTTTTGTGCCAGTGTTATCAGCCTGCCAACACCTTAAAATTAACTTTTGATGTTGCCTGTGAGAAGAGGTAACCCTATGAAAACGTAATGTACTGGAGCACTGGGGTGGAGTTGTGCAATTCACATTCTGGACTTTAAACAAGCTTCTGCTGTCAGGAGGATCAAATGAGGTGAAAGCTCTGAATCAGGATAATATTTATACAGTACAATGGAATGAGAGAAGTACTCCCATTCTAGTGGGAAAATGAACTGGGAGTCTGCAACCTATCAGCTGAAACCAACACTGCGCTGCTCAAGAACACTCCTACATTCCCAAAACACACATATTCATCACCTGCCATCCAAAATAAGCCCCCATTTCTGCACTCATCCGACCCAGCGTTACTGGTGATTCCATTATCATTATGCTTGGTATTGTGCTTCAAGCTTCGGTGCATTCATAGTGGGTATCGATGGTAACAAAAATGAAGTGTGATGTGAAGGAAAGGAGAAAACAATTACACCCCCACCTAATCTTCAGTTGCCAGAGTCACTAGCAGACGGCGTGACAGCTACAACCTATAAAGTGCTGACTTAAGAGTCTGTTACCTTAAATTCGGACTATAAATAGCACACTAGGTTGTGATGAAGATCTTTGCCCTTTGATACAGCTGGATGCACAGCAGGACTAAATACCACTGCTGGACATCAATTTCTCTGGCATTTCTAGCACTAGAATGCCAGCAAAACACAACCTTCCTTTCTCCTTTGGTCTGGCTGGCCATCAAAACAGAAACAATCTCTACGAAAAAATATTAAGTGGACAATCTTTCGAAGAAGCCACCCTGCTGATTATTAGGTATTTCCTATGGTGCATTAAATAATGATCACCACGCAGGCTTAAAACAGTATAGTTGGTCTGACAGAAGTACATATGGAAAGGTGCAGCAACACAGCACGGAGGTGGCAACCCACAGCATGAAGGTGTAGATGTCGTTTATCCATCTGTAATCACCGAAAGACTGCCTCTTGCACCTACATGCAAACGGATTCAAGCCAACTGAGTCTTCTGCACCCGTAACTACATTTGTACCATGTTTACAGGGAGACAGATTTTTAAATGCCTCTAAGAACTGGTAGCAAGCAGAATTATTCAAGGCACAGGTCAGCCCAAGGCTTACAAGACCACAATTAGAAGACATATAATGCATGCGATGGGCAGAAGAACTGCAAAATACTGCAGGAATACAGTGATTGACTGTTTGATTAACTGATGTGTTATATTTATTAACCCATGGTTTGTGTGTATTCCCTTTTGGTCACTGTTTACTCACACTGGGATCAGTTAAACAGATGTCTCAGACAAAAAAAGGGCATCCCAACTTTCTACTAAGAGGCCGCATCAGCATATGAAGAGCATCCTGTAGAAGGGACTTTGCCAGGTGCACTACCGCCAAGGCAAGTATTACTGAACTATGTTCAGAAACCTTCAAAAAAAAAAAAAAAAAAAACAGTCGGAGCTTTTTTCTTTTAAATCCACCCTTGTGTGCAGTAACAAGTTCTTTCCTGTAACATTTGTTAGTTTGCATTACATTTGGATAAACTCATTTGTAAGCAACGGAGCTGGGATTCAGTGTCAGATCAGAGGTGGCACTAAGGGGCATGGTTTAGTGATGGGACTCGGTAGGTCAGGTCGACAGTTGGACGTGACCATCTTGAAGGTCTTTTCAAACATAAGTGCTTCGACGATCCTAAGCACGGATAATTTACATACAAGCTATCTTACTAAGTGCTAAGCCATTCTAAGCATCTAGTCGCATTAACAATAATAATAATGACTCCTTTCTTCTCAGCAAGTCGCTTACTAGTCCTTAATGATCCAATAACGCTGTAAGGCAAAGCATTAAAAAATAAATAAATAAATCTTACCCTGAAAAAAAAATGCCTTACAACATTACTGTGGGCATAGATTCAATGGCTACCAAATAATGCACTCGCATGAGCAATATTGACCACAAACGTTAGAATAATTTTGGCTTTGAAACTTTCTGAGACACTTCTAGAAGGCTATGCATGGCAAAGTAATTTTATAAGTCTTCTCAATCTTAATCTCCCCTACTACCTCAAATCCCCCTGCACCCAGACTTCACAAGGGTACCAGCTAGGTGGTCTTGCGACCTAATTTATTGCACCCACTTTTTGTGAAAAAAAGAAACGGCAGTAGCTACTTCAATAAAAAATTATTTCAAACACTACACTCAAGTTGAAATGTGCCAAAGACCCCATGCATATGGGCAGAAGTTGCTTTTAAGGATGTTTTTCAAGTTCAAGAGCAGGTTAAATTGTCCGTATAGGTATTACGAACTCCTGCTGAAAGGGACTTGAGGGCAAAAAACATGTGCTCCGGTATCTAAGCGCTGCATGCTGTGATGCAAGTGGCTGCCCTCAGGGCTTATGTACAAATAGAAATGAAAGTTGCATGTTATTATTCCAACACAAGAACAACCCTGCTGATGTCTTCTGCTCAGAGAAAAAGAAAAAAAAAAAAGCTTCAGTTGTTAGGTCTGTCGCGAGGATAGGAATGTGGTTCTTCCATGTGTCGTGCTCCCAGTTCGGTAACTGGGAACCCCACTGACAAGATCAGGCCAGACCTACAGATTTCTAGTTCCTGTCTGCTGGGAGAGGCACAGCACAAGACTTTGACTAACCAAAACAACAGCAAAATGCCAGGGAAGAAAGACACAACCGTTCAATGACATTTCAGCCTGGATATGAATTCTGCAGCGTTTTGGCCTCAACAGCCATACGTGGTGACAGACTTCCTATTCCCCTAACAACAAGGAGACAACCCTGGTCTTCAAAGAAAAAGATTGTTAGAGATTCACATTTAAAAAAAACAAACAACAAAACACCCAAAAGGATAGGTGGTAAAACAAACAACACTTAACTCCACAGATTAGGACCTGGCTTAATATAACGTATGTGTGAGGGACAAGAACAAGTGCATTTCTCTGCCAATTTGTCATGCTGTTGTTTCACATGACAAGAGGTAACAGAACTCGAGATCAAGCACTGCAGGAACCACTGCTCACATCGGATGCATGCCACATTAGCAGCCCGAGCAGGCTGCAGTAGAAGCATTGCTCCTGGGGTATTCAATTTTCACCTGTGACTCATACATTTTTGTTTTGGACACTGTCCAGCTTCAGAACAACCCACAACAACAATCCTAGCAGCTCGATCCCACCAGACAGGAACATTTCAGGTAACTGCTTGCATATTACAAAGGCTTCCTTTTGCTCAGAGAGAATGTAAACTGTTGCTCAAGTTGCAATTTAAGTATTTTAAAAACAGGTTAATTTTTTAGATTTTTCCAGTGTTACAGGGTATTTTCTGGCTAAGAGTTTAAGGCATTTGTGTTTTCTGAAAAATAATTAAGTGAAGGTTTATTTTGGTTTGCTGAACTTTTATTTTGCAAGAATTATGAACAGCTGCTTTTAGTCACTGCTTAGCTTTTTTAGAAATGCATGCAAGACAAGAACAAATGTCAGGGACTTTCTTCCTTCCCCCAAATCCCAGGCTATTATGACAGTTTCTAGGTCTTACATAACTTCCAAACCCACTGAGAGAAATGAAACGCGACAAACGCTTTTGGGAGTCACAAGGATCCAGAGAACAGCAAAAGCACTACCACACACAGCTTATCACACAGCCGTACCTGGTCTGTTTTGGTTGCATCAGGCCCACAGACACTGCTTAGATGACAGCAGTATACTTCTTCCCCGCTTTTATAGTGCCAAAGTCTCAGAGTACCATCCTGGACAGATTGAAGCGAACACAAGTTGATTACCAGCAATTCCTCAGGCAAAGAGTGGCCACTTGTGGCCTAGAGCTAAACCCTATTTCCCTGAAGAGCTTCTCGCAGGAGTTGCTAAATAGTCACTTAGTTAAGACCTCAAGCTGCAGATAAGGCATTTTAATTAACATAATTTTCCCCCTCAATTCTAAATTATTCAATCGTGCTAACTTTAATTTTCCCTTTGAAGTGGAAACTGTGTAGCTGCAAGAGTACATTGCAAGTCTGTCTCCTATAGCACAAATAGCACAGCAATATAGTCATCAACATTTTAGCAGCAATTCTTTCTGCTTGCCCTTCTCCACCCCAACTCTTGTTATCACCCAAATTCTCATTTGATTTAGTACCCTCCTGGAGAGAAGCTAAACACCTCTCTTCAATGACTCTGTTTTTTTCCAGAGAACTTGCTAAGAATGCAATAGAGACACGCAGCACTAATAGTACAGTTGCTTAGCGAAGGATGAGAGGGACAAGAGACAAGAGCCCTAGTGAATCAAGAGCTGAAACAAAATGCTAAGAATTACTACAGTCTTCACAGAAAACATTGCTTTCTTCCCACGCAGTTTTGGTAGTCTGGGATACAAAGACTATTGTTTCCCTTTTAGATCAACTCCATCTACTCTCTTCAGGTTGCTCAAACTTCTAAAGGTCTGGCATGACAGCAGGATCCCATCAATTTAAGAAAAGGATTAATGGGGGTGAAAACACTCACTCCTTCAATTGTCATCCAAACGTATAGTGCTGTGCTGCAATCTCTACACAACATGCACTAGACATACTATGAGGACATACTTCAGAACAAGTCTCAAAGGGGAAAGCAAGTGGGAGAGTGAAGAGGGAACAGTTTTCTCATCTCAAAACCTCTAAAAAAAAGAGCTTGGATTCTAAGGCCATTAATTCTTAAGAAGCTCATTATCATGGCAGGCTGGCATAACATTCGTTTGCTTCAAAGTTGTTTAAACAGTCCGATGATTAGGATTTGTCTGTGCTCCAAAGCAAAAGTTAATGAGGAAGAAATAGCGAGGACTTGGCAATTTCTCCATCCTGAAGATCCTAGTAAGAAGCTAGCTTCACTATAAACATTGTACATGGCTTTTATGCTCTAGCAATAGAATGACTAAACATGGAGAAGAAAGCTAAGAAAGGAAAGGAGGGGGAGAGATGGCAAGCTGGAAGCCATGAGAAATTATACTGAGTGTCCCAGGGGACCTGGGGGAAAACACGAGCAGACAATGGTTTTAAAGTCTACACTTCCAAGAAAAACACTTTTTGGAAGAAATTGCAATACGTACCCCAGAAGCAGACAACAGTAGATCAGGGTGGTTGGGTACTACTAATATTCTGCTAACAAACCTGAAGGGAAAGAAGTCAAATGGTGAGCTCTGTTGCATGACACTCTGTGGTCTTTAAACACATACAATGAGAAAAAATACTGATTTTAAAAAGAATCTTCTAATAAAAAACAGCTTCTGCATATGAGCCATTTAAGAGAAGGAAAAAGTATGTCTACAGTACCTAGTAACAGTATATTCACTATACAAACTACTGATCTACTTAACAAAAGAATTATTTTCCCCACCTGCACTCAGAGCATTCTACTGACTCGTTCCCAAATGAATACATTAGTATTTAGACAAAAAAAAAAATGCCAAGGCAGATAGATTTACTCAGATAGCATGGTTCCCCTTCCTCAGTTCATGATGTAGATTAAAACCGCAAATCAACAGATGCTTTTAAAACACTTCAACAGCGATGACTCAGCTTTCAGCTACCACATCTCTCCCATCACAGTTGGAGAACAATCAAAACCAATCTTTTACAAAATTTTTAAAACAAGCATGTGGCAATTTACCACCAGCGTCTACATTCAGACAGAAAGCTTGTTTTTCAGAAGTATGTGATATTGCTATGTCTACATTCACTTGTCTGTGTTGAGTAACAAGGACCTCAACTTCTGGAGTTTATTATTATCTTAGAGCTCAGCAACATAAAAGGCAGTGCCCTGAGCAGTGGGGCTGTCTTGCTTTTGAAAAAAGGAGTAATTTTCAGGCCATTAAAAACAGAAAGAAAAAAAACAAAACAAAAAAAAAAAAAAAACACACACACACAAGAAGAGATTTGGTCACTATAATGACAAACTTCCATGACAAAGCTGCAACAGCAGCACATGGAGGCATAACGGATCCAACAAGAATCACCGTGCACCCCACCACACTAAGAAAATCCAGAACTGTGAAACAAGACAGGAGCAACAGCTGATTTATGTAATCCTTTGCTTATTCACTCCTCGTTTAAAGATTGATTTTTTACACGTATATCAACCAATTTACTCTAAGCGCCTTTCCACTGTGTGGCCACTGATGAACACTGCATGGACACGATAGCCCCAGGATAAAAATGTCCTTCTGAATATTAAGACCTATTCATTATAAGTTACAACTGTGTATGTAGTAGGTGGAAAGATCAGACATGGCTGCACAAATATGCTATAGAAACCTACCTGATCAAAGACTACTTAGACCTTTAAGATGAGGCAGTCTGTTGCTTTTACACTATGACAGGTCTACACAGGTTAGACTACCAAATGATGTTATTAAAATCAGACTGATACCCCAAATTAGTTTGTACCCTATATGCGCTATTAAAAAACCTTGCTGGGTAAGTTAAGTCAGCAGCCAGACAAGGGGAGTTAAATGTGTTCTGTGCCCTATGCAGGGTCATGTCTTCTTTGCTGTCCCGTTGCTGTGGACTTCAAAATTTAGCAGTGGACAAGACAAAAAGAAAATGCACAACCCCTCAACAACAACAAACCCTCCACAAGTCCACAAAACTATATAGAGAAGGAAGGCAAACTCGAGAGACTTTGAAAATTGCACAACTGACAAGCATTTTAAGAAGTAAAATGTCGAGGGCTTTTTAAAGTCTATTTGCCATTTGAGTCTTCTTCATGGGAGAGGTACTGAGAAGAAAAGGGAAAGTACAGTCCCTCCTGTAGGCTAGTAATGACATACCAGCTAGAGGACATCCCCTATTGGTCTCCTAGCAGGTCAGAGCGCACCTGAATCATGTCAGCGTAGGTAGCAGGTTGCCTTTCCACCTTCCCCTGTTCAAATCACTGTAACCAGAGGGACCTTCACGTCAGGAGGAAGAAGAAAGGAAGGGAAGGGAAAGAGCAGCTTTTCTGACCTTTTTTTTTTTTTTGTACAGAGGGAACCCTGTATTTTATTAGGCACGTGGCAACGTGAAGTTTGACAGGAATATATCCTATGACATCTTCTATATCTCCTTCTATATGTAGAAATATTCTTGCCCACAGCAACAGAACAGTCTCAAGAAAAACACCACGCTCCTTTTCTCAGCTGCTAGAAAGGCTAGGAAAACTACGTTAAACAGTGTGATTCCTGGATTTTATTTTATGGGACCGTTTTATAGCCCCTAGCTCACTGTAGTCTAACGTCCAGACAGAAAGAGTACGGTTGTTATTTGTTTGGATTCTTTTACTAGAATTACCATAAAACCTCCAAATCTGATCTCTGCACTCTGCATCAAGTTGCCATTAGATTAGTGGCTGTTTGGACCACAAAGCTTCTCACTCACTCCCTATGACTAAGGCTGCCTTGAGCTAACAACCCCCAAGCTCTGGAGTCTTTGCAACCCAGACCTGACGTTTGATATGATTTGGGCACTTAATCTATTGAGGCACACTGACAAACTGCAGGCAGTGAACTTACTCTTTGTGTCCCAAGCAGTAGGATACAATGTTATAAGGAGCTTTAGTCAAACTCACTCTGATCTTCTCATCTCTATCCGCAGTTAAGATATAGCGGTCATCAGGGCTCAGTGCCTGTTGGTAAAAGGAGAGTTTTAGTACTCAGCAGTTTAATGTTTGTTTTAACACACTTTTTCCTAACCAGAAAAGGAGAGAAGCAGTAGATTATCTGTTTTTTTTGGCTCTGAATTCCAGGTGCAAGTGTTAAGCCATACATTTCCGCCTACAATGGAAGCATAAATCTTGATGACATCAAGAGAGCATGAGTCTAATGACAGCAACTTTCTTGTTCACTAAGACAAGCGGCACAGACCACTGAGTTCCGTGAAAGCCTCTGAGCTCCAGCACTACAGCAGAAGTCCCACTGTATCTTCAAAAGTTAGGAATTGATCACATTGAAGAGCTAAACTGACATGACAGTCTGGGTGAATTGCCATATGCACTCCGTCTCCAAGTCTTCTGTGGCTGTAACACCAAGAATTTCTGAACAGTCACGCTCCCAGAATAGACAACCCATATGCTTGCTTCCTTTCCAAAAAATTAGCATCCAGACACAAACTCAGCAGGAAGAAATCCAAACCATGTATGTCTTTTATACCTAAAGGAAGCAGAAACTCTTGAAGAAAAAAAAAAAAAAAAAAGTTGGGACAACGCAGCAATGAAAGCACTTGAATGCAAGTTTTGTCCCTGAAGTGCGCAGGTAGCTGGACTTGAAAATCTTTCTAAGTCCCTTCCAACTCAACTATTCTATTCTAACAAGGAATTAAGGTTTGTACAGCAACTACACGGAGGTACACGCTTACCACATCCAGTAGCATAGACAAGTGCCCCAGTTCCAGTTTGCCTTCTGCTTGTGGCTCTGTTATTGAGTAGGAATAGACGTCACCAGATTTGTCTGCAACCAGAATCTTATCCTCAGCAGCTGTAATAACGAGGGACGTGCATCTCCTATTCACAGACCTGAAAAAAAAGGCACGGTTTGAACAGCTCTGCACGGGAACTTCAGCAAGTCTGGATTCAGACCCAATTAAACCGACCGCCACGGACTAGACAAAAAGCTGTCAGGTGCCACATCCTTAAAACAGCACCAATGAGAATAATGTTACAGTAAGGTGTGCAGAGGCAAACAGCACTTTTGAGACCACTTTGATCAATAAACCGCATGATAGAAAATGCATGAAAGGTGGAAGAAAAAAGGTGAAGCATTAAAGCTGCTTGTTTGCATTTTGCTTGCTACTGTCTCAGTGGAGCATTTGACTAGGCAGCCTGCCAGTGCTTTAAAGAAAGCCTGGTAGACTTTCTTGTGTTCTCTTTAATAAAAATACAACCTAAACATGGGGAAAAGAGAAAGCAAGGTAGGAGGTCTCCTAGTACAACTATTTTGCAGCAACACATGTAAAAACTGCAGTGAGGCTATTTCTCCAGCTGCCACTTAGTACTGTAAAACAAAGTCCTCTGTGAGCCTTACAGACTCTTCCTCCTCACATGTACAGACAGAGAGATACAGTCTCAGGGTGTCTTCTCCAGGCAAAACCCTGAACTGGAACTTTGCTTTACCACATCATCATCCAGCAGTTTATTGTTCCAGTAGTAGTGTAGCAGGTCATGTTTTTCTAACAGCTTTTCAGATAAATTTAAGGACCACACAGGTCAGAATACAAGTGTTGTAACAGGTCTAATCACAATTACTCTCAACAAAGTTTCTGCAAATTAACAGCTGTTGTTATTACTACTATTCCTTTCATTTTCAAAACACCTCTTTTCCAAACCTCTCCATGTCCTGAAAGCATTGATATATGACTGCCAATTATGGGGATCATAGAGAATGGCCATTTCTATTCACCTACTCTGAAATTTAGTGACCTCTGGAGGCAAAAGAACAACATACTGCACTTCAGGACAGATACAAATTCTAGTATTTTTAGTGGCTGTGTAAAGGAGTACCTTAATAATGGGAAAACATATAGGACACAAATGCCTGCTAACACAATGCAGGCTCAGGCAGCACAGGGTCAAAACAGGAGACCTTGCTAACAAGAAGTCTCATTCAGAGTTTAGCTGTACTGCCTTTGACCTTACAGACAGATCCAAAAGTTCCACTTGTCTGAAACAAGATTAGGAGAGCTAGCACTGTGTGAAACCTTTAATACAGCTTGCCATTAAACTACCACAAGTTACCTAGCTCAACTTTGGCATTCTTTCCCTCTCCCCTCCCCCCAGAGAGACCCTTTTGCCTGTAAGTAAGTAAGCTGAGTAAGACCCCATTGTTTATTGCAACCAGGGCCTTGCCTTCATCAAGATCACCAGAAGCAGAGACCTCACATGCTGACTTACCTTCTCAGGAAGTCCTTCACAGAGGATCATTACAAGCAGCAATGAAAAACTTGTAACTGGAGGACCTCTGGTGGACAGCTACAGACAGTTTTCTCAAGAGAACTACACTACAGAAGGAAAGGTTAGCAGTAGCTCTAAAAATACGCTTTTAAGATTGAACTCACAAACTCCCTAAAACGTCTTCTCCTCCAAATCAACAGAACCAGACAGTGCATTCACTGAATTGCTCAGTATCACTCTTAAAGACCCAACCACAGTATTCACTAGGAGCAAGTAGAGTTTCAGTTCTTAAAGATGCAAACGCTGTCTTTTGGAATAAACAACAGATTATCCTTTTCCTGTCCAACAATACAAATTCCCAAGATCATTAAATATGCTTAAGTACAAGGGGGGATAAAAAAGAGGAAGCTTAGCAATAGCAAATGCACGCATCCCAAGTACTGCTATTTTATAATTCTCATTTAATCAGCCATAACCCCATTACGAAGAGACAAGCAACATCCTGCTTCCTTACCTGATGCTAACACATTCCCAGGAAGGCTTAGTATGAAACAGGATCAGACGTTTGTTGTCATCTGTCAAGACAAAATAATCTCCTGATAGGGAGAAGGCAAAAGCTAGGATGTCATTGCTTCCTTTATCTGTTGGTTGTCCATCCTGTCTAATAGAGAGAAGGGGAGAAAAAGAGTTCACAACCTGAAATGCAGTTACTGAAATCATGTAGAAAAGGTTGTTCTTACAGCACCAGCAAGAAGGAGTACGAAGAACAAAGCACAGTGCTTGAAGTTGTATTTCAGCTTAAAATGTTAAGCCAACTTGAACGTTAACGCAAAGGTATAGGGATTGTACTTGCACCTTAGAGGCCGCAGTAAGTTTGTTTTGTTCTGCTTTAAAAAAAGCTGTGCTTCACATAATCTTAGAATGGTTTGGGTTGGAAGGGACCTTAAAGATACCAGTTCCAACCCCCTGCCATGAGCAGGGATGCCAACCACCACATCAGTTTGACCAAGGCCACATCCAACCTGGCCTTAAACACCTCCAGGGACATGTTCCACCTCCGCTTCTGTTCCAATGCCAACGGATACACGACAGCCTAATTTACAGCATAGTGAAGGTAATAAGAAGAAAAAACAACTTTCGGAAGCCATAGCTAGGATTTTACAAGATGACTCACAGAGGCACAACTTCACACAAATAACAGAATAATTAGGTTCAAAAGAGATCTCCAGAGACCATCTAATCCAACTCTCTACTACCATTAGGTCAAATGGCAGGTTGCTCGGGTCCCATGCAGCCAAATCTCAAACATTTCTAAGAATGGAGACTCTACAACCTCTCTTCATCGTGTTAACACATTTAAGTACTCCTATGGTGAAAAATCTTTCCTCTTATGTCTTAGCCTGACCTTCTGCGTAGAGACAACCCTAACCTTTATATCCTCTGCTCCACTGCTATAGAAAGCAACAAGCTTTCCCCTTAGCATTTTCTTCTCCAGATTGAACAAGAAGCATTCTCTCAGTCTGTCCTCACACACCACATGCTTTAGGCCCCAGCCATCTCAGTGGCCCATTGTTGGACTAGCTCCAGCCCATCCATGCCTATCTTATTCCCCAGGGCCCAACACTGGACATGGAACACCAGGTCTCACAAATGACAGAGACAAGAAGAATGATTTCTATGGGCCTTACAAGGTGCACTGCTCCTAAAACAGCCTGGTGTGCAGTTGGCTCCCTTTGCTGCCACAGCATGCTGACAACTTATGTCCAACTTGGTGACCATCAAAACCCACAAATCCTCTTCTGCAAAGCTGCTTTCTGCCCCGTCAACCCTTACCTTGCCCCCCTGCCTGAGGTTAGTCCAGCCCAGGTATACAATTCTGCATTTGCCTTTGCTAAACCTCGTGAGGATCCTGACAGCCTGTTTCCCCAAGGTGCGGAGATCCCTCAGAAGAAGAGCCCTCCCTTAAGCACATCTGTCATTCCTCCGGGTTTGGTATCACACCACACAATATGAGCACCAGCTGAAGAAAGTTATGAGCGTGTGTTTTAAACAGTACAGCCTCACTATATGGTTTTGTAATGTAAATAAAAGCTGCTACAAGTAAGGTAAACCATTCTTCTAAGCTTAAGAGGATGGAATCTAAGCATCCAGGACTACGTTTATACCTAAATTCTTCCTAAGATGTCTCCACTTTGCAATACAGGTCACTGCTGCTGTCAGGTCCATGCACCGTCTTGGAACCAGTACCACCACATGAGTACCACCACCTGCCCTGCGCTCATACTAATTAGTACAGACAAGACACAGGACTTTGCTGCATCCAAATTAAGAGAGGAATCCTGCTTTCCAGATTGCTTATCTCTGGCCGGAGCACAGTCCACCACACCAGGTTCCATCAACCCATGAAAATTCTTCAGAACACAGAATTCAAGCAAAGTGTATGTTCACAGACAGTAACTTTTTAATAGTTCCAGCCTTCTTGAAATATTTAATGGCTTTTTGTAATCAGGATGCAAGTTTTAGGTTTCTTTCTTCTCCACCATGGGAAATGAAAAGGCCAGGAAGAAGGAAACTGATGCAAGCCTACATCATTCTCTGCTTTAAAAGTGCTAGGGTTTGTGCCACCAGATCTTGATACAAGCTTAGCAGAAAACAAGAACACTGGCTACAGGAGTAACAATGTCCAGCGGTTGGATTTAAACTAAAAAAAAGACCTCTTCGTTTTTTGAAACCTTATGACCTAGAGAACAGACTTGAAGGAAGATTGTGTACTTTTTTTTTTTTTCTGCCTTACATGGTCTAACAAAAGATGCAGCACTGTAAATATTGTCTGGACTAACAAAAGTCACACAAAATCATTGACTACTGATTTTTCTGTTAAAAAAAAAAAAAAATGAACACGTACACAGTCTCCCCTCTTGAATTAAACCATAAATATGTATATCTATGTATATCCATCAGGGATAGCAAAGACCACCTGGCCATCACCTGTCCAAGGAGTCATCCCATGGCTTTGTTTTATTATCTTTGCTGCCACATAACCTCAGGAAGAGATGCACCATCTAGGAAAACACCGGATAATTTACACTTATTTTCTCACCGTTTATTTTCTAAGGCCTTCTTTTCCACATCGGTGCAATCATACACAAAGAGATTATCATCCCTGCAAATAAAAAACAAGAGACTAAAACCACTGGAACTAAAACAAACCCGAGTTTAACCATTAAGAGTGTCAACTGTTTTGGAACCTTTTATTATTGTATAGTTATATGCCCAACTGACCCCTACCTCAAGGAACTAAGCGCATCAGATGTGCTTCCCAAGTGCTGAAAAAAAGTGGTGTAAGTTTAAAACTTTGCATTGGTCACAGATGGCAAAAAGAAACTATTGCCTCTTGGTGGAGTAACCATTTTCTTTCAGAGTTGCACGTACTTTGTGGAGTTATACATATTTGCCACTAGCATTTATCCAGCTGTTTATGTACAGGGGGGACACATCTGATTGCTGTCTAATCACGCTAAGAACAAACAAACAAAAACTTAAGGTGAAAAAGGTTAAAGATGATATTTCCTTAATTGAAAACGAACACGTGAAATGCCTGTAAGGGTGCAGGAATCCTTACAGGAACTGACCAGGAGGCACATTCAAACACAGACACTACACGTTTCTACCATCTCATCCCGGATGCCACCTGAATAGCCGCAGAACGAAGACCCTCACACTCACAAAAACAAAAAAAAAAGTCAGTACAGAATAATAGAGTGGTTTGTGCTGGAAGGGACCTTAAAGCCCACCTGGTTCCACCCCGCCATGGGCAGGGACACCTCCCCCCAGACCAGGCTGCCCACAGCCCCATCCAGCCTGGCCTTGAGCACCTCCAGGGATGGGGCACCCACAGCTTCACCGGGCAGCCTGTGCCAGCGCCTCACCGCCCTCACAGAGAAGAATTTCTCCCTAATTTTTAATCTGAGCCTACCCTCTTCGTTTACACCCGTGCTACCCCCGCACTCCCCACGCGAGCGCCCCACCGCCGCTGACGGGCACTGACCCGTGCTCCCGGTACCGCGCCGCCAGCAGCCGGCCGCCCCCCGCGGCGGCCATGAGCGGCCCGCGGAGTGCCACGGCCGGGCCGGGCCCGGTGCCGCCTCCCCGCCTTCCCCCGCCGCCATCTCGGTCGCCGCCCGCCATGGCCGCCACCCGCGGGCGGGCGCGGGGCGATGACGCCCTGCCGGGCGGGCAGAGGGCGCACCACAAGATGGCGGCTCCGTCGCTGCTGCGCTGCGGAAGGGCGGCCGCCCGCCAGGTGAGTGCCCGGGCGGCGGCGGAGCCCCCGGGGCCGGCCCGTTTTTCCCCGTCCCCCTCCTAACCCCCGGGGCTCTCCGCCGGCCCCGGGGTGAGCGCTGTGCGGGCTGATGTTTTGCAGGCGCTGCGGCTGGACCCCCCGACGCCCCGATGCGCGCCCTCCTCGGCGGCGCTGTGCACCCGGCCGGCGGGCTCCGGGACGCCGGCGGACAGCAGTAAGACACCACCCGCGGGCCCAGACCCTCGTCCCGGCTTTAAACCAGCCCTCCGCCGGCCCCCTGCGGGCCGAGGGGGATCTGCCTGCCCGCTGGGGCTTGCGCAGTTAGCTGCCTCTGGGGCTGTCCCCGCTGGAAGCGCAAGGACGTTGGGTTACGGATAAATAACCCGAAATAGGCAGCAAGAGCTTAGGAACTCCCCCAGCCCTTCCTGGTTACCTTCTCCTTAATGTGTTAGCTGCTGTTATGTCTGACCGGGCTTGAAGAGTTATTGTTATGTTTGACCTGACATAGACAGGCTTTGCAAAGTGCCAGACGCTTGATGGAAATGAGTGTAGCTGCATACTTTATTATTATTATTTATTTATTGAGGTGTGGTTTTGAACTTCAGACATTCCCCTTTGCCTTTTGAAACGCTTGGATTACGTGGTTCAAAAGGCAGCACGTTTTGCTGAAAGAGAGAAAAACTTGCGAGGCGTGAGTATCTGCTCCAGGCTGCAGAAAAGCGCCACGGCCCTGTTGTATTCGATCTAATTCCAGTGCTTCTTGCCCCATAGGTTTGCAAGCCCGGTACGACATAGACCTGGATTTGGATGCCGAAGTGCATTCAGTGTTCAGGAGTATTTGAACCGATTTTGTCCTGACCAAAGCCAACGTACAAATTCAGATTTCAAAGGAAGGATAGCATTCGAAATGCTGTTTGGAAGTACACAGAGGCTCATTGGTTCAATGAGTAGGCTTTTCATCCCGAACTAGAGATCTAGGCGCTTTAACAGCACAATTTCACGGGACCATATGTGGGAATAATCAGACTTGTTGACAGCTATTGAAAAGAGGACTGAAAAAGTAGCTAAATGCAGACTTCTGGCTTCTAATGTTTGCCTCTTAAATACCAAGGCAAATAAAAGCTTGGACTGAGAAAGCCTTTTCTGCATAGATTGATATAGGCCTGTCTGAATAACAAATTGCTTCTTAGTCTAACTTATTTCATGCATTACTTAAAGCGTATTTGCTCTGTGCTTATAGCAGCGGTTTCTAAATTCATTGTCCTGCAGCTCTGATTTCAGAAGGTGCCAGGAGACCTATTAGTCTACCTCTTTCAGCCAGCTGCTTTCCCTGCAAATGATTACGTTTAGTCAAGACGTATAGGATGCAGCTGCCTCTTCCAGATTCTATGTGGAGCAAGCTATACACGTTTTCTTTGCTTTGAGAAAATGGTTGTGTTTCCTAATGAAGTCAGTGATGAGGAGTTGACCTGTAAGTTCTGGATGCCACCTTTCTGAGTGTGAATGTGTTTTAAACATGTTCCAGTAACGATACTAATGATACAGCCCTGTTCCAAGTTTCATCTGGGAATAATGTTTGCGTTTTGTGTGCGTTCTTCTGACAGTGTCAGTTCAGCAATAGCCACATACAAGTCAGGTAACACAAAGTTTGAAACACCCTAATTAAAGTGTCAGTAGTGATTGTATTGCACTTGATGCTTATGAGTGGAAATGTCTTTTCAACATTTCCAAAGATTACCGTTTAAGTTATTTTTGCAGCAATGCTTCCTCTTAATGCTCAGTTTGAGTGCTGTCTGCCTCCTTGATTTCTTGGGATGTCATAGAATTAACATTTCTTCAGCTTTTGCACAGGTTTCGCTTGTCTGTCTTCCCTTTGGGCATTCTTCCTGTGCAGTTCTTTGAAGAACTTCTCAGCCTGGAGTGATGCTTTCTCAAGTATTAGTTTATACAAGCTGCTGTGTTTGGCTGCATCAGTTAGCAGGCAGGCAGGCTTCCCCCGAAGGTGACCACCCATTCTGCATTCTGAGTTCTGTGTTTCTTTATTAAATACTTTGCTTGTGTTTCTTTGTTAAATACTTTGCTTCTAATTCCACGTATTTGCCTCTTCTGTGATGTTTTCAGTGCGACATTGCTAAAGACTTGCTTCTATTCAGCGCTACTTGAGGTATCGCCTTAGGTCATACAAGGTATTACTGTAAAATACTGCTAAGGGGGAAAACTGCATCTAACTTACGGTCCTGCAAAGTAGGTCTGGACTTCCAAACTGTGCACAATAGAATGGAAATCTGCTGAATTACACTGCAGGTTGGAAATAGTGCAGTTCCTTACGGAATCAACTCTGCTGTAGCAAATTTCCATGGTGGTGTGGCTTCTTAATATGCTCTGACCTTTTGGTCCTCCTGTTGTTTCTAACAACAACGGTATATGTTGTTGATCAGCCTCTCGAGGACATCACTGGCATGGACTTCCAAGAGGTATTTGGTACCCTGTGTAAGGGCCTGAAAGTTGCTGCTTCCTCTTCAACTGTTTGCTCCTTGTCTGGAGAATGAAGCTTAATGAAGGTGTCTGTGAGGGAGAAGAAATAAAGACAGGCTACCGTGAAGTGCCAGGAAGTCTCCTAACACTTCTTTAGGAAGAGATTTCAGACTAAAAATAAGAAGTGGAGATAGTGAAGACTGGAGGAGATGGACTCTTGGGGAAATTGAGTTAAACTGTGTTAGATGCAATTGAGTTGGTAGGTCACGTGGACCCATCAGCAAGTAATACTTCCATGTATGGCCTCGGGTATCTCTTACTCTGGTACTAGTCCCTTGGGAGTCATCCCTCCCTACTGCTTAAAAGATAACTATTGCGAAAGGCTGGCTATTGCTGTGTCTGTTAACTGTGTCTTCTGCTCTGCTGGCCTCTTCATAGGCAAATATTATCTCTGTAACAACATATTGGAAGAGCTCAGCTAACAAGCTATCGTAATGCTCATCTGGGGTAAGGAGGTGTCTGTAAACCATTTCCACTGATGCAGAGTTGAAGCACAGAGAAAAACAGCTCTTGTAAGGAGTCTGACAAGGAGCAAAAGGTGTTATTTCATGAGTTCCAGCATCACAGCAGCAGAAACTGTTCAATGCTAACTAGAGCTCTGTTGTCTTTAAACTGTCTTAAAGCTTACTGCTTCATAATGCCTGTATTTAGTATAATAAGTTCTTTCAATTTGCTTTTTTACCACATCATGTCAGAAAGTTAAAATTATATGACTAAGATCGTTAATCAACAGGGATGTCAGGTGTAACGATGATAATCCTCTTTATGCCGTTTCCTAGATGTAATGACACCTCAGGGAAGCACCAAGCTGCTAGCTACGAAGGCAACAGTTGAATTTCCTAAAACGTTGTCTTCTAGCTCAGTATCTCCAAATGAAGGTGAGACAATATCTAGTACTAATCTCAAGGAAGCTTCAAAGCCTTCTGATGAAGATCTGAGAGCACTGATGTCAAGAAAAACTGTGGTTGCATTTCCTCAGCGCGTAATTGTTTCCTCCATTGAGGAGGAAAAACCCACTACAGCTGCAACAGGAGGAGGCATAAGGAAAGAATTAGCTGAAGAAGAAGAAAGCTCGTCTTCATCCAGCTCGGATTCAGATTCTAGCTCAGATTCTGAGGAAGAAAATGATGATGATGATTCAGAAGTTGCCATTAAAACCAGAGTGGAGTTTCCTAGACGAGATTCCAAACTTACTGAGAAAGTAACAATAGATGCATCAAAGCTACCAAAGGGTAACTTGTCCCAGAAACGCCACAAAGAATCTGTAGCTAAGAAGAAGCCGAGCAAATCAGAACCTGATGCATCTACCATCGAGCAGGTGACGTTTTCTAAAACACCAGTCGGTCATAAAACATCAAAATCCAAAGCAAGAAACCCTAACATAAAATCAGCTCCAGAAGAAACAGATCAGCAGAAGCTGGCCTTAGAACCACACTTGGATGAAAACCGAGCCCTGACAGACACCACTCTGAAATCCGATTATTTGAAGGAAAAGGCCACTGGAACCCAGATGGCAACTACTCAGCTGAAAGCTCCATCGGTGGCTCAGGAAGACAAAAAGCAAAGCCTGGTGTCCGGAGGGGAAGCAAAAAGGGTAAAGGAGGCACAGGAGTCAGAAGCAATAGAAGTAACTCCTGAACAGGAAGAGGAGACTTTTGAAAGCACGGTGTTGGTGATGGGTACAAAGGAGGAGACCGTTCAGGAAGCAGGTGACCAAGCTGGAGAAAGCAGCACGATAGAGGGTACACCTTTAAATTGTTTGAACTGTATTGATTCTTCTGGGCTAGGGTGTATTTTTTAAAAAAAAAAAAAATAGTTTCCAAATCTTCTCTGTTTGTGATTCATTGATCTCTATATTGAAGCTAATGGTGGAGCAGTGACTTTCTGGAAGAGAAATTCTTATGCATTACTAATTGTTATAAGAGAACCGTAACACTCAGTTTGCACTTATGTTGTGAAAGGAAGCAGTCTTCACTGTAATTACAGTTTGATAAGCCAGTTGTTATTTATAAAATGAAAAGATTATGAACAAAATCATGGGGTTTATATGATAAAGTTTGCTTTCCCTTTTCCTTTTTTTTTTTTTTCCTCAGGAGGATTTGGTAGCTGCTTTTTTCCTGAGCTAAATTTGGTACCATCTGATTTCTGTTTAAACCCTGCTCTCCCTCCCCCTCTCCTTCCTCCCTGTTCTTTCCCAAACTCTTGCAGTGCTTCAGATTTCAGGAGGCTTCAAGAAATCATAATGTAATGCCAGAAGCAGATGTTGATTCTGTCGGTAGCTTTTAAGAGAGTCATGCTGAAGTAGCATAGAGCTGATGCCATAACCCAGGTCTTGCTGTGAGTTAGAGAGGAAGCAGTGACTTGTTTCAGGAAAAAGCATTGTGCAATGTATAATGCTCTCCCTAGCTGCACCCCCCTAACTTACCCTTCCTAGTTGCCACCAGTCCTGTTGACTTCCCTGCTGATCTTGCCCTGTGTATTTCAGTAGTAAATGCCCCTCTGTCCCAATCTCTTATGACTTTCCACGTTTGACATCCAACTTAGGCAGCGTACCATTCTTAATACCACCCTTCTCGTTGCTTCTGTGAATTAACAAAAATGCCTGCTTGAAACAAAAGCAGCATCGCTGTAAAGCTGTGAGGATAACATCCTTCAAGCAATGTCCTTGCAGAAGAGGCCCTGGGGATCTTAGTGGACAGCAGGAGGAACCAGCAGTGTGCCCAGGCAGCAAAGAGGACCAGCGGTATCCTGGGCTGCATCAGGAGTGCCACCAGCAGGTGGGGAGAGGTGATCCTCCCTTCTGCTCAGCGCTGGTGCAACCACACCAGGACGCTGGGTCCAGTTCTGGGTTCCTCAGTACGAGAGACATGGAGAGACTTGAATAGGAGTAGGAGAAGGAGGACTTGGTCTTGAAATGTGCTATTGATTCAAGGTGAAGATTATGGCACTTCGTAGATGCATGAAACAGCCTCCCCTACTCTGATGCTGTAAATCCAGAGTAAGATTAAGCCCACGTGGCAAACTTGCCCTGCAGACCTATAAAATAACCACGTCTCAGATACGTAGCCACGCCAGCAGCAAAACCTTTTTGGTAGACCTGGTTATGCTGGAAGAAGCACTTGTGCTCGTGAGGTCCTCTTGCTCTGTGGAGATGGTAGGGCTGTACAGGTTGGTGCAGGTGGGTTCACGCTCCTTGACTGCTGGTGAAATACCTCTGGATGTCAGAGGATAGCAGAGCGTGAAACCTAGCTGTGCTGTTCAGCAGCATCACTGCTGTCTTCGGGGTATCTTGTTCTCCCTTTTGAGGCCTTCTTTGAAAACAGCTACTGCTTTCCCACGTTTAATGTTCGCAGTCAATGATACCTTCTGTGGTCTGTACTTCTGTGCTCTTTCACTCATCTGCAAACTCTGCAGCAAGCGTACCGAAGATGTAAAAGCAATTTTTCTCATTGCAGACCTAGGTGTTCAGGTGATGTCATCTGCTTTGTAGAGCAGGCATACCAAGCAGTCGGCAAAAACTGCTGACTTGAACTGCTAAAGAAGTAGCAAAATAGCAGCGCGGTAACTCAGAAATATATCTCTGATTCATTTTGGAAGAACATCCTGTGAAACCCTTGCTCTTTAAGAGAGCAAGCAGAGAAGAAGTCTGAAGTGCGGGGAGGATGATCTCAGGGATAAATTTTTCCTTTGAGAAGCCAAGTACAGTGTATTTGGGCAGGAAAAATGAGACTCCATCTGCTTTTCTTCCTGAGCATCTGTCTCGTAATTTGGAACAACTGTCTCTTGCAGGTTGAATGTACGCTTGCCTACGCCTGCTTCTTCTTGGGGCTATTTGCAGCCAAGACCGCATCATCTGGCTTTTATACGTGTAGCGGTGTCTCCTGTGGGCCGCCTCAGGAGGAGCGGAGCAGTAGGCTCGGGGTATTTCCTTTCATAGGTTGTGCGTTGTTTTGCTGAAACCGGGGCTCACTGTGTGCCAATTTATAAGCAAGCCTTGCTGAATTTTAAGCATATACGATCTTAAACTGATAGCATTTTACATTGCTATAATCATATCGTAATTAAGGGAAATTCTGGTGTTCAGTTGCCTGAGTTCTTGAGTTTTTATTGTAGGGTGTAGCATTACAAAAAGGAGCTTAATGCGATCTAACATAAGCCACTACATGCAAATTTAAACAAGGAAGCTTTTCACTAGGTTATGCTCATGTCTTTCCTATTGTTAAAACTCTGGGAGTATGAGAATAAATTAATATTGGGAACAAAGCTTTATTCCTTGCAATTTCCTTGGTTATAAAATTAGCCCATAACAGGAACCTTTTATGTAAATAGTACTGCCTCTATTTGCATAATATTCTAAAAGTGTAAGAATTAATGTTGGTTTTAATGCGAAGTAAGGAGTTCTGAATAGCTTTATTAGATTACTCTTTTAGGAGGAAGAGCTTATTACAAAGTTTAGAAGATTCTATTGCAATTAATTCTTTCTCCAAGAAAGAAAATGTACATCAAAGGCTCTTGATCTATTTGTTCAGTATAACCACACGTGAAATTAAACTATGAAGATCTTAATAACGCTGTCACTTTTCCCCATGGAAAAAAAAAATAATCAATCTGTAAAGTAGTTCTAAGATGTATCTCATGGTCTTACGTGATATATCATCTGTGCTGCTTCTTTGCCTCTTCTGGCTTGCTAAGAATGTCACCTACTGTTCTGGCCGAAGTGAAAACCAAGGCTACTGTGAAAGAGCCAGGAAATGCAGACATATGTCTTCAAAATGTAAATGAGCGTTCTGCCCAGTCCTCCCCCAGCATTAGGTGGTGGTTTGGATTTGAAAACCTGTGCTGTATTAGATGACTTGTACCGTTTCCCATTCCCCTGCTGCATACTACTGTGCTACTTTACTGAGCTCTGCTGGCACCTTGTATGATCCTAAACTTATCCTTTTGTTATTGTTGCTGACTTTTTTTTTTTTTTTAATATTGCCTGGATGTGGGATCTGAAAATATATGAAGGCTGGCTCAGCAGTTAAGGATACTGCCCTCTGTAGTAGCATCTTTATAGTCACCAGTTACTATTTGTTTTCACAGAGCCTGCAGCAGCTGCTCAGCCTGATCCAGAAGAATTTGATAATTCTACCTACAAGAACCTCCAGCATCATGAGTATAATATATACACCTTCGTTGATTCTGTTGTGGTTCTCTCAAAATTCAGGCAGCCGCAGCCATCTTCTGGAAGACCATCACCAAGGCACTGAAAGATCCACATTTAAAACGAATGTGCAGATTATATGATAAAAATTCTTCTATTTAGCTCTGATGTATAATCTATTATAAATCAATAAAGGTATGATAACTTATGTTTGTGCTTTTGAACAATTCTTCTTGGCTCTTGGAGTCCCTCACTGCTTGATTTTTACGATCAAGCAACAGATCAATGAATCATCAGTGAATAAAAATAGCTTTTTTACCCCTCAGTGTGTACGTAAATATTCGTGCATACATATATGTTTATACAAAAAAGAGTAAAACTGTCCTGAGTTTTCAGTGCCTCCAAATTTTTGATATTGACCATTCTTTCAGCACTGTGTCGAGGAAAGCAATGGCTTTTCTGGATGTGTCTGTTCAGTATGTGCCATGATTTTAGCAGGTATTATTGTCACCGTAATGCGGTGAGCTGTTCTCCTTGCACATAAATGTATACCCAGCTTTAAAGAGGTTATATTTACTCTGGATTTGAATTTTAAATCCTTTGCTCAGAACAGGGTAAGTAGCATTCGTCTCTTGTGCCAACAGTGTATGTGTGTTAGTAGATGAATGTAAATTTATGTAATGTGGCTGAGACATCTCAAAACCTGTGTTAGTGTAAAGGGAGAACACAGTCTTCTTCTGCTAAGGGTTGTGGCATCCAGGTTCTGCAGTAATTAAAGCTATATAAAATACACGAGAATCTCACGAGGCCGTCACTAATGATTGATACTACACTGATTACACTTTGAGAAATAATTTATTTCTATGTGTAGAATCGCTTGAATGTTATTTAAACGTGGGGGAAAACAGCATAATGGTAAAAATCAGCTCCTTGTGCTAATTGTTCAGTGGGACTCTTTCTGTTCCCACTTATTTTTTCCACAATTAAAATTAACGTGGCTGCCCAGCTTCACTCTCGCTCTGCAGAAAATGTGAGAAATAAGGGACTTCTCAATATATGTTATCAGCAGTTGCAGTTGGTCTCAGTAAATTTTGTATTTCCATCCTATTAGTAACAGTCTTCTGCCCTCTGGGAAAGCTGCCTTGATGACCACCAGCTGTTGTGGGTTTGGTTCCATTTTGGCTTTTTGTTCATTTTGTGTTTTTTTTTTTTTGGTGTTAATTGGTCTTTGAGCAGTTGTACTTGCAATAGCTCCAGCATTTTCCATCACCTGTCTGTATTCTTTCAAGCAGCAGAATATGCGAGATCAAAGGGAACGTGGAGTCAGCCTTAGCAGTCTATCTGGCTATTGGGCACAAATCCCTGGGTGCAATTACTAGAACAGCTATTTTATACTCAGACTTGGCAAAAATATGGTAAGAAGGATCAAGAGGCCTACATCAATCTGCTGTTTAGAGTTTTGAGTCAGAAACCTCTGGCGAGCGATTTTATTGTCCTGTAAAAACTAAAAAGCGTATTACTGACTCCAACTATGAAATTTAAAATCGGCAAATGTATAAATTCGCGTGCTGAGGAATAAAGAGCAGAGAGTCACTTGGAGCCACGAGTGGTACCGCATACGCCGTGCTTGTAAAAGGGAAAGAAATCTGCCTTTAACATTAAAAAGATGAAAGAATAAGGAAATGGCTCTTCAAAATGAGCTCTCTGACACTTCCCTTATTAAGGGCCCACTGGAGGGCCGCCCTCAAGCTGCTGCGCTGTCGTTAACCGAGGCTCAGCGCAGTAACGTGAACCCTGTCGTTCAGATCTGTGCCGGTGCCGAAATGTATTCCTAGTCGTTTGTTCCGTGGTGACAGGAGGAGGCTGCGAGCTGTCAGAGGGAATCTAAACAGTGAAAGTATAAATTAGATGCTGCCCGTTAATACGCTTACGTGTTTGCTAAGTCTGCTCGCGGTAGCTGTGATCGCTAGCTGTTCCGAGTCGCCTAGTGTGCTTTTTTATTTCTAAGGAGGGCTGGTGTGATAAACACTGAGTTAATCAGCTAAGGAGTGGGTTGGAACTGAAGTGTCTTGTTTTCACCCGTTTCCTACGCTCTCCTGAGCTGGATTTGTAGCAGGATTTGAACCCTTATCGAGACGAGGCCTTTTGCTAGCCCTGTTTCATAGCTATAGGAAAAAAAGAAAAGGTGAATGCCCTTTGTATCTGTGTAACCCAATCTGAGTGTCTTGCAGAGGTCTTTGCCGCGCCTCTAAAATCGAGCTGGAATGCAAGGTCAAGGAACTTCGTAACTCTGCTGGTACATGCGGTGCGTGTCTTGCATGCGTTTTGTTCAGTGAACCAGCCCGGCTGCTCTGGCACGGGGGGATAATGTAAGGAAGGGCACAGCACAGACTTTTTCCCACTGTTGTGTTTTCCTGGACTTCAAGGAAAAAGGCTTCATTTTTTGGTACTTGACTCCTATCAGATGGCATTGTGTTTGAGTCATGTGCTAACATTTAAATTTCAGGCAGGATGTGATACAATATGCTCGTATTCTGTGATGTTACGATAATGAGTAACTTTGTCTTGCTGTGCTGGGCACTTGTCAGATGCAGTCAGGAACCTTGTTTTAAAGAATGTGTAATCCAGGATATTCACATAATTCCTGGAAACCCTCAAATGTGAAAGAAAGAAATCAAGTCACGGCATAGGCTTTGTGAAAACCGGCTCTATAGAACCGGCATAACTTCACAAGTGGGGTTTTCAATGTAGATGGTGTGTTATTGTGGGAGTACATGAAAATCCAGAAAGGGAATTCACTAACTTCTCGTTAAAAAGATGAAACTCCTGCTTCTCTTGTTGAAGGGAGTGATTTTCAGACTTCAAGTCCTTTGAATCTTTTCTAGTGTAGCAAACAACTCTCCTGCTAATAAAATTGCTTTCAATAATTTCCTTGCACATAGATCCTTCAAAACTTATTTATGAACTCAACAGCAGTTGAAAGCCCAAAATCTGAGGTCTAAAAGTAGTAATGAAAGCAGAGTTTGTGCTGATCACTTCACGTATTGCAAGGTCAAGGGTTTTTTTGGCTGTCCTTGTGCCTCCTTTGGCATCCAGTCATGGTAACCAGTGCAATCTACAAGGCCATCTGCAAGATTTATTTTAAAATTGGGAAATTAGCCTTTTAGCTGGGTCAGCTTAGAGATCTTCTAAAGCGTGTCCCCAGCTTTCAACAAAACGCGTTCAGTGCATCTTGCTCTGATTGCCTGTAAACTCATAGGCCGTAAAATATCTGCCTTTAGCCTTCTCTCCCACCACATGAGGCACTACTGGCAAAGCTACTTGTACATTGTCTACGCTTACATGTGAAGAATAAACAGTGAGAAGTTTGAAGGTTATCTGAAGATAGTTCTTCCTTTAGCTGCTCATGGTGATGGCAACACAAGAAGAGTCTTCAGGCCGTCCAAGTCTGCTGAAGCAGACTACTGTAGCAGAGTAGGACTCTTCAGCTTTATGCTGATCAGAATCCTGCAGCTCACAAAAGCTCTCTGGTGGGAATTTCTGATCCTTGTGGCTTGGGATGCTTGTGAGAGCAGCCGTTTGTCTGAACCAGAGGATGTTAATTGCTGGTGGGCCCAGTCAGTGACTACTCCTGTCCTGTGAGGAAGGTAGTAGAAAACATGCTCATGCTATCCTGTAGGATCGTAACCTTAGAAACATGGAAATTGAGGTTGGATTTGACCTCTTGAGATGATCGGTCCTCTGCTCTGCCGCAGGTGCAATTAGATCAGGTTGTCCTGGGCACTGGCCGAGTTTCGAATATCTCCAAGGTTGGAGCTCCCATAGTCTCTCTGGTTACCTCCAGCATTCCAACATCATCCCAGTTTAAAGCAACAAGACACAGCTAACAAAAAAATCCCAAACCTTTACCTGCTATCTAACTAGACTATTTGGGTTTGTTGCTCTCGTACTTACTCCTCCTTTCCTACTACTTTAACTTTGTCACAGAAGGCAGTCAGCCTTGTCAGGCACAGTTTACTACTGTGGGTGAATCCATGCTGACTATTCCCAGTCATCTTCTCGTCCTTCATAAACATGGACATAGGTCCTAGGAGTCTTTGTTCTACAATCTTCCAAGGGACTGAGATGAGGATGGCTAAGCCATCTCATCGTGAGAGTTAGACAACAGGAGATAACGCGGTGAGTGCAATGTGAGCACCGTAGCACAGGTGCTTTGAACGTTCGACTGATGGACTTTACAAGTGTGGCGTTCATGTAACGTGGCTTTGTCTGTTTCAATTTTATCCTTTGAGAGATTCACTTCCACGCTCCAGATTATTTTAATTAAGCTCTTAGGACACTAAACAAAGTATCTTGTCAAGTGTCCAGACCATCCGTCTCCTCTCGTGGTTCCATTTCATGAAATTATAAATACGCATTTGTCTTGGGGCTGGCATGTTATCCTCAGTGTTCACCTGAGGATGGTACCACTCCCGATACAATCTGCTCGACATTTTTGAGCTCCCCTATTGTGATATTTTTTTTGCCTACGCACATTTCATTGCATTTGGAAATTCATCCCCACCTCTGCAAGCCTTGTGACATTTGACAAGCTTGGGATAGAAAAGAATGTGTTGATATCTAGTTAGGGACCCACATAGGTTTAGATGTGTGTTTACAATAACAAAGTATCCCACAAACCTGGGGTCAATGTACAGGGTCAGTAGATCAGCTCTCAACAAATTGTTAACTGCAAAATAGAGTAACAGGGACCTGTCTCTGTAAATCTGTAGCCCCACAGAATACAGCCTCTGGCTGTGTGTTAACTCCTTCCTACTGCTCACAGAGCCCCTGCCAGGTATCTGAGTTAAAATTAGTGCCTAAAATTCTTAGCAGCAGTCTCGGATTCTCCAGTCTGACATGCTCTTCAAATGGCAGTACCCCTTTCCAAATCTGAGTGTTTTGTCAAGTCCGGAGAGTTCCTAAAGCAGTTAATAACCAGTTGGTTAAAGATGACTTAATTAAGATTATTTACGCTTTCTGGTTTTGTTGGTTGGGTCTTTGACATGTTTTCTCTTTCTGTCTTATCTCTCCCCATCATTACGAGGTGCTTATGGTATTACATTTTGCTGTTTGCAGAGTGGAGACGGATACACGCGGTTTCCAAAATCTATGACAGCATGTTTCCAGCCCTGGAGAGGGAACACGCAAGCCAAGACACCTTGTACTAGGCAAATGCCAATGCCCTCTATCAAAGAAGGGGGCAACAGTTACTTTTCCCTGGGGGTTTGGAAAAGGACTTGAAAGAGCCACCCTTTCAAGCTTTCATTTCTAATTTTCATGCGTTCTTTCGTCCTAGAAGCATCTCCTATGCTTAATTTAGTTTAAAATCATGCCAGACCAGACCTTTCTAAACTGTACTGACGCTTCCCAAACTCCCCTGGGGTGTCCTTAAAAATGGCCTATATTCTGTTATATTAGGACGGGGATAATTGTGAGGAAAGAAATTCAGACTATAGAAAACAGAAGGCTAACGTAGCAGCTGGGAGCAAGGATGGCCCTTATGGCTCAGGTGTGGGGCTGGCTCTGGGTTCGTTTGTGAGACCCCTGGCTGTCTGTGCAACCTTTGGCAAGTCGCATCAGCTCTTGGGTCCTCAGCATCGTTTTATAGATGAGGAGTTAGTGGTCCCAGCTTTCTCTTTGTTCCTCACGTCTAGTTACAGAGCAACTCAGACTAAAAACTAGTAAGAAAATAAAAAAGATATTTTTTTTCCTACATCTTCTGGGTCAAGCACACACATTGTTTAGAGGCTCTGAGCTAATTCAGGTTCTCCCAGGAGATGCGGTGCTTGTTAACACGTTGACAAAAATACGCTACAGATAGCCTACGCAGAAATGCCAGCAATTCTGAAATTGCATTCAGGCAATGGCCGTTTAGATACAAAAAAAAAAAAAAAAAAAAAAAGCTTTATGACTGTTCCAAATACAACTTCCAAATAGTGGAAGACTGTTAACAGACGGGAAAAATTGGGGAGGTATCCAAAACCAGCAATCCACCCTGGTGAGAAATCCAGCTGCTGGGAAGTGGAATGGTGCTGGAATTCATACCAGGTTGTTGTCTCTGGACACCAGTCAATGGCCTCCATCTTTTATATTGCCCTCCCATTAGCACTAAGGATCCAGTGGTTTTAAACTCTTTTTCTCTCGGTGGCTGGGCAACAGAAGGAGCTTTTTCTCTCGGGTCCTGAGGAACCTTTCCAAAGCTGTTGTCCAGGGGACAAATACCACGGCTCTGCCCCGCTCCTGAAGATGGCTGTGGGGCAGAGACAAACCCACCAGCCTGCCCTTCCTCCAGCTGGCTGCTCACTGCTGGGCCCTCCGCTGCTCACCTTCACAGCCTCCCTCTGCTCTGAGCATCCTTAGGACTTACCCCGAGGGTGCTTTCTTTGGCACAACGCTGGGGAGGCAGCCTGTTTGAAAACCTCAAGAAAGACACCCCGTCCTCCACTGCAAATTTGAGGCGACTATAAAAAAGAAAAAAAAAAAAAGAGAGAGAGAGAAGTAAAGAAAAAAAATAATTGGGCGCTCTTTGCCTTGATGTTAGTAGTACATTTACGATTGTGGGGTGGTTGTTGGTTTTTTTTGATTGTTTTTTTTTTTTTTTTTTGAGATTTTCCACATAGCCTTGAGGAACGAGGAAGCACTTTTTCTGGATGTTAAGACTTCAGGTAACAACTGCACGGCTCCAGCTGCTCGGGCCTGGGGCTTTCTGATATTTCCCGGTGTACGCGTGCGAACGTTCAGAGACCTGGCAGCACTTCAAGCGACCGAGTGCAAGCACCGTGCTCGCTCCGAGCGTCCCCCTTGCCCTTTGGCTCCGTGGCGGCCGTGCCGCTGACCCCTCTGCTCCTCTTCCCTCTGCCACGGCACGGGACGGGCCCCAGCAGCAGTGAGGAGGCAGCCGGCCGGAGGCTGACTTAGAAAGGCATCATTGCGTCGCGTCACGTCACGCTGGGTAAGTGATCTTTGCCTGCCGAAGGGCCAGGATTTTCCTTTTTTTTTTTTTTTTTTTTTTCCTATTTTCTTGGACGGGGATGTAGGTGCCGTGCAAACTGCCCACAGAGATTCTGCTGTATCAGCAAGCAAATCTTCCCCTTCATCGGTGGCGAGGTAGTTTTTCAGCCCTGAAATGTAATGCACACTAAAAAAGATCTCTGCTGGACGCCTTTCAAATCCCCTTTAAATGAACTGTTTGTAACCTTGTTAGGATTTTTTTATTTTCATTTCTAAAGTTTATATCATTCAAATGGAAATATTAAAACCAGCACAAGCAATAAAGACGGTTGCCAGCAAAATAAACAGTTTGGCCTCTGACTGCACGGAGGAAGCAGACCAACTCAGGAAAACATTTTCTAAAAGTCACTTTTCCAACCATGAGGCTACCCGAATATAGCTATTTCTTATTTAAAACCTGCAGTACTTTGTAGCTTACTAACCCACATATTTAACTTAACGTGGAAGGGCACGTTAATTGACACTCCGCTTCCGCAGCGACACGGGGGATGGACACTAGACTGATATATGAGCTACAAAGTATAAGTGAATAGGAAGCAACAGAGAGGTATTGCTGAGGCTCCAAAAAGAATTTGCAAGCAATAAATAACAAACTAACATGAAATAATAGTTACATGTATATGGGATGCTGGTAAAATTCTGGCTCTGGATGAATCACATGGAAAAATTAGGGTAGGCTTCTCTAATGCCAGACTTTTGCCTTGTCTCTTTAAAACTCTTTCGGTGAAACTCACAGGGAGGTATGTCTTGCCCAGTTTGCATTTACTGTTGTAAAAGTATACGTATGTAGAAGACTCACTGGTAGGGGATCACATATGGGACTCTATCCTTGAAGTCACTAAGCCGGTGAGTGTATTTTACGCCTATTTATGTTGAGCGTGCTCAGCAACTTGCATGAGGAATGCAATGTCCTGACAGGCTGGCTTCATAATCTGTGGCAGTGTATGTATTTCCTTCACGAACCCACACTTGTGTTTCTTTATTATCATTATTATTTTAAAGGTTTCAAAACTCCTCACAACTCCCATTCCTTTTTCCGTAAGCCCCGCTACCCCTTCTTCGACATTCTGACTTTCTAGATTTCAGATCTTGGCTATGGTGTTGAGGATCAGGTTGCCGGCTGGGGACATCTGGATAGGTTTGAGATCCGTGCATATCATAATCGAATCTCTTAGCTATACATTTTGAGTCCATGTTTTCATTCCTCCTCTGTATTTCTCGTTGTCCTGTATCTCCTGTGTTTGTACGAGTGTATCCAGTCTCACGCTATTATTACAGAAATGCTTTCCTCATGCATGGTATGATTTTTTATCGTTTAAAATTTGTTTTCTTTCTTTCTTTCCATCATATTTAAATAGGTAGAATAAGTTAGGTAATGCATACACAGGGACTGCTCCACCATGGAACGGAGCTTTAAGTATCTCTGTTAACACATGCTGCAGCCAAAGAAGTTTACAGCATGCAGAGGGAAAAGGTTATTGTTAGTGTAACTGAATAAGTATTAGGGTTAATATATAATGTATAGGTCTATGTAATGGATAGTTTTTATTCATCATAAAATGTTCAAATGACTTGCAGATGTATGACTGCTGCAGCTGTTGCAGACCTTGTAATGGCATTAGGCTGTGACTCAGAGCGCAGCCCGTTTGCCAAGAGATTCTGGCAGCGGCCGCAGTTGTGATATTCCCATTGAAAAAAGTATTGTCAGCTGTGGAGATGGTGATACAAAGCCGAACTGGTGTACGAGAAAGGGGCAAGGCTGGGTCTAGGTGCGACGGGAAAACGAGGACTCTGAACATTTCCGTTGTTTTGGCGTTTTATTGTACCAGCAGCGTCCCGCTGCTACGTGGGGAGCAGCTGGAATTTATAGTCACTACAGGTTGTGGCTACATGCAGCTTCTGTTACACTAATTGGGGGAAAACATAGAAAATACCAAACCTTTGATAATATGAAATGTTGTTCCTGGGTTTTGAAAAGAAAGCTTCTGTTCCTAGGAGTAGGTAGGATTGCATCTCACTGCGCGAATGCAGTCTGTTGCACCAACTTTGCAGGACGAAAGCTAGGCTCCTTTCTGCCTTTGGAGACTGTACGGTCAGGGACTACACTTACTTAGGTGTCAAAAGAATGCCATCGCCCTGTGGATGCATGCAGTACTGTGAAATAGTACTGAGAAAGAAAAAAAAAATGCATGTTTTGTGTTTGTGTTTGTAGGTCTGATTGAAATAAGGAAAATAAGGAAGACTAACGTCTGAAATAGGCACACATTTTATACGTGGGATGTCACACTGAAATAAATATACTGGCCTGATCCAGCTTTTTGATTCCTGCACAACTGGAAAAGCAGAAGCACGATCACTTTTAGACGGCAGTGCAAAGCGAAAGCAGAGTTTTGCCAGGGTGCAGTGACAATACCCCAAAAGTAGGAACGAGAGAAGCAAGCCCTAGGGACAAAGCTGAATTCTAAGTCTCTGAAATGGTGAGGGAGCATAACCTGTCCGTTCAGAGCATGTTTATTGCTGCCTTTTCTGATGCTTTAAACTACAGACAGAGCATGTTGGTTAGATATGGAATGGACTGCAGTGCTGACTCCTGCTTTCCACCGACAGGTACGAAGTCGTAAGCAGTAGTGTTTCTGGCACTTTCTGAAAGGCCTCTGCAGTGTCGTATCTTTGAAGCTAAAGCCACCAAAATATGCAGAATATTATAAAAGTGATGGAACGTGTATGAACTTCACTTACTACATTTCACAAAAGAAAATCCATCCCCTATGCCTTGTACATTAGTAAAAGAGAATGAGTTGCTAATACTTCTCCAGGGCCTGAAATTCCCTGGATAAGACAGAAAAAACTAGGCAGCATGACTGTGTAGGCTACTGGTTGGGGCTAGGAGCTGAGAACTAGCTCTCCCCTATCCAGAGTAAATCATTTGGTCCTCAACAAGGTCTTCTGTGGAGTACCTTGCTGGGGTCTGGTCATCGGGAAGCTGTGCATGGCAACAGCAGGCTGTTGGGCATGCCAGAAAAATTAATTCTGCCTTAGGGGCTGGGGACCGTAACAGCAAACCTCACCTGGTTCCTAAGGGAATGATGTGAAGCGTGGGGCTTTCTGGTGGGTGCAGGGTGTGATTGGGCTTGGGTGTGGGGCAGGAGAGCAATCCAGGGCATGGTACAGGCAAATTTTATTTCTGGTCTGGTGCTGGATCAGACCTGCTTAAATAATCCTACAGAACATTGCTTCATCATCACCTGCGCTGTTTAGTAAATATTCTCTGCAGTGAGGAAGAATCTCAGAACAGATGGGTACAAGTACAGACCCTATAGCCAAGGTATGGGGCATGTGGTCTGCAGATCTGTGGGACATCGTGCACCACCTTCTACGGGCTACAGGTGGGACGTTTTAAGTCTCTCACTGCGAATCTGCACCCGCTCTGGGAGATAAAAGTCGCTGCCCTGCAGCCTCCAGGTGAGATCCTGCATGGATCACGGAGGTGTGCCAGCATCCTGGGGCAGCGCAGAGCTTTGGGAGCCGGCCTCTAGGGATGTGCCCGTGTGGCACAAAGCCGTTCGGCGCTGTAGATGCCCAGCCCAGGTCTGAACGGGCCAGTATTTCTCAAAGGAAGGAGAAATAGCGTAGCGCTCGGTCTCCCGCTGACTTGCCTTGCCGCTCAGCCCACCAGCTGACCCGGGCACAGCATGGGGCTGGTATTACTGCTGCTGCTTCCAGAGCCAAAGCTATGCCATGCAGAGCTGGGGTAGGGATCTCTGTTCCTTATTGCTCCGCAAGCTGTTGATTTGTCCCTTCTTTCCTGGAATGCCTTCTCGCTAATAAACCTTGGTAAAAATGTCCAGGAAGTCTCCCGTACCTCCTCTTCCTTGTGAGGAGGGGCAGGCTTAGGGGCCTAACTCCTGGCTGGCAAAAGGACATGATAGAAACGCAGTCTGTAAGGGGGGTCAAAAAAGGGAAGGGAGGAGGTAATGCTGGAGAAGACTGTCAGTAGCTATTGAATGTGATGGCCTGATTGCAACTTAGGTTTCAGAAAGGGGATGAACCGTTGATCCCCAAGAGCAACGAAGAGACACAAGGGGAAGGCTGATCCCGTTGTTTCCATGTTTCTTACACTCTTTCACCAAGTGCTTACTGTTGGGACTCAAGGCATTTTGGCCCACACGGTTGTTATGATGTGAAGTTAGCAGGAAGCACTGCCCTGCAGCTGAGAATCAGTTGCCAACGAGGTCCACCTGGTTGGTCACACGCCCACGTGTCAGCCTTGTACCCTGGTGACAACAGCCCTCTGTGTGGAGGAGGAGCCCGAAAGCTCTCCGCTAGTGGGAATGCTGCCCCAAACATCGACGGCCGGCTGATCCAGAGCCTGGTTCAGGTGTGTGACCGCTCCAGAGGGAGGGTTTTGGCTCCGTGTGGTGGTAGGACCGCGTGTCACACCTGGACTGACGGTGCGGGCCTGCAGGAGCTGGTGGTGTAAGTCCTGCAGCGGGGACCATGGCAGCTGGGCTCGTCTGCTTTCAGCCCAGGGGTGGGTGTGTGTGGCAGCTTCCCCTAACCCAGGCTAGGCAAGGAGGAAGGGGAGCGTTTGTGGATCGCTTCTGCCCTTGGCATTTCCTGTTTGCCTTTAGCTCAGTGCAGACGCGTGTGTGGAGCTCAGCTTTTCTTTCGCTTTGTGCTAGGAGCTCAGGTATCTGGCTAGACGGTTGCATTAGGCAGCGAGGCACCTAATCCTCACTGAAGGCCACCTAATCCTCTCAGCTTAATGGCCTTCTACTCCTGCACATACTACTGTCTATTTTTTTTTCTCTGTTTGCTCAGCAATTGGTTTCTTTCCTCTTCCACTTGCAAAAGAGTGTTGGGAGCAGGCTGGCCGGCCGGCCATTCTCCCTCCCCGCTACCAACGCCTCACAGTTCTTCTGGCCTCCAAAATGTAGAAACCCATAAAAGCAGCTGGAAGTAAATGAGTAATGGAGAGGAAAGCCGGGTCTCTATGGACGGGGGAAAGTGCTCTGTAGACCACTGTTTGAGAACCTCTCATTAATGCTTCCTGGTTATTTTTTCTGCGTTTCGCTTTGCCGAATCCAAATCCTGCTCAAGCCAGTGGGAATTGTTCCACTGACTTCTGCGAGAGTTGGATCTAGCCCCTGGTCTGGAAGGTAAAACTAGTCTCACTGGTTTTCTTTTATTTCATTTGGTTTCACTCTCTCCTTCTCAACTCCCAGAATAATGTGAATGCATTCATAGTCCTCCATGGTGGGATTCATGTAATGTGTCCTTTTAACATTTTTCTTAAAAATAAAACAAACAAGATGCATATCAGCAATTCCACCTCGTTCCACCTCTGTCCTTCTGCTTTTCTGCTCCTCAGTCCATTTTTTTTGCCCTACCCCTACCCGTTCCACAGTGACGTAAATGAAAATATATCTTCTTAAGTATAACATATTTTGGAAGAAACTTTGCAGTCCAACGACAAGATGCTCTCAACTTTTGGCATCATTAAAAGCAGACGGTTTGCCCTCAGAAGGTAATCTGTTCGTAGTATCTCAGTTGGAAAAAAAGGCACGTTGAGTTGTGAAAGATGTTTGTTCCATCACCATGGAACCCCCGGTGCAATTCCCAGGGCAAGGCATCGCATGAGGGGAGGCAATAGCATTTTTCTATATCACAGTTCAGTCTTCAGCTTTTAAGCATACGCTGTGCTTCAGTGATAAGCTTTTTTTTCCCCTTAAAATAGAAGTTTGTTCAAATTAACATCTCTGGTAGCCAAAAGTGAGCGGTGAAGAGCGTGGCACTACAGATCGTACAGAAGGGAGCTTTATCTTAGAGAGCTTTGGGGTTTTATCCTCCAGATCTCCTAAAATTCTTTCCAAGCAACGTGTTAGATATTGGTAATGCAGTGACTCAACCATATAAACAGATGGAGTGAGTAGTATGCAGCCAGTGATTCAGCTAATGTACAGCTCTGGCAATTGCAATTTGGTTTAACGAGAAGAGAAATGTTGAATAAGATATAGGATTTATCATTTTTCCTTTTCTGAAGGAGGCTCTCAGTAGTTTGCCTTTTCTCCTGAACAAAGAAGAAGGGGGAAAACAATAATAATAATAACTCATCAGAAAGGATGGCATCTTGATCCTGATGCAGAAACTCCTCGGTGTAGTACTGCACTGCAGTGCCAGCTCTTGGTCCAAGCCCAAATCCTGCTGTGGGACATGAGCTCTTAATTTCTCCAGAGGGAGCGTTCCCAGCTGAGTTACAGAGATCTCCATGATCTAGCTGAAGCAAAGCTTGACATTTATTTAGACTGAGTTAACTCGTTAATTTCAGCTTTAAAATCTTAAAAGCCATATCCATCATAAAATAAGTCACACATTTTTCCCAGGCTCCTCCTATACCACGTAAAGTTGCGGCCGCGGATGTGAACGTGCTGTGCATGCAAACCCGGCACACAAAGGTTGCTTTTTGGAATGCTCTCCATGCAGCCAGAGGACTACATCTAAGTAGCTGACACATCTGGTTGCAAACTTTCTCCCTAAGAGTGATGAAAGAAGAAACTGGTTTGCCGTAGAGGCCTCCCACTGTTACGAGATTGTCACTTAAAAACTCACCTGATTTGTATGGAAATCTGGGGAAAACCCTGCTCTGCTTAGATTATTCCAATCTCCTTGCTGCAATTACAGTCTTTATTCAATAAATTAGGAGGGCAGATTACTGCCACCCGCATAGGAGCCCATCCCTTCTCTTCTACATAAAGGTTTCCTTTGAAAGCTTAATTACAAGAGTTGCAAAGTGCACCATCAAGAGTAATACTATGTATCTAAAATGAGAAATCTCCTCTTTCTGAATAGGTTTAACGCATATCAGTGTTGTATTATGCACACAGTTGTAACATTTAGAACTTGGAAATTACTAAAAGGTGCCACAGTAATCCTAACCCCAATAGCGACTGTACGTAGGATCCAGTTTTGCCCTCTGATATGTTTATGCAGTCCTGCTATCAGTAAACTGCAACTGAAAGGGTGTTTCAGGGAAGGGATCTGGGAGCGTGCATTTCTCATTTGGTGAGACGGGACCTTAACAGCTTCGTGTTTGCAAATATTTGGTCCAAGTGTGGGGAATGCTCTTATCTATCTGGGACAGTTCTCAGTAACCAGCTAAGGCCCTGACTCTACAAACATAGCTGTGCTTGCTTTAAGGAATGAGCTGTACTTAATGAGCGTATTTAATATGCACAATGCGTAGAAGTAACAGCAGTTCGAGAATCTGAGTGTTCTGTTATTTGCAGTTGCCAGCCTAAATATTACTGAACCTAATTTTACGTGCTTGTAATTTGCAAATACAAAGGATTAAAATGGCATTTTATTCAGCCTTCTGGGTAGCTTGTGCGTTTTCAGAAAAAAAGCAGTCTCACCATCGAACTGAAGTGAGTACACCTAGGCCAGTGGAAGTTGAGAGCACAAAACTACATCAGTTATGCAATAATCTTCGCAAAATGTGTAGTATATAGAATTCCCTCCTGATAGCTGTCTTCGGTCTTGTGTATTGGACCCTCGTCCTTCTGCAAAACTGATGAGGAATGACACAGTATGTTTGGATGTTCAGAAATAAATAAAGAAAAGGATACCTATCCTTTCCGCTGGTCCGTTTTTTTCTCTCTCTCTCATTTGTTGTTGTTGTTTGCTTGTTTCTGTCTGTCTTTGAATTACTCTTCTCAATTACTTCTTCATTCCTTTCCCCTGCTCCCCTCCTTCCAGTTCTTTCTGTTTTCCAAATGTTGCACGCTTCCCTCAAAAGCCTTGCCATTTGTAGTGCCCTTCTTAAATCTGCATCTTCTGGAGTCATTTCAGCTGGTGTGTTTTATAAAAGTAAGCTTCTTAGCTTTCAAACCTGCAGAGGCGGTATCAGAGAGACTGGAAGATAAAATGAAAAACAGGGAACCTCTCGCCGGTGGCTGTGGACAGTGCATTCAGGGGGCTTAGAGATGGGCGGTGGGAAGGTGCAAATTAGATCAAGGGTCATTTTTGGGTTACTTGCCTGTGGGAATGAGGTTTATGTGGTTCATGTGGGTACAGGTGTATTTGAGGATGTACCCATGCCATTTAATTATATTCGGACATCTAAACCTAGCAATTTACTTAAGCACTGTAGGAGATAGGATGAAAGCTGTGAGAATAATGTAGCTCCTGTAGCTTTAACAAAAATGAGTTATCGAGGAGAGATGAATAGGAACCATCATCCAGAATACTTGCGGGATGATGGGAAGTCTGCAGCGGGAGCTTTTATGCAACAGAGTGCACGACGGAAAGAGACCTTATGCACACCACAGCATCAGACGAGATTTTGGTCAAAGCTTGCATCTGCTTAGACCCTAAAGTTACCCAGTCGTGAAGCACACAGGTAGGGACCTAGGCTTTCTTCGTGCCGGCGCTTGGGAAATCACGTGAGTTAGGATCGAGGGAGTTAGAATGTGTATTTGTACTACAGAAAGTGCAGGGGACTGAGAAGAAACAAACGTGGAATAAACTTAATTACAAAGGAGACCACAAAATGGGATTACTGGGGTGAGGGTAAGGGAGCAGCGAGGAATTTCTACACCTGTTGTGTGTGAGGGGGGAGCTGGGGAAGAGAAAGTGGCAGGCAGGAAAAGAAGGACAAGGGAAGGGAAGCAGGAGAAAGGAAAATTAAAGTTGGGAAAGGCATCAAGAAAGGCTTTGAAGATACCTGGGAGAAGGGATTAAACAGAAACTAAATTAGTCTGAATTTAATCTGTTCTTTCTTAGAAGAAATCAGTGAACTCCTGACCAAAGCACGGGCAAGGCAGATGGAGAACAAAGGGTTTGCAGGGTGAATCAAATTTGAGGAGAAGGCAGGTCCGGGCATGGGAACCAGTTAATGTGAAGCACTGTTTAGTGAATGTGTCACTAATGAATGTGTCAGGGATGGCGAGGGAGGAAAGTTGCGGTAGAAGAAGTCAGCTTGGCCACAGGAATCCTATTAGAGATGTTGCACGGCGCAAGACCAGGAATAGAGAACGAGGCTCTTGTGAGTAAGAGAAACTGAGGTGGCTTTTGTTTTTTTATAATCTTGTTTCTTTAAATGATTCATGTGAACCTTAGAGCACCTTGGATTAGCCTGGTTCATTTTCCTTCCCACTTTCTCTGCGTGACGTACAAGGTTCCTTCAGCGTTCACCAGCCTAACGCTGCATGGTTCGGGCTGTACCAGAAGAAAAATATCTCCGAGCGAATGCCTGTGAGGGCTCCGGGCGGCCCAGGGAGGGGGCGAAGCACCCGTCATGTCAGCGGACAAATGGTGGCAGCGTGCGCAGCGATGGCATTCCTCAAGACCCAGGGCAACTGTGTCAGCCCGGCAGGGTCTTGACACAGTCAGAGAGGACTGAAGGCAGGGCGGGCTCGCAGGAGCATTGAAATAGGTATTTCTACTGCCAGACTATTAGCCAGAAAGCCTGCTGTTAGCCAGGCAGCCTGTAACCCAGACCTCCTCCAAGCACGTTGGACCAGCATGAGGAGGGGTGCGGGCTTTGAAAGCCATGGGGCAATCCCGGTTTGAAGGGGAATAGGTTTGAAGGGGAATAGGGGAAGGGGAATAGGGGAAGGGGATTAGGGGAAGTGGGTAGCTGCTGTGGCAGTCCCAGCTTGAAGGGGAGTAAGCGGATAGCTGCTGTGCTGCAGGGGGGCCACGAAGCCTGGCACTGAGCCTGTTTCGGTGTGGAGCAGTGTTTCCTAAAGTGAGATCTCCTCCTTGCCCTGACCACTTGTGCCTTAAAAGCGGGGCTTAGACACCCCGGGGACCATTCTCCAGGCAGAGCCGCGAGCCCCCTCAGCGCTCCTGCCCGAGGGCCCGCGAGGCGAGCACCCCACGCGGTCCCGCAGGGCTCCCCCCTCACGGACCCCCCCCCAGTCCCATCTTCCCCCCGGCTCGGGGCGATCCCCCCCAGCGCGCGGCCCCTTGGTATCTCCCTGCCCCCCCCATCCCCCGAGGAGGTGGTTTCGCCTCCCCCACAGCGGAGGGAGGAGGAGCGGGCGTGGTCTCTCCCCCACGCCCCGCCCCTCCTCATGCATATTCACGAGGCCGGGCGCAGCCCCCGCCCCCCGGGCGGTGAATATTGATGAGGCGTGCCGCGCGGCGCGCTGGCGTGCGGCTCGGCGCGGGCGGCCATTGGCCCGGCGCGGGTGTGCGCGGTGACGCGCGGCGCGGCGGTGCGGGTCCCGATTGCTGCAGCCGCTTGTCAGTGTGACGAAGATTGGCACCCAGGTAAGCGCTGTCACTCAAACCCGCTCCCAGCCAGCCACACGCACGGCACCGCGCCGCCGCCCGCCCGCCCGCCCCGGCCGCCGCTCCGCTCCGGCTCCGCTCCGCTTCAACGGCACCGGGGGGGGGGGGGGGGGGGGGGGGGGAGCCTTAAAGGGCCCCGCCTCGGGGGCTGAGGCGGTGAGGGCACGGGTCGGCCCCCGGGGTGCGGCGCCGAGAGCCTGCGTGTGTTTGCGGAGCTCGCCACCGGCGTGTCGGCCCGTAAGCGCGCTGAACGCGTCTTGACGGAGGGATCTGCGAAATAAAAACACAGAATTTCCCTTCTCTGAGGCCGTCTGTGGCCACCCGCGGTCGTTGCGTTTAAATTTTCAAAAAGGACGAACGGTAATTCCGTTCGGCCCGAAGAGCCAGGTTCACACTTATTAGGATGTCGCTGGCCTTAATTTATCCAAAAGAAGCAATTCTGATTCTTTTCACATCTAAAATGAGCCGTTCTGAATTTCCTCGTATCATAAAACCAGTAATCCCGAATTTCCTCATGTCCAAACCGGGCATTTCTGAGTTTCTTCACATGCGGTCCGTCAGTTTGTTACCAATCAAATATGTACGTATTTCTGCCGCGGACTGGTTACGTGTTTTCTCATCATTTTATGATTAAAGTGCCCCCTCCAAAAACTTCAGCGTCGGCTTTACCGTGCGTTCTTCAGGTGAGCTTGGGTTGGCTAAATGGCAGGAGGTGTAGCTCCGTTTTCTGCGTTGGCAAGGCAGAAATAGGCTCGCACAGAGGATGTTGGCTGCACCTGGACTCAAACCCTCTGGTGCTCGTTCTCGCCGATCCGCATGATTCTGGGGCGTGCGTTTTTAGTCTACACCCGTATATTCCCATCTACACAAATGGAGCACTTAATGCCTGTCTCTCAGCTGAAGCGTGTCTCTCATCTTGTTACCGCGTAGTTAAACCGCTTTGCTGGACTGGAGTTTATCTCGTTACCGTTTCCTGTGTGCTAATAGGAAAAGAAAACCCTGCGAGTTTTTTGCGTGCTGCTGTTACAGCATGGAAATAACACGTATTTCAAAATGTGTATATTTGGAAGTTTCATTTTGGCATGTAAAACATGTCTACGTGCCTTTAATATTAAATAAGTAACGGCTTTAGTTGCATGATTCCTCAATCTAGGTAAAATGGTAAATATTTAGTTTGCCTCTTGAAGTATTCCTGTATAGAACTAATGTTTTAAAACTAAGTCCTTGCAGTCTTCCATGAGTGCAACTAAAAAGAGCTTAGTTGAGTGAACGAAGTGTAGGTGGTCATTCTAAATTCTTGAGTCTTACAAAGTGGATGTGCCTCCTGGAAGCTGTACTTTCTTTTTCAGAGTTCTGCTTTTGGGCTGTATTGTTCTCACACCTTTGCCCGTCCTGTAAATGCAGTGCTGTAAGAAAGTCATGGCAATTCCGATTGCTACTACAGCAAATTTAGAAGCGTTTTAAGAAGCAGACGGGTTTCCCAGAATAGAGCGACTCTTTCTTTCGCTGTTACTAAGCCTTGCTCTGACAGCCAGGAGCGAACAGCCTGCAAACCCTCTCCTGTGGTAGTTCCCATCCCGCAAGGAGAGAGGTGTAGGCCAGCTTGGCTGTCAGAATATTGTTCTGCGGTCCGGGAGCCTAATGCTGCCTCTGCAAAACCAGCACACGTGAAAGTTCAAACCAAAGCAGATTAATATTTCAATTTTGGAGTAAGTGAGGTTGGATCATCTGTGTATGCGTGCGACATTTAAAATTCCGCAAATGTTACTTCTTCCTTGCAGCAGCAGCTGGTCGCTTCGGTCTCGCTTGTTAAGAGTTTGGAGGTTTACAAATTATAAGTCTCTCGGGGGGTTGTTTTACCACAGCTCGATGCTGTACAAAATGTAAAACAACTTAGTGCTCTTCTAGGCAGAGGGTTCCGAGAGCAAGGAAAAAAGCTGCTGATAGAGTGCTTTCCTTTGCTTGCTCGCTGCCAGATGTTGCCAAAGGATTTTACCCAGCCCATTACAGCTCTGCCTGAGATAATTGAATGCTAAAATATTCACGTTGGTTAGCGGATTCTTCACTTCGTTCAATAAGGCTGTTTCATGTCATAACTGTGTGATGTTGGTAGCACAAGCGCAGCTAGAAGCAGGGCAGAAAATAAAGACACCAAAAATCTGGAAATACCAATCTTTTTTGTTGCTGGAGCATTGCCGTGCTTTTAGGAAGTTGGCAATGCCCAGCAACTTGGGTTCTGTGCCAGCAGCATGGGGATACTGGGTCGTGTACATTACCGAAGGATAAAAAGGAAGTCAGTGTTAGAAATGGAAGTAAAATTTGGGGCTGCTTGGCTTCACCTACTCGCTTATCATCCTTCGCACGAGCACACTTGCTTGTTTTTAATATGGCAGCTATTACAGGCCATGATCTCTCTCCTTGTTTTTTCCTCCCCCACATGTATGTGTAAAAGAGCTCTTTACTGTTAAACAGGAAAGCCATTTAAATGCTTAAAAGAGTCAAATGGAGATTTTTGAAAATGGGAGGTAAATGACTGTGATGATCCCGTACTGCCCCTGAGCTTGGTATTCAGACCAATAGGGAGAATATGGTAGCTTTCTGCTGAACGGGGAAATTTTACTTATTTATTACCACTAAACTTCAATTTATATTTTGCTTGTGAGCTTTTAAAATTCTCTGCTTTTTCTTGAGTACAGAGGGAAAATCTGTTTTTAAAAATAAATCGGAAATCTGGCTATGGTTCACATCCTGCTTAGCTTTTTTCAAACTGCATAGCAAACAAAACAATGGGAAAAAGGGTATTATAACACTTATTGCTGAAAAAAATAAATTCCAAGTCTTTCATGTTCAAAAGAAACAGAGGTTTGTAAGACAGAAATTTGAGCTTTGTAAATATTTGTCATGCCTCGAGAATAGGGGAATGAAAACGTGTGCGTTGTGTTGTATGTTTAATAACTAAAAATCTTCCAGGTCTGTCTGTGCTCATGTAATTCACATCTTCTAGTGCCACCTGTAAGTGTTGTGGGCCGTGACAACTTGGGCTTTTTATTGTTTTTAAAGATGTTTTCAGTAGCTTACTTCTTAGTCATACTGAAATTTGCCATGATGTATATATTTGAGCAGGGTTATTCCGGAAAGTTTAGGCTAAAATGACTCAGCATTTTTGAAAAAGACATTAGGAGAAAGTAAATATGTTGACTGAAAGAGGAAGAAAAAGTGTTTGGCTCATTTAAGAGCATCTCAGCACTCGGGCTCTGGAATTGGGCGCTGCAGGGGAGAGGGGAAGGAGTGTGAGCATCAACAGGGCACATGTAGCTGCTCCTAGGTAAACTTCAACAAGGTATAAGCTCTCAATAAATGGTTCAAGTATATTGCTTGGCAAATACTTATTAAATTGTCTGAATATTCCGTGTAACGTGAGTGTCGTCCTGTCTGTTGCACATCACCAGAGTGTGCAGTCATCGTCTGGACCAAGTACTGAGCACGATGCTTTCCGCAGCGGTAGGTGCTGGGTAAGTGCAATCCTGGATGGTCTTTCTTGAGCTGCACTTCTGCCCCAGGGTGCTTAAGCAGCAGTGGCACTGATGGAGGGATGAAGATCGGTGTTCACAGGGAGATGAGGACAGAGATGGAAGCTTGGTGGAAAAGCAGTAAGCCCAGGAGCATGGAAAACACGGTGCTAGCAAAGCTACAAATGGTGGGAGTGGAGGGAATGAGGGGGCAAGAGGTGAGAAGGGGAGACCTGATGTGGAAGGAAGAAGGGGCAGGGTGGTACGAGGCTGGGGAGCGCAACAAGGTGGGTGGGAGAGGCAGGGAGCGTGAAGGGCACTGGCAGCAGCCTCCAGCAGGAGAGGCTGGAGCGGGGAGCATCTGCCTTGCAGAAAGTAGTCAAACTGATCGCTTCTGGTTCGCTGTGCTCGGCTGTTTACTGAGGAGCAGGAAAGGGAGAATTGTTTAAATAAATGCCACTTTGAAAAGAAAACAGCAGTTTGCTCCGGGGCTTAGAGTTAATAGTGAAATGGGGTTGTTCAGCCAAACATTGGAGTTGAAAAGGGAAAGGTGCTGGAAAACTTGCTGAGCAATTGGAACCAGATCTGGCAGCTGCCGGGCTGGGATTTTGTCGCTTCAGTTTATCAACTAGTCCAAGTTCATGCTTGGTTCATTGACAGGCTCACAAGTCCCTTGAAAACTATTGGTTTTGAAATTGTCAGGGACATAAAAATAAAATCATTGACAATGGAGCATCTCGATGAAGTGTTTAAATGCCAAAAATGTATAGAGGAGGGTGTGTTGCGTTTTCAACATCTTATGCCCATTTTAAAAGCAGTTACCAGCCCAATGGAACTCATCATCTGCCTTTAGTTGTACTTCAGTATCATTAGGGATTACTCTGCTATAGAAAGAATCATTAGAAACTGTATTAGTTTTGTAAATAAGAATGTTGGAAAACTTACAGATGCTTATGAAGTGGCATCCTCTATAAAAATCCTGCTAATGTTGTAAAGAGTAATTAATAGCAATAAAGGCATAGTGAGATCGGTTCTTATTCAGTGTCTTCTTTATGAAAATAACTATAAACACAAAACACAATTTCAGTCATAGCTTATTGGGTGCTGATAACAAATCTTGATTAAAATCGGACTCTCGGTTCTTTGTTTTAGTTCATTTAGTTTAATTCATATGGTTAAGTAGGAAAGTTGTAGCAGAAGCAGTTCCAGCTGCATAATTGCCAGTATGTGTCCTCTGGTCTTCAAGGGTTTCGTGGTTGTCTTTCTAATGCGGTCCTCCTGTCTCTACAGCAGCAAGGCAGGCACTATGCTCTTTTTGATGTGAGGTCTAAAATGTCACAATGACAGCGTCTTGGGTAAATCTTGAGGGGAAAAATAATACTTCTCTGCCCTGTAATAAATGGATAGGTATGCAGCATCATGATGTGCGTGCTGGGATTCACAAGCAAGGACCATAAAGTCCTTCATTGTGCAGTGTTAATGCAGGGGGGAAAACCAGCTAAAGGAAACATCTTTTACTGTGTGGATAGTGGGAATGAATGACGGAGTGATGGGAAATACTTGTGCTCCCTCCTAATATTAATCCCTCAGGAGTCTTGGAGCAATTAGAGAAGGAAGGTTTCCTTTCCCCCACATTTGGCTTTCCTTTTAACAAAATTTCCTTCTAGTCCCCTTAATTCCTTACTACTACTTCATGGAGCTAATAAAGCAGCATTGAATTACAGTGTGAAATGGGTGGGAGAAACTGAGATGCCGCAGGAAGTTTCTTGAATTTGAGTCTTTTAATACTTGGAAGAATTAAGTTTTCATGACCATGAGGATTACCTTCTGCAATACCAAGAGCTACCTGGAGCCAGGATGCCCAGGACACTGAGAGTAAAGTCTTTTACAACTAGATTGGAAGAGGATTTCTCATCGTCCTTGTTGTGAAGAAGCACTATGGTAAACTGGTGGTTACATGAACCATGATTATGTGCACTTCGCCAAAAATGAGTTGGCGCAGACCCAAAGGACATACATAGAATTAAGGAGCTGAAGACCTAGGTGCCCTGAATTCTGCTTCCATTGCTGTGCCTTGAGAAATTTATGTTCTCGTACGCATCCTTAATACCTACTTTATCAGTTACTGCATATGCAGCTATAGCTTGTACTACCAAAAAAAAAAAAAACTTCTATGTTTTCATACAGTACTGTTTTGTGTTTGGTACCTACAAATGGGGGAATTTCCAGAACCCCTTTAAAATGCAGAGAGCAGAGTTTTCTCAATGTGTGTGAATTGCTACAGGGACACAAATCTTCTCATGAGGTGGTTTGTCGTTTATCATGCTGCGTGACAGTGCGTGGTGATGCTTGGAAGATAAAGCCTTTGATGCAAATTCTTTGTATGCCTTGTTAAATTATCACATGGGATGACAGGAAAAAAGGAATGCTATAGAGAATTAACGGCTCAAGAGGACAGTACATACAGTAGTGGAGTAGTCTTGCTGAAGAAAGTATTACATAGTATATACATTCAAAATCCTACATGCAAAGAGAGGTTAATGGTAGGTCACAGCCTGTATTTCTGAAGAAATTCACCTTTAGCCGTGAATTTTAATTTATTTTTAATTTTCGGTTTCTTAAAGTGTAAGGTGCGTTCTTTTTAATTTAATTTCATCTTTGTTCAGATTAATATATAAATAACTTTATTGCATCACCAAACAATAAAGGGGAAAAAAGTGACACAAAGTAAATCTCATTTTACTGCAGCAGAAAATTGGTTTGGGGGCTTTTTTAGGGCTCGTCTCCCAGGGAAATTGACAGAGTAGCTGTTGTGTAATAACTGTTTAGCTGTATCCGTGTAGTGTAACTCCCTGAGGCTGGTATTATATTCCTGAACAGGAGCATCGTCTTCCTGAAAGTGTAATATTTCTAAATAATGACTCTACTTCGAAACTACAAAAGACAGAGGAAATGAAAGCCACCTAGCTACTGAATACAGCCTACGTTCTCGTCAAGTGCAGTTTTAATAAACTTGCATGCATCAATTTCATGTTGGTTTGGTTGTCTTAATTTTACTAACTCTCACTTTGTAGGCAGGTTGATGGAGATAAAGAACCATTGCAGCAGGGGTAGAATGAATTTCTGCTGGCAAGTTGTCACATATACTCTATGTTTTGCTCCATTATTATTATTTGAATCCATAAACATATAAATGTATCTCACCCTTAATGTATGCTCATATTTGTCTATATGAATATGTGCACCGGTCTTTGTTTCTTACTGACATGCAAAGTGAGCATGGTTGAACAGAGGCTTCATTTGTGCTTGAATGAACAAGGCCGTATTTTACTTTGGAACAAAAAACTTTAGCTGTGATACAGTTTTAAGTGACAAAGCAAGCAGCCGTCTCTTTTGGTGTTGTAGTTAACTATCTTCTCTAAGTTGATAATGTGACTTCAAAGCTCGTCTGCAAGAGGAAAAGGAGGAGGAAAACACGTTGGCAGTATTAATTCCAAGCTTAGACCCCACAGTGCCTTGGCATTGTCTCCATCGTTTAACAGCCATGTCTGCTCCCTGTTCTTGCCTCCTCTGAGACAGATGAGAGGACAAAACAAGCAAGCTTGGATCTCGATCATTTTCTCCTCTGATACGTTTTAGGGTAGACGGTAGTCTCGATCACTGTCTGGTGTCTTTTGGAAGAAAGCCGTAAGACTGCAATGTCCTCTGGCTCTTCAGTCAAACCTCTTCCGCTGTAGCATCTTCCACCTGGGCCTGTGTTTCTTCACAACTTCCTTCCTTCTGCCCTCAATCACCCGTATGCACGGTCTGGAAGCTTGCCTGTTTTCAGATTACCAGCTGAAGGCTTTGCAAGGAAGGCCACCTTTCTTCTTCATATGTGAACTATTTTTGAGTGATCCAATCTGGCAGCAGTGGCACGCATGGTTCTTTGCTGCGGTACTTTCTGAATGGAGGGAACAGGCTCTTCAGACTGACTATGTGAAGTACTCCTTTACGTCTGAGCAGACACAAGGTGTGGATGATACCCATTTACCTGGCAGTGACCTGCATTCAGAAGGTTCTGTGGATAGTGAGAGGTCCTGTATTTGAAAGTAGCCCCATAAGTTGAGGTAGGTGAAAATGAGTACCAAAGTGACAGAACGTGGGTAGTGTGTGAAGAAGGGAATAAGAGGTGTGGTGTCTTCTCATGGCAGAGTTGAGAAGTTCCAAAAATGAGAGAAGGCCGTTCCTGGGGGACCACAGGTCTTTGACAGCTTTAGAGAAAGTTGTGAGAACTAACACCTCATCTGCCCTTCAAGGCTTTGTGAGTGGGTACACAAGCGTGGACCGAGACTCCTAGCTCAGTATTTCATCTCTAACCAGTGACTAAATCACAGACTGCCTTACAGCTCCCCAGAGTATCTTCCCAGCTCTTCCAGAGCTAGGTTTCATGTACTAGAGATGGCATCTGTATTGGCTGGCCTTCAGCATTTTGTTTTTCTGTGAACTCGCCTGAAAAACCATTACTTGTACACTACACACGGGTAAATTTTGGTTCTCAAATGTAAATACTAACTTCATTTCGCTTTCAAAAATGACGTTATTTTTGTTACAGTTTTTATGCAGATGGAAAACTGGGAACGTGAGAACTTTTTGTGAGAAAGGGAGATAGTCCAGTTCAAGACCTCAGCTGTGTGTTTGAGCCATTATATTGTTTCGGTTGGCCTTTGTACAATGTTAGTGCCAGGAACCTCCCCTGAGATAGTTTTGCAGGCTTCTTTAGTGCTTCTCAGTAGTTGTGTTTTCTAAATTCTTTCACTATCCTTGCTGCTTTGCTTGCACAATCGTTACTAGTCATTAAAGTAGCTTTGTCAAGTAGTGTGAAATAAATAATTTTAAGTGATAATTTTTGAATGCTTTTTAAGATTATTGAATAATTCTGTAGCAGACCCTGCCTTCTCTGAACATACGGTACTAATGATGGCTCATGCTCCTTCGTATGCTGTTACTTGTTACCTCGTAGTAGATTACTTGATTGTAGCCATCATTAGAATACATTCCACAGTCAAATCAAAGCATGATTATGAAGGAGATTTACATTGGGGAAAAAAAAGTCTTTGACCTTTCTTGGCTTCATGCTGAATCTTTACACAGAACTTCCTTTAAAACACTGATGAGTTATTCCTATTTGCATTTTGTAGTTTTATTTTGGGATGTGTCTTGTCTAGTCTAAGCAGACAGACAGTGAACCAGAGAGTAAAGAATTCAAGTAAAGATTCAAGAGCAAGCAAGTCAGCAGTCCAAAGGTAGCTTTCTGTTACAGGCATCAGCAAAGACGAAGAAAAAATGTAATAACATCAGGGACTACTATCCCCGATACTGTGGGACAGTAGGGGGGATTGCAGGTTATTAAAAATGCAGAAAAAAATTAAAGTTTACTTCTTCCTTGGGTGGAAGAAAAAAATAAACCCAAGTATTTCCTTTCATCATAATCAGTCTCAGAAAGAATATTTTATGTCATTGTTTCCTCCTGAACCTTTCTCTGTTGGTTCCTAGGTTCCTGTCCTGCACCTGGTACGTCAGTGGGATTCACTCTGCCGGGATGAGATAATGGCGTCTTCAACCCACTGAAGGAAGGAGAGGGGTGAGCAGCTTTCTCCCAGCCGACTTTTGAGCTCTTTTAGAAAGCAGTGTGCCATGGGAGCAAACATCATGGTGTATTTTGATGCCAAGCAAAGCCAGTTCTAGATGCTTTTTGTGCGTCAAGCAGGCTTGCGGTTTTGACTCTGTTTAACTTTGCTGAATTGACTATAAGGGTGCGTTACACAGCCAGGACTAAAGAATGAACGAACAAATAGCCATACTGATTCTGCCCATTTCTCTCTGAAGTACTTCAAAAGAACGTATATAGGGGAAAATTAAAAGGAACAATTACGTGTTAACAAGTCACTTGGGTAGTTTCTTCACAACCTTAAGACAGTGGTTGGTTTATACCCTGAAGCATAACTATTTATATCTCTTACAAACATCTGTTGTAGCTTGTATATGTTAAAAATGATATTACTGAACTCCAACAGCTTACTTGCACCTCTGTTAACATTACTGGGTGGTCCCTGTGCTCTTAATTATGAAGGAGTAAGTAGAGCAAGTGAGGAGTGATGGACATGAAGTAATCACTTTGAGTATGTGTTTCAGCTCACCTTTAATCTTTTTACTTAGATGCTCTTTAACTTGCAGTCTGCGCATTTCTAATTATGATCACCCCTCTCAGTTCAGCTTCCTTTCTACTCTACATTTTACCCCCACACTTGTTTTTATTTAAAGGCTTGAATTGTTTTCCTTTCACTTTGTTTTGCAAAACCCAATGCTTTCATGAATTCCCTTTCGCCACAGATGTCAGTGGTGTTTCTGGTTGCAGTTCATATGTCAGCTTCCAGTTTACATGAAACATTTCCTTGCGTATTGTTTTCAAAATAAATAAACTGAGGTTAATTCTGTTCTGCGTGAAGCAGACTGGCAGACCCTCTCAGCCGCCGGTTATTTTGTTGTTTGTGACTCTTTGAATGTTACACAACTGCACTGTTTTCCTTCTACTCTCGATTTCTTTCACAAAGAATAATTGGAATTTTTAAAGCTGAGTTGGCCAGGAGTCGTTTGTGCTTAGGCCCGCTTCAGATACCTTAGGCTATATAGCATTAGGCATAGCCGTGCTGGTTAAAGATGGTCCTGCTGTGAGTTGATAATCACCACACATGAACCAGAAATTACCACACTCATAGGTCAGCCCAGAGCAGGGGTTGTGTGAGTGCACGGCAATGTGCTTGAGACAAAGTCAGCTGGTTTGCATCATAGCCACCTTTAACAGTGGGTTGAACTAGCCTGGCTGACTTTATGTAGAAGGGATCAGACGTCGTTCACGTGCTCGGTGAGCTCAGGGGTAGGGCTGTGGAAGTAATTAGCTCTGGCAGGGTGGCAGTGATAAACATCTGGGAGTGATACCAGCTTCATCTAGCATCGCTGCTTGCAGAATGAGCATCTGCTTAGGCTGTGTATCTGCTAACTAGAACTGGATCCTAAAAGGGTTATAAAAGCCAAATGTGTAAATACCTTTTCAGTTCTTTTTCTTGAAAGTCTAACACAGTTTGTTTCTAACCACTACTGGATAATGAGGAGATGTTTCTCTTTAGTGAACTAAAGTAATTCCTTAGTTAATTGCCTCAATTTAAGTGTGTCATTAGCTCAATTTGTTCTTCTTGATTTGCAGTAGTTGTCTTCACTAAATCTCATCAGTTGCTATCATGCCTAATAGCTTAATCTTCCTCTACTGTAATTATAAGTCAGAGGGGAAGCTCTTATGGGAAATGAAGAATATACCCACGTAGAATCCTTTGCAGCCATTCCACTGGGGGAGGATGAGGCTTTTTGGAGAAATTGTCTGTGCATCTAGCTCAGAGCTGAACACCTTTCTTCCTTCTGTCACATAGAGTGAGGGATTTCCAAACACAGAACGTCTCTTCCTTCTGGAAATCTAGAAGGAGGGGTCAGTCCAGAAATTCTTGCCATAGTCTTCACCGCTTCAGCTGTGTTATCTTTGTTGTTTCCCTCTTTGTGTTGTTCTTTGTGTTGTTAATATTAGCTTTCATCTTCGCTGAATCTAAGACATTCTAAACGTACACTTCTTCAACTGTTTTACCTCTTCTTATTTCCTCATATCTAAGAACTTATCTTTCTCCCACAGTCAGACAATTTCTTTAACAACATTTTGTGAGTGAAACCACTTCTAAAATAATCACCAAATTGTGTTTACTATTTCTGTGTTGACTGATGAGTATGCCCTGCTCAAATGTTCTGGTTTGATTTTGAGGGTAGTCTGGTGTGTGCTTCTGATATCTCAGTCAGAAATGAAATGTGTGCCTTTTGGGGAAGAAAAACAGGATTTTGTATGTGCCTCCTTACTTTGTCAATACAGTCAGTCGTTAGCACCCTGGTTGTAAGCTATCATTTCTGAAAAAAATAAACACTTAAACATAATGTAATTGTTTACAGGGCTGATGTTTTAGCCCTTATGATATGTTCCCTTAAAGTCCTCTTGGAAGGATACCTACACCTAGATATCTGATTTAACTTTAACATGGAGTGATTCATAGCTATTAAAAAAAAAGTCTAAGAAGAAAGTGTGGTTTTGTAACACTTGTGTGAAAACTTAAAAGGTATTCTTCATGTTAGTGTCAGCGTGAGATTAGGGATTATGGGGATTGAGGATTTTGTTCTGTTGATGGCTTTTGTCTTTATTAATAAACATAAGCTGAGTGTCGTGAGGCACAGACAGACCAGTAAAGCCATGTGACAGAAAAGATTTTGGATCCTTCCCCAGGGCTGTTAGTATAAAGAAATAGAATATTAACGTTTTGGCTAGAGTTAGTTCACTTCATGTGTGAATACTGTGTATTTGGTGTATGTTACAATCACACACAAATGCTGTGTGAGGCTTTTGGCTCGACGTGGCACGACTTCTGGCAGGATGTTTTGGGATTCCACTGCTCGAACCAAAACACTTCAGAGAACTTGGCTCTTAGGGTGCTGGTTGCCACCAAACCACAACCAGACAACACTTGCCTTAAAGCTATTAGAACCCTGCATGCAGTCTTTATTCTATTCTTTTGTCAATTGTATTCGGAAGAAAAACATACTCTAGCATAGGAGTTCCCAAACCCCCCCACACCTTTTAGCTAGAAGGCCGTAAGCTGCTTCAGGCAATACGTGCATGTTGTCTGCAGACAAACTTGTTCAGCCATGCAGTGACCCTGTGCCAGAACCGAGCTTGAAGAAGGATATCTTGAAATTTGTCCTGTGTTTCCTAAACAAAACCTTTTACATGTGACTGATATTATCTGCCGGAGATACAGCTTTCCAGAACTGTAAAAATTACTCTTCAAAATGGTCATATACAGTACTAGTATGCAATGGTTAAGGAATGATTTGAAAACAGCTTAAGCATTTGTAGTGATTGAACACATTACAAAGAAAATAGTCTTCATTTCAGATCTTAAGCTGGTCAAAATTCTAATACCTCATTCTTCAATGCTGATAGAAGCAGAAGAGAGCAAAAAACCTGAAATGAATACCTGGATGTAATCGTTTTAAAGCATGAGCTCTTTTTTTTTTTTTTTTTTTAATATGATTATTTTTATTGTAGCTTAACATTAGGACTCCTACATGTCAAGAAAAATTGAGTTCTATGGTAATATTTAATGGTAACAGCTTAATGGATTGTGCAATTTGTATTGTAGCGCCTGCTAATCTGACAAGAAAATGGAAAGTAAAATAATAGTTTTGATGAACTTCTTTTTTAAGCTCATCTAGTCACCAGACTCCAACTAATTCTTAGAGGGAATGACAGACAGACATTTATTTGTTTCATAAATGTCATTGAAATTAATATTTCCCAAAGTATTAAATGTCTATGAAAATAAGACTTGTGAATTCCTAAGTTGTTTTTCAAAGTATGTAACTTCACAGGCCCAATTGTTCAAAAATCCTTAGATATTGTTCCATCCTTTGCTGAGCCTTACATGACTTGGATAGTAGATTCCTTATTTTAGAAGTGACTTGAGTCTTAGTTTTCCAAAAGTAATTTGGGGCCCTAATTTTGGAATATGGGATTCATGCTCATGAGAAAATGGGCATTCCTTAACACTTCCTACATCTGCTTCATCACTGTTGGTCTCGATACTTTTTTCAGTTACGGGTCAGCGTGGTGTTTGTTAGCCTTTGCAGAACAAAGAACCAAGTCTTTGCTCCTTTCTATATTTTGTATGTTACTTAGAATAAGTTAGCGTTTATTTTTGCAGTGCTTGACCAAAGTTTGCCTGAAATTTATGAATGTAGCAGGACCTCATCCTCTGATTAAAAACCTGATGTTAAAATATGAAATCACAGAATGAATGTTTTAGTGATGAAGCCTGTTGTGATTTCCTATGTGGCATTTAATTGAGAAGATAATGAAACTTGCATTGTCAATAAACTCACTGTTTTTTTTTTTTGGTGTTATAACTCTTAATCTATTTTATATCTTTTGCATCTGGATTCAATGGTCACTTTTGTAACTGACTTTTTTCTTTTTTTTTTTTCCTTTTTTAAAGAATAGCTGATCATACTTATGATGATTTGACATAATTAACATATTCTTAACCATGATGGCAACACAGACATTAAGTATAGACAACTATCAAGATGGACAACAGGTAAGTGTGTTTTTCTTTCTCCATGAACTAATATAGTTAGCAAGAGAATGACGTAGTGACTTTAATGCCTGCTTTGGCATTATTTCAGTACCTGTTGTTGTTTGTAAAAAGAAGATCTCTAAAGTGATGAGCTAATATTCTTTAATATTAAAAGCTTTCAATTAAAAGTTGATCTTTGCGTGACTTTGCTTAACTTCTGGAAGAATGGGTAGATAAGGAGTTTTCTTCTGATTCTGCTCTAGATTGTGTGCTGTAATGTTCTTATTTTTAGGAAAGTCAGGTGTGTATCCTTAATATTTTGAGTACACGGTTCTTTGGTGTTCTATGTGTCTGCAATTACAATAGTCAGATGACATTTAGGCAGCCATAGGATCTTGGTCCTGAGCAATGAAGAATAAATTTAGTTACCTAGAACTATCTATAAATTCAGTTATCTAGCATATCTATTATATGCTAGTTTGAATTGTTGTGATTATAATGCACACTGAAAACTGATAAAATACTTCAATTACGATAAGAAGCTTATGGATAAGAATTGCTCTTCCAGTCTATTATTTCTGTTAACAAACAGCTAGAATTTCTTTTTGTACAACAGGCTGTGCACTGTAACAATTTGAATTGCTAAATTAAAATGCTGTTAATTGGAGGCAAGTCATGCCAGTGGCCTGTACTCTGAAGACCCATTTTTACGTTACTGTGTGTCAGCCCTAAGCAGTAAATACCAGTACTTCTGTCAGCAGATGGCAACAGTGGTGAACAATCAGAAGAAAAACGACAACTTTTTCCATCTCTTATAAAAGAAAAATGTTTATCCAAATGCAATCTGAGATTGTTTTGTTGTTCTCTGCTGCTTTTATTGCAATTCTAATTTCTTTCTCTTCTTACCTGCCGTACATCTTTTACTTTATTCCCTCAGCAAATACATGCCACTCTGTGTCACTTCAGTGAAAGTAGGATGTGGTTTTTTATAGAACAGATTAGGAGAGATCATTTTCTTTCCATTTGTTTTGTGCTTTCAACTCTGTGACCAATATAGGCAGGTAATTTTAGTGCCTGCTTCTTTTGTAATGTAGAAATGGCCCACAGAAAATAGCTCGCAGTTTGATGTGAGTTCTTACCTCCTCCTAGCAAGGTAGAGCCCTAACTAAACACATTCTCCACCTTCAAAGTCTGCAGATATGTGGCTCAACATTTATAATCACTTGTAGGAGTCACCCCCTCTTATTTTGCTCCTCCTTCTTGTCATTAGCCAAGAAATTACTTCATTAAGTTGCATCATTTTTGCATGCATTCTGGGTTAAAAATCATCTCTGCTTGCTGAGGAAGCTTTTTATGAGGTAGGATGCTGTATTGGGTTGGATACCCGTGTACTGTGTCGTCTGCTCAGGTTCCTATTTTGCATGAACACGTCCCTGACAGGTAATAAAGCACACACCTTTCAGTTCTCTCAAGCCCTCGTTGGGGCAGTGTAAATGTCTTTTTCTTACCTTGTGTGGAAATAGATGAAGTTGTGTCAGAGTTGTATCATTCTCTGATAGTTCCTGGGGGGCAGCTCCCCTTTCTCTCAGAGGGTTCCTGTGACGTACATCAAAAGGGGAAAGAGGGCAGAGGACTGCAGTCTTAAGTTCGTTACTAAAGGTGTCAGTTCTGACTGCGTGGTGATAGCTAGAGTAGCATCTGTCTCTGCTCCAGACAAAACTTGTTAGGGTTAAAGTAGAAAAGATCACAGCGACTTCTTGTTTTGTCCAGAAGCTGCCAGTGTTCATAAAGGAGAAAACCAAGGCATTGGGTTATGGCAGGGATGAGTATGTCTCCCCTTTAGGATGCCACTTATTCTGAAAGATACTTAACTGGTGGTGATGGGGAAAAACACTTCCAACACCTGTAAAGAGCCTCCAAGGCATTGCCACCCACCCAGTGCAATGCAGGATGGGCTGAGTAGAAGCTGTGGCTGTATGTTGTTTTTCCAGTGGTGGCAGATTGTGGTGCTGTGCTCCGAAATACACCTGGTGAGGCAATCGGGGCTTTGCAAACAAAGAGTTGAACGTGTGGATGCTAACATACGGGGAGGGTGGAGGCAATGGGCAGGAAAAAACCATAGGGAAGCAGAAAAGCTGTCCCCTGGAAGACAGGTGTTCAACTGCAGCCACGCCGCTAATGGAACAGCAGTGTGGAATCCAGCAGTTGTTGACCCCACAGGTGGGATCAATAATGGTAATATGAGGAGGTATTTCACACGGTCAGGGGGACTGTGGAGTTGTTCAGTCTTTTAAGTAGTTCCATATTCTTTCTATTTTTTCTACCTTTTTGCAGTTTTTTCTTGCTCCTCTCACTTGCTGACTGTCAATCCAGACAGACTTCTTTCCCTCTCATGGAAATTTATTGTTTTAGACTGACAGCTTTTACAAGAGGTGACTAAATTTGTTGTGTATGAATATGTGAATTGTGTTTAGAAAAACTGGCAGATATATCTTTAAAAATACTTCTGAATGGCAGGTACTTACACTTCACCTCCCTCCCCCATCAAAATTTGTCAAAATGTATTTGTTAATTGGAATTGTAGAAGGAGTTATTACTGTTTTTTTCCAGGAGCTTGATATTCCTAAAATAACTTGTTATCTCAACCTGTAAATTGGAGTGGTGAGAGTTATGCTCCTGATAACTGAGAGATTGGTAGGACGATATTTTAGTTTTGTAAGAAAATGTGCATTTTAATTGGTAATAAAAACTTCAGGATCTCTTTTCTCTGGTATCTTGATATAATGTACAGTAAGAAATAAGAACACTCAGTAGAAGCTTTCCTTTTCTGTTGCTTCCATCCTAAAAGCTTTTTATGTGGACAGATCTTTGGAGCGATGGTGTCTAGCCTGCTTCAAAACTCACCACTTTGAAGACAAAATGCTTTAACAATTTACTAATATCTGTATTTCCAATTTAGAGCTGAGTGCTGAAACTTGAAATGACCTTTATACCACCCATCAAAAAGTCTCAAGGATTAAAAGGGTTTTTTTGTTACTGCTATGGCTTTTTGTGTAACTGCCAAGTCATACCAACCTTCTGGCAATTTAGTAGCCCTTTGCATTGCTATTTCCTTAGAAGACAGTACACTTATTTTGTGTCAAGCATACAGATCTACAAATAACTTATCCTTTTGTTACAGATGCAAGTAGTAACAGAGTTAAAAACTGAACAAGATCCCAACTGCTCTGAAACTGATGCAGAAGGGGTGAGTCCTGCCCCTGTAGAATCTCAAACGCCAATGGATGCAGACAAGCAGGCCATTTACAGGTAGTAATGGACTCATGCTCTGTCTTTTGAAGGGTAAAGAGAGGTTTGGTTTTTCGTTGTTTTGTGTGTTGTGTTTTTTTTAATAGTATAGGCAGCTTAAAATGAAATGATACCTTGGCTATCTGTCTCAGTAGTAGTATCCAGCGAAAGGAGATCAAATTAACTTCACTGTTATTATTTATCAAAAAAAAAAAACCCTTCCCTTTATTGTGGGATTCTTTCTATTTCAGCAGTTTTAAGGATATTCTAAAGCTGGCTGCTTTTGAAGAGCAAGTGCAATATAGCGAGCTACTCAGACCGTTGAGTTTGTTATACTGTGGTTTTTATTTTTAATGTGGGATTTTATTGTAATTAGGTCAATCTTTACTCCCTTTTCTTTAGGGATTACAATCTGTTGTCCAGAAATTAACTCAAACTGAATTAAATGTTGATGTGTAAACACAATAATTTGAGATTTTTCCAGTGTTAAGTACAGTGCTGAGCAGTACATTTCAGTTTTGATGAATTTCAATGTTCTTTCATTTTCCTTCCATTTTAAATGCTTTATAAACACACAATTATTACCAGTTTGCAGGTTAAAAAAGTAGAAAGACATACCCACTCATTTGCAGACTTATGCTGACAAAAGTATCTTCTGCTCTGAACCATCCTAACCTATTTTATAGGAGGCCTCTAAGTGCGGTATGCATACTGTAGCCAGTGCTGTAAAGTTATTTGTGATGTAGAAATAAGGCCTACATTGAAGAATAAATGATTTATTTATTCATTTTGGACTTTAAGTAAGTTTAAATCTCTATTCATCCTATTTGTAAGTCTTAACCCCCATTTCTAATGTGCTGTATTTCATGTATCTCTCGCCACTCAATTACAGTAAATGAAATAGCGTGGCACAGCTCTTTAGATTGTGATTGTTCTGTTCGTTTAAATAGACTTATTTTACCGCTTTGCTTGCCTCTAGGTTGCGTGGTAAATCAAAACGGAAAAACAAACTTTCATCATGTTCTGCTGTAGCCAGTAATGTTGTGTGTATTCTCCTCCTCCAAGCCTTGTCTCTGTTTCTTGTGAGAGTGACTGTTACCTTATGCGAGCTAGATAGCTCTCTTTAGCAGTGTACATAAGCGAAAATACTTATTCATATATTTTAACTTTCATTCTAGGCACCCACTATTTCCCTTGTTAGCACTATTATTTGAAAAATGTGAACAATCTACACAAGGCTCAGAAGGCACAACTTCTGCAAGTTTTGATGTAGATATTGAAAATTTTGTAAGGAAGCAGGAGAAAGAAGGAAAACCCTTTTTCTGTGAAGATCCAGAAACTGATAATCTGGTAAGTGTAAACTGTTCATTTGAGTTCTGAAAGAATCATCATGTTTGTCTCTTTTTCATAAGTTCAAGTTGCAACTGTTGCTTATAGTTTCCCCTCAGCGGTTTCTTCCTATAAAGGATATTTTTTTATTATGTTAAAGCTGCGAAACAATCCCTTCTTTTTTCTCCTTTATCTGTAAACTTATATTAGATCCTTCACAGTTGTTTCCCATATGGGTTTCTAAACTGGCTGATCAACGTATTAGGGATGAGCAGAAACATCTGCTTTCCGTAGCCAGGTTGACTCCGCAAATCAGTTTTAAGTTGTTGAGCATATGACATGTTTATCGAAAACATACCATGGGTGTAAGTTTCCTCAACTTCTTCTTAATCAGGATTCATATAGTTAATGTGGGAGAAGAGCTGTTAGTAAGATGAGCTTAAAAACTCTTTGGCATGTAGGAAAAATGTCTGTATGTTGTCTTCATTAAGATTTCTGAAACTGCTTCCTGTGCTGAAGTAATTTCCTTGGTCCCTTAGTCTCCCTCTTGAATCATATTCTCTAGAGAACACCTCTCTTGGCTTGCTGGTTTCTAAACTATTTGCCTTCTTTGCTTTAGAGTCATGTTGCAAATGAATTTTTTTTTATGTTCAAGAGTGCTAAAATTATAGGGGTCAAGTGTTTATCTACAGGGCTTTGTTTTGTTTTGGCAAACCTGTTCCTTTAAGGCAACTGTGTAATAAAACAAGTCTTCATCTTTGAGTCTACTTCACAGGAGAGAAGGCTACTTAAATTGTTGAAGTTCACAAACAAATCTAAATTGACAGTAATTGTAAACAACAATTGGAAAGAGTTATGTTTTGAAGCTGTTCTTTAGAAAGACTTAGGAGCACAATTAATGTCCCGTGTGGGAGGCTAAGATAACATACCTGGAGAAAACCTCTCAACCAAGGCTTAGGAGATGCTGTTTAGAAGTGGGCAGTAGAGCTACAGTGAACAGCAGCAGGTAAGGAGGGGTGCATAGGGCTGCAAGATAGGGTTGATCTTTGGCTGTTTTTGCAGGCAGACTAGATAGTCGCTTTTGTATAACCTTTGTAAATTTTGTTCCAAGCACTTTATGACTTATAGACTGATATTCAGTGCAGTTAATTTCTGGGAAGATAATATTTAAATATCATCACTGAAAGTAAAGCTGCAAGAGTCTCTAGGTATGTTTAGAGCAATGTGAGAGAAAAGAAAGTAGAAGGCAGCAGGTTGCAGAAGGAGGCAAGCTTTTACAACAAGCTAAAAAGGTATAGGAAGTTATCTTTCTCAGCTGTTTGTTACATCCTTTTCACTGTAAGTTTTACAGTGCCTGGGATGTAAATAGCCTAATGCGTCATGTTAATGATCTTAAACTATGTAAATATAAAGTCACCTTCATTTAAATATTCTTAAAGGATGCATGAATTTAACAAAACTCACTTTGAACTAGTCCACCTTCAAGAGTGCTTTTACTAAGCTCTCTTACAGCTTGGGTTGTGGAACTGTTTGTTTTACAGAGGCTTTTATTTTCAGTTTGGAAATATTCTGAGGCTCACTGAAGTTCAAATATGCACTTCAGATGGGAAAGCAGGTAAAGGAGGGTGCATAACATGATACATACCGATACTCTCAGTATTAGTGTAAAGATTTTCAGATTATAAATGAAGAATTGAAGAACAGGCATTGGCCACTTCAACCAAAGTTACAACTAGAACAGAATTGAAACCCCGAAATCTCAGTTTCGTGGCTTAATCATTAGAGCTTTGAAGTCAATTTTTGATGCAGCTCACTTGAGAAATATTTACTGATAAAGACAGTGATTTAGTTACTTAGTGAGAAGGAATTATTGACTATGCACATACTAAAACAGTTTCATGGATAAACCCAGTTGCAGAATGACTGTTGCGTCTGTAGGAAATAAAAATAGAATTTGAAAGAAGAAAAATTAAGGCAAAGGGAAAAAATTATTCTCTCTTTTAGTTACTGCTCTGTTGTGAGAAGTGGTGGTATGGGGTGCTTTTTTTTTTTTTTTTTTAAATAATTCGAAATCTCAGTGGTGTGATATTATGTTTATGAAATACTGGTAGCACGATATGATTGTCTTACAAGTAAGCAGAAAACAGGTACTTCAGAATGGTTATAATGAGACTGTCCGTGAAGAGTATGGCTCTTCCGTTGTGGTGGAGAAATCTTAGGCAGCAATGGGGCACTGGTACCATCATTTCAGATCCCTTTTGAACAGGAAAGCATTCATACAAATTAATAATAATGAAGTGTGTTATTGATGAATAAATACTTCAGAGGGCCATTACTTTCTGAGGAGGACTAAATCCAAGGTAAAAACTGCAATTCATAACAGATACTATTTTGCCCATGTACAATATCCTGTGGGACTGTTAGTTGTTAAAGAATCAATTGCACATTAAATTCTCTAAATAATGTGCCAGTTTTAGCATCCTGTTAATTGACCCTGGTATATGAAAAGCTGACTACCAGGAATGTGTATAATTTTAGAATTGCTTCTTTATCTCGTTTACTCTGTAGTATGTTCATTGTTTTTCGTCGCTGCTATCAGTGGCACCTCCTGCATGCTGTGCATTGGCTGTGAATTTAAAAACACCAATACAAGTTTCCATGGCTTTTTCTCCAAAAACTTTTGTGAGTATATTTGCCTCCACTACTTCCCTCAAAATGAAAATGAGAATTAGTTCTGTTTTGCATTAAGTGGGTCTGCTAACTTGCTAAGCCTCATTTTTTTTGTTTTTATAACTCAGAGTTCAACACACATGTTGTTTTCCCTTAACCCTCTAATCCCAATTTATTTCGAGAATGATAGAGTCACAGAACAGTTTGGGTTGGAAGGGACCTTAATGATCATCTAATTCCAACCCCCCCCCCTTGCCATGGGTAGGGACACCTCCCACCAGATCAGGCTGCCCAAAGCCCCATCCAGCCTGGCCTCAAACACCTCCAGGGATGGGGCATCCACAGCCTCTCTGGGCAGCCTGTTCAGTGCCTCACCACACTCACAGTGAAGAAATTCTCTCATATCTAATCTAAACCTACCTTCTTTTAGTTTCAAGCCATTACTCCTTGTGCTATCACTATGCTCCCTAACAGAGTCCCTCCCCAGCTTTCCTGCAGCCCCCGTTTAGGTACTGGAAGGCTGCTGTAAGGTCTCCCCTGAACCTTCGGGCTGAACTCCAGCTCCCTCAGCCTTTCATAGGAAAGGTGCTCCAGCCCTCTGAGCATCTTTGTGGCCCTCCTCTGGACTTGTTCTAATACTTCCACGTCCTTCTTGTGCTGAGGGCCCCAGAGTTGAACACAGTGCTCCAGGTTGGTTCTCAAGAGAGCAGAGCAGAGGGGCAGAATCCCCCCTTGACCAGCTGGCCACACTGCTTTTGATGCAGCCCAGGATGCAGTTGGCTTTCTGGGCTGCAAGCATATGTTGGTGGCTCATGTCAAGCTTCTTGTCAACTAACACCCCCAGGGCCTTCTCCTCAGGGCTCCCTTCAATCCATTGCTCTGGGATTGCCTCGGCCCAGCAGTAGGACCTTGCACTTGGCCTTGTTGAGCTTCATGAGGTTTGCACAGGCCCACCTCTCAAGCCTGCCCAGGTCCTTCTTCATGGCATCCCTTTCCCTCCAGCGTGTCGACTGCACCACTCAGCTTGGTGTCATTGGCAGACTTGCTAAGGATGCACTCAATCCCACTCTCTGTGTGGCCTACAAAGATCTTAAGCAGCACCAGTCCCAATACTGACCCCTGAGGAAAGCCACTCGTTGTCACTCATGTTGACCACAACTCTTTGAGTGTGACCGTCCAGCCAATTCCTCATCCACCAAGTGGTCAGTCTGTCAAATCTATGTCTCTGCAATTTAGAGACAAGGCTGTCATGGGATGGTGTCAAATGCTTTGCACAAGTCCAGGTAGATGGTGTCAGTTGCTCTTCCCCTATCCGCCAATGCTGTAACCCCATCGCAGAAGGCCACCAGATTTGTCAGGCAGGCAAGTCCGAGAAGAATATCTGAAATCTAATATTTGGAATCTAGTGGGTATAGCTTAGTGGATGAAGAGAGAGCAATGCTTGTGGCTGTGGTTTATTTTGACCTTAGTTAAGACTTGATGTGATAGCCTGTAAAGTTCTCATAGGCAAGCTGAAAAATGTGGACTAGATAACTGGACAGTGAGCTGGAGTGAAAGCTGGGTGAACTGCTGGGCTCAAAGGATTGCAATCAGCAGCATGAAGTCCTTCAGGCTAGTCATTAGTGGCGTACTCTAGGTGTTGATACCAGGACCAACACTGTTTAACATCTTTGTTAGTGGCCAAGATGATGGGACAGATTGTACCCCCAGCAAGCTGGCAGGTCACAGGATCATACAGAACTTGAAGGAGTGGCTGGGGCACCAGAGTGGCTGGGGCACCATTCACTTTTACAGTTTGAAGAAATAGGCCAACAGGAATCTGATGAAGAGTTCAACAGAGGAAAATGCCAAGTGCTGCACTGGGGAAGAACAACCTCATGTGCAAGTACATACTGTGGGCCAATGAGGTGGAAAGCAGCTTTGCTGGGAAAAAGACATGATTGTCCTGGTAGACACCAGATTGAACAGGAGCTAGTAATGCATCATTGCAGCAAAGAAATTCAACATACCTGGGCTGATTTAGGAAGAATGTTAATGGCAGGTCAAGGGAGGTGATTCTTTCCCTCTATTCAGCCCTGGTGAGACACATTTGGAGTGATGGGTACCATTCTGGGCTCCTCACTACTAGTCATAGAGCTACTGGGGTGAGTCAAGCGAAGGACCATGATGGTAATTGAAGGACTAGAACATCTTTCATAGAAGAGAGGCTGAGAGAGCTGGGATTGTTCAGTCTGGAACAGAGAAATCTCAGAGGGGATCAGGGGGAGTAAAGAAAACAGGCTGACTCTTTTCCGTAGCGCCCAATGAAAGAGCAAGAGGAAGTGGATTTGAATTGAAATGTGGGAAATTCCATTAAGGCATAAGGAGAAAAAAAATACCGTAAGGGAGGTTGTATACTAGAGCAGGTTGCCCTGAGAGGATGTAGAGTCTTCATCCTTGGAGACAGTCAAAACCTAACTGGACATGGACTACGGTGTTCAAATACTCCTTCCTCCTGATTGACCTGTTTATGATTTTAGTGGTCAAAAGTCTCTCGGTTTACGTAGTATTTGCTGTTGTTGATGGGCTGCATGAATCTGGTTGACTTTGTTTGAAATGGATGAGGAAGTATTTGTTTGTGCCTGTGTTCTGTGGCCACTGAGGCCATTACTGTCTGAAACTGGAACCGTGTTGCAAAATGAATTTACCTTAGGCATTGAATTCCTGATGTGTAGTGATATTGTTAGCTATGACTTGCTGTTACTAGATACCCAACGAAATCTGAGTGTGACTTCCTCTCTGCCTGTCCTGAGGGCCAGGGGCTCTGCGCAGCTGGCCTTCTGTCAGGCCATTTGCTTTGTCAGGGGCAGCAGGCAGAAGAGTTTCTGTCAAGTTGTGAAATATCTGGTACGTTCTTCAAACTCTTCTTCAGCTTGAAATACTGGTGATTGCACAGAGAAGACTGTAGCTGGGTTTAGAGACAGCTTTTTTCTCCCGTGTCACATAAATTTATGCATTTTAATATGTAGTAGAGGGGGATTCTAATATGGTGCACCTTTGTTATGTCTTCTGGTTTTGCTGTCCTTTTTACCTCCAATGTTAAATAACCCATTCACTTGAAAGAATGATCTAGCAGAGACTGATAATTGGAAGAAGCCAGAAGGGTGGAACAGGGAGGCCAGATGACTACTGGTTTTCCACCTGTGCTCTTATCTGACTACAACAGAGTCAAACAAATAAGGTATAAATGCTTGCTCGGAAGCAAACATTCAACTTGGAGCCAGAGCTGAACTGAGATGAATTGACCATTACCGTGCTATAAAGACTCACGCTCAAGTCCTATTAGAACAAGAGTCACAGGCCTGACTCGAGTAAGAAAATTGGACAATTATTCAGCCAGTTCAGTTTTTTTTCCTCTTGCTGTTTTTAGGCAATGGCATGCAGAGTTAAACTGATCCACATAGTTTTTTTGTGACAGAGGTTTAAACCAACAGCTCCAGAGCAGCAGAATGTCATTTCAGTGTCTCTGCCAGCCTTAAGTGGCCCCATTGCTGGCTGTATACCTGATACCTGAAGTTTTGAAGTGTCACATACAATAATTGTGGGGGCTCTTATGATCCTTGCAATGCTTCATGTCGCACGCACACTTGAAATACCTTGAATATTCCAAAGGTAAAGCTTGGTTTTCATCCAGAGGACTGCAGAATGTTAATCTGGAAGGCATGGGTATTAGATCAATTTGACCAGAAAGCAACTTCATTAAGAGCAGCGTTAGGTTGTTCTACCTTCAGTAGCTCTTAGTAAGCTAAGGTCTAGATTACTTCCCGTTAGTTTGGCATTCTGGTTTCCATTCTCCATTAATTAGCGGTTTCCAGCATTTGCGGTAGCACAAAGGATCAGCACTGAGAAACACGGGTAACATCCACACACATTTTAATTTTAAGGATTTTCTTGTCCCATATATTGCTAGGTCTGGCCTCTAAACCATATTTCATTCTTTCTGATTCACAAAGTGAAGGGCTTCTGTTCTTCATATTAATGCTCTAACTTGTGGTTAGCACTGATGTGGTCAGGCAGTCAGACTAGATGATCTTTGAAGGTCCCTTCCAGCTGAAGGGACTATTCTTTCTAGTTAACCACTCCAAGACCTTTAGTTGGTGATCCTGGAGCAGCATGGCAAAGGGTTATAGTTAACACAGAAGTAGTAATAAGCTTGGAAACACTAGGCCTTTTATTGTTGCAGTGTCATGCGCAAGTTTTTGTCAGACGCGTTGTCAAAATAGAGAGCTGGCAGTGAAATGATGGCAGCATTTCCATTAATATTGATGGCTCCTGGATTGGGTCAGACCTTGTGCAGATGCCTAACGCCAATTTAAAAGAGCAAGAATTTCTCAGAGAAGAATTTGGGAAGAGGGAGGGAAATGGCACTTTCTCATGGAATGTTTTTTCATTAAATGAACTTCTAAGGTACTCTGTGAAATGGACTGGATTAAGCTTTTTTTTTTTTTTGTATTTGACTTTGTATGGTTATTGCTATGTTCCTATTCTTTTTCTGTATGTGCATTTATGTGATAGAACCAGACATGATCTGTGTTCAAAAAATGCAATACTTTAAAAAAAAAAAAAAAAAATAGTTATGGCTCCCCTGAAGTGTGAAGTGCCAGTCCTCTCTTCCTTTGTCCAAGAGGTGTATGAGATGCTTCTCCTCCTTCCAAGGAAGAGTGCATCCCAGGACAATGCGAAGTTCAGTTCTAAGATCTATTGAAAGAAACCCAAGAATCTGTCAGCTCCTGGACAGATTCTATCAGCTTGCCCTTGGATCTAGGAAGTCTTGACGTTCTAGCTATGTCTTTACCTTTAACACAGGTTCATCTTCCAGTCAGAAGAGGTAGTTGTCTTTGGACTGACACTCTCCCAGGAGTTCCAGTCCATCCCTTTTGAAAACGTAAGGAAAGTGGCTTTTCTTTGGTGGTTTGCGTGTTTGCTCTCCAAGAAATATTGGCCCCAAGTAGAACTTTGAAACTTTTCACTTCCAGTTTCATTGGCTCTACACAGGTCAGACTACTCAGGGAGGTAACAGAGTGAAGTAAAAGGTTACGGTTTCGTGCAATAAATATTTAGCTCTTCTATCCATGTATGGCACATGATATTGTTGAAGCCAGAATTGTTGAAACCAGAATTATCCTCTATCTGAAAATGTCTTTTAGACAGATTTTAGGTTCTCAACAGTTCTGTTTTTCTTTCTGATTCTTGGTCACTGATTCTGACCCCTTCTTTAGCAGTCTTCTCTGAACTTAAGTGCCAATTATCTGCATGAAGTGCTGCAGACCTCCCCTTTTCAAATGCTAGTCCCAGCAGGAAAGAAGCAGAAGCTGATAGTCATGTTTGTATCTAATTTGGAATCCCGCACTTTTTATCAGAGCTCTAACTTCCTCCTCATCTTTGGACTGTTACACTCTTAGTCCTCAGGTCAAGTGTCAGCATCAGAAGAGATGTTTGCTATTAAGAACCACAGATCTTGATGGTTTGTGTTTCTAGACAGACATTCTCAAATGCACCTGCTTCGCTCTGAAAGGTATCTCAAAGGTATCTTCGCTCTGAAAGGTGCTCAAAGGTATCCTCATTCTGGAGTGTCATCTATTGAAGCTCCTGACACTTGGCATCTCCATCTCATTTTGACAGATACAAAAGATCTTTGATTTGCCAACAGGACAATAAACCATCCTTCCTTTGTTCTCCTTTAACCCCCTTTGTTTTTGCAATGAACATAGTTGGATTCCTCCATAGCTAAGAAGTTGTTCAGCATGAATATTTGTAGATAATTTTTAGAGCTTTTTACAGTTATAAGACATTCAGAACTTAACACTTTTGTTGCTTGCTGTTAACCCAGCCATTGCAGAAACATCACGTTGCTTCAGGAGGGTTCCTATCTCTTGAATAGCTTCCATTCAGGGTAGACTCTTCCCATATATGGGTGTTATTTTTGTTGGTGGTGTTTGGTTTATTTTTTGTTCAATTTCACCACATTTGTAGGACCATAGATTGATTTGTGATGGATTAGGAGCTCAAGAACTCAGGAGGTCTGTAGTCCGACTTCTTGTACAAAACAGGGTCAGCTATGAGGTCAGAACAGGTTGCATAGAGCTTTATTAAGCCTAGAAATAATGCATGTTGTGTTACATATGTTCTCACTTTTGTATTTGAACAGGACACTGCCCTTTTTGAAGACCCCTGAGTTTTTTGTTTCATTTGTGGTAAGGATTTTTGGTTCAGTAGCCTGTTCTGAAAGACTATGCTATTGTATTTTCAGTTGTGTCAGAAAAAGTTGTAGTGGTGATGAAACCAATGGATGTAATTTTGATATTCTCTCTGAGGGTACAAGCCATGTTTTTGAGTTCCTTTATCAAACATTACTTTGGTAAGGCTTCACAGACCCCTGGCCACATAGTTGGAGGCTCAAAACGGACAAGAGAGGTTATCAAAACAAAACAAATGAAAACCAAATGCCACCTGTCCCAGACTTTGTGTTCTTCCCCTGAAGACCTAAATCCCCATATAAGGATTTGCTTGGGAAGCCAGATGAACAAGGAATGGGCATATGGACATACTCTAATTGCTTTTGAAATGAGAACAGTTATTGAATGAGAAGGTTGTCAGTATACACAGGATCTTTCAGATAATCTAAACCATTTTAGAACTAAAGATGTTTCCAGGTAGGTTATATTTATATGTGAATATGCTCTTGATAGCAGTTTTACCAAGAACTGTAAATTTTTCAGTACTTTTTTCTTTCTCTGCTTAATATTTAACATTACCTTTATTTACAACAATATTGACAATATCCATGTATCTCATGTTTACTCATATATTTCTGCATTTCTTCTGCGTTTCACAGTTGAAAAGGCTGAATCAAGTGGCTTTTACAATTTCTTAGTACTGTAACAGATTCCACTCGGTAGCACTACACAGCAAAAGCATGTTTTTTGTAGAATTTGAAGCTATGCATTCTTCTTAGAAAATGAGAATGAAATATTGCTGCTGCTGTGATCTGTCTGGAGGCATTCCTTTGTTAGCTTTGTTCAGTGTGGGTGGTTCTATCAGAAGTTTTCAGTGGTTCTTTTTTCGTTTCAAGGAAAATGTGAACTTCAGGCAGCAAATGTGAATTTGCTCCACTTGTGCTGCAAGAGACAATGAGCCGTATGGCCACAGTTAGTGTAGTTGTAAATAAGTCCTGGTGACAGGCACAGTGTGTTTACAAATTTCTGTTTGCCTTTCTAACCACAGTAGCACAGCTTCCTCTAAGAGTGGTGTGGTTCTGCCTGAGTCTGCAGAAACCTGGCTATTGTTGCTTAATCCTCAGTTTATGGTTAGGTTTGACTTGAATTCAGTTTTCACATCAGATATCAACCGTCTGTTTGGAACTCTATTTAAGTTCTAAACTTTTTTTTTTTCCCCTGCAAACAAGTCCCGATACCTAACTAATACAGATACAGGTAATGATTTAAGAAAGGAGAAAAAATCTTACTAAGCAGAAGTATTTCATCACTAATACTCTCAAATATCACATGCCCAAAGTCATATTTTTGTTACCTCAGTTTCAGCCCAGCAAAGGGAAGATGAGATAGGCTAAAATAAAATCTGTTTCTGGCTAACGTGTGTTCTCCGTGTTATTCTGCCATGTGTAAATAATTTTATAATTCAAGATCTCTGAAACTATTTGGCTGTTGGAGCATTACAGGAAAATCATTAGCAATGCTAAAAGAAGCAGAATATATTTAAACATACATGACCTCTGTTTTGGGTTAAAATCTAGGAATTTGGATAGTTTAACATGATTGTGCTTAAAGGTGCTTAAACACAGGTTTAAAGGCAACCACTGAGGGCTTCTCTAGAAGGCTGCTGTTCCATATACTTCAGCACTGGGCCACCGCATGCAGGATTTCAAAGGGTTTTGGTGTCAAAGGTCGTAAGGGTTACTGGATTTTAATTGCAAGGGTTACTGGATTTTAATTTGAATTAACTGCCTCAAGTCGGCAGTTCATTTTTTTTCCTGCAGCTGGGCTTTTAAAGTTATATTTATTTATAGCCCTTAGAAGGGATAAGATTTCCTGTTTTGTTATCATTTCAGTTTTTTTCTCTAGTTTATTTTAACATACCATTTTCTTAATTGGGTGACCATCACACAGCTGGAATACCTTCTAGTGAAAAAACAGGGAAAAGGTCTGTCATAATAAAAGCTAAAGCCCTCGTGGGGGAAGGGGGGGGGAGCATACCCGAAAGTTTGCCTGCCTTGATCTCCTTCAGGTTCTTTGATTAAAGGCTACTTCAGCTCCCAGTTGGCTTCTTTAGTTAGGAATAAGTGGATGACTTAATAAGCTATCATTTCTGGTCATTGCATTCAGTGCTCTGGCCAGGTAAATGACCCTTTACATATGGCAGATTTTTCCAAATAATGCTAAAATCAAGCTCTGCACTATGTTTCAAAATTATAGTCTATTCAGATCCATAAAACTGAAGGATATTTTTCTTGGAGATCTAGCGTAGCAAGTAAATGTTGGAGATGGCACATTGCATTAAAAAAAAGGCAATTATTTTGCTGATATGTAATGTGTGTATTTGAATGTCCTGTATTTCCTACTGCATCATCAAAATTTAGACCATCTGGATTTGGCTTTAGCTTTTGATCTTCTGCCATGACCCTTACAATCACCTAAGCTATTTTTATGCAGGATGAAATACCATTAGCTGTCCAAGCTTACATGTCTTTTTCTCGCAGTAAGCATAAGTATTCCTGTCACGTATGTACCTCCTCTACTTTGGTTTCTGTTGAAACATGGATTTGTTCATTGGTTTTAGTGCTCTTTCATACATTTCAGAAACAGTCTCTTCACTTGAAAGTTCTCAAGAGATTCTACCCCAGAGTTGTCATTCATGTTTGACATGCAATCCCAAAGGAACTTCAGAGCTCTAGGATTGAAAAACTATTTTATTACTTAAAGCTTTGCTGAACAAGATGACAAATGTTTAGATCTCTTAATTGGGCTCTGTCTTTCTAATCTGACACATGTGACAGAGGCAAAGATTATACCGTAGTTATGTGTTGTATCTCCTGTATCAGGGTTTACTTAAGCAATGTAATGATACGAGTTTTGCATGCAAACACATTCCTTTCACCTTTCAGGAGCATAATGGTCAGAGCTTGACAACTCTAGTCAGCACTCAGTAATTAGTAGCTCTGCTTTAATCCGATGTTCTTTGTTACTGGAAAGTACTGTTTGCTTAAATTTCACATTGAAATAGTTTTGAAATTAAGTTATTTTCATTTTGCTTCTAACTTTTTTTCCCAATTCGCTTCCTAGATGGTAAAAGCAATCCAAGTTCTACGTATCCATCTGCTTGAGCTAGAAAAGGTTAATGAACTCTGCAAGGATTTCTGTAGTCGCTACATTGCCTGCCTGAAGACAAAAATGAACAGTGAAACTCTATTAAGTGGAGAACCTGGAAGTCCTTATTCACCTGTGCAATCTCAGGTATGTTTCAAATACTATTAAGTATATTTTTTTGCTTAGGTTTCCTTAGGAAGTTATGAATATATTAGTATTAGTTTGCAAACAAGTTCTGCAGTTTCACTTTTTAAAAATCTGTTAAGATTAGAAGAAGTTGGGTTTTTTTGTGTGCACCTGTGTGCCGCTGCCTGATGAACAAATGTGTTAAAATATACCAGAAATTAGCCACTCTTTTGTTTAAGTCAGTCTTCCATTTATGATTTGCCCTCACTACAGCAAGATGAGATATTCAGAATAGCCTGGATTTGCAGTTTTGTTGGGAAGAGATGCAAGGAAACAGAATGGACAGAGAGTGGAAAAAAACACCTTAGGAAGGTGGAAAAAAACTCCTAGGGAAGGACTCCCTAGTCTTGTCTGCTTTGCTAAAATATTGAGATGGCTGATACTTCTATAAACAGTCTGTATTCTGAAATGAATAGATAAACACAAAGCTAATCTACCAGGTATTCAGATGAATGTCTTTGCGTATCACCTGTGATAACGTTATGAACAGTACCCATATGTGTACTTGTGAATATCAGTTTATATGCCACAGACATACCAAAACACAATAACCCATTGTATTTTGTAGTACATTGAGAAACAACAGTTGTTAGGTTATGGTTAATGTTTCTGCTCTTATGTGCTGGAAAATGTGAGCCCTGCCATCCCCCTGTGTACTAGACATAGAGTCACAAGGGATGGTCCTTCTCAGATTTATGAATGACTTTGGTGCTATGTATTCTGATAAGTCTTGATGACTCTTACACTTCATTGTCTGGGCTCCTTATTTAGGTTCTTATACCTGGAAGTGTGGAAAGGAGAGCCTGGAATCAGACAAGAATCTTTTAAAAGATGGTTTTTATATGGCTGTTACAGCCTTACTTCTGTAGAGCCAGGAGGGACTGAATTTTGCATTTGGGAACAATGGAGATTTTTCATACATGTTAAGGAATGTGCAAGAGTTTGTATGGTCAGGGTTGAGAAAGAACTATCCTGAGCAGGATAAAACATATTGGGTACCTTGAATGCGTAATACGTTATTTTGGAATTGGAAGGAATTAAGGTAATAATTAAAAAGCTAAATTCTAAAGCTTTGATGCTTGTAATAAGAGCATCAAAGGTCCATTTCATCTGTCCTTTATCCCTCATGCCTTTGGAAACTTTTTCTCTTAGTATTTATATACCTCAGGATCATTTCTCTCCTAAAATTTCTCCAGATAGTTTAATGTCTTTTCTAACCGTTGCTTTCATGAGGGTTTTCAAAGATAATGATTGGTGATAATGAGAAAGTTAATGTAGGTAATGATGAACCTCTAATGAAGTCTCTTTCTCTTTGAAGCTAATCCTGTGTTTAAGCTCCAAATGTATTTTTTAGAGCCAAAATTACACAAGCATGCTTTATCTCCTTTTTTTTTAAAAAAAAAAAAAAGAAAGAAAGAAAAAGATCAACCAACTAATTGTTTTATTTTTCTAGCAAATTCCAAGTGCCATTGCAGGCACACTCAGTCCCCAAGGGATTATGGTGCCAGCATCAGCATTGCAGCAGGGAAATGTAACTATGGCAACAGTGGCAGGTATGGCACAGTAAAGAAAAACTGGCACCTTGCTCTTCATTTTGTTTTCTTTTATAGTAGTTACAAAAAATTACACAAATACTTCATAAAATGTGTTTGAATTCTAATACCTGAAAAGTTGTTGTTTTAACACAACTGAGTGCCTTAACAGTTTTTGAGTGTTGGTTTAATTTCTGTGTATGCCAGGTATGTACATGCGAGCGGAGGCTGCAGTTTAAGTACCATGTTAAGAGATTTTCTGTACAACACTACTTTAGTTAAATAATTTCAGAGACTGGCGTGTTTTACTCTCTCGTTTTGTTTTGTGGATAGAAAAAATGAGATGTGTTCTCTGCTACACTAACATAACTGCTAGAATAGAATAACTGATATGTTGTCAGACCTGTGGTATTGTCTACAGTGATGATGTGTTTCTGTGTTGAAAGAATATTTGAAGAGATTTTACTTACCTGTATATTTTTATTTTTTTTTAAGGGGGGACAGTGTATCAACCAGTCACTGTGGTCACTCCACAAGGTCAAGTAGTGACACAAGCACTGTCGCCTGGGACTATTCGGATTCAAAATTCTCAGGTGTGTTTCACAGGCTTCAGAGAATAGTTTCATGGGTCCACATACATCTCATTGTTTTCAAGAGCTTTGGTTTAAATTTGGTGCATTGTCAGTGTTATCTATGAACGCATACATAGTAACTAATGTAAAATTAACAGAAGCACTGCTATAGGATGTACAAGTTTTCTAATATGGTATAAGGTCCCAGACAGATCTCCTTTGCAACATCAAGTCATCATAGTTATTGCATGTTAAATATTTTTCTTTTTTTAACTGATGGAAGAAAATCACTTGTACATGGATTAAACAAAACCAACCACCAAAAAAAAAAAACAAACTTCTGAATTAAATAGTAGACAATTTTCCCATGATTAAAGCTTTTCTAACTGTTGAACTAGGTTTTTGGCAGGATAGATTTAAATACTGCTTTATAATGTTATGCTATTGCTTTCTTCAGAAATTTGACTTTTTAACAAGATGGCAACCACCAGTACTGTGAAACTATGTATTTCAGAATTTATGTATGTTGAGAAGCGTTTTGCCATAAAACTTTCAAAATACTGAGTTCAGGCTACAGGGCACCACCACGTTAGGCACGTTATATTACACCCTGAAAGATAAGGGCCAGCACTCCTTTATTTTTTTAGGGAGACTCTTAAGAGTTGCGTCAGGAGAGCTCAAAGAAATAACCGAGGAAAAGGAAACTTGAAAACTAGACCCTTTTGAGTTAAGGAAAACCTTGCTAGCTTTCTCTTGGAGCAGAAGGTGTTAAATCAGAGCTTCCAGGCATGTGGAGATGATTAAAAACGTGAATGAGGAGCTATCCTCTCCACAGCAAGAAGTCTGTTGGTAATCACAGACTTACTGTTGTCTTTTCTTCCTTCTTCTCAAAAAATATGCTTAAAATACTCCCTATCTTGTTCTTATTGGTAGTAACAAGTATATATTTACCCATTTTTTTTGCCCTAGAATACATGCAGTTCTGTCCTCAGATACCTTTCAGAAATGTGTTTGAAATTACTTTCCTAGTAAACACTGAAGTGTTTGTGAAGAAAAATGCCTCTTTATTTCCAACTCAGCTTCTTTTTTTTCTCCTGGAGGTTTAAAAAAAAAAAAAAGTGCACAAATAATAAAAACAAACACAGCATAGGTTTGCACTTCTATGTGGATCTGTGGCTTCTCTCTCTCTGTGTTAGCTAGAATCTCCAAACCCACCCATATGTAACTTTGGGCTTGTATGCCTTCTCGCCCACAGGAAATACTTCCTGAAATTCTTCTTCACTTTTCCACAGTGCTGTGCATGTAGACAAGAAATAACAGGAGGGCCTTATTGAAAGTTCATTATAAAGCCTCCATATGCAGACAGATTATTTAGAAAGTAAAGCATTACTTTGCAAATAAAAGTATGTTCCAAATATGCATTTGTTGTAATTGGATAACTTAAGTTTTAAATGTCATTTCCGAGCTAGGTTTGTTTCATACAGGATGTAGACATAATGACTGGCCTGAAGAAATTGTTCCTTGTTGTTTGGAAAACCTGATTTAGAATGATATGAGTTATAATTGTCTGAAATAGAATATAAATTGCATATGAGATTTGTGTTTCTCATATCTGCCTAAGCACTTAAGAACATATACCCTCGTGTTCGGATAACCAATAGGCAAAGAATTTGATATATCCATAGAAAGCAAAAAAAGAAAGCAAAACTATGAAACTTTACAGCGCTCCTACTGTTTTCCTAAAGTGAATTAAGAGTTTTAAAGTAGCTGGAACCTTTTCCCCTTGTTAGTCTTCCACATTTATCTTCTTACTCCTTGAGAATTAGATTCATTTATTTAGCAGGACCTTAAGCACCTTTGTTTGCAACTCAGGTGTTATAATTAATTTTACTTTAGCCCTTAGCTTAAGTCGTAAATCTTTATTATTTTACAGCCTCCGTAGTTGCTTATGCTTGCACATGGTGAGTATATTCAGCATTACATTTTTCAGGTGCTCTTCATTTGTGCAAATGACTTGGCAGGGTGAAAAGTCAATCAAGACTCTAATGTAGCACAAATCAATACAGAGGATCATTAACCTGACATCTAGCGCATGGGTGGGCTTTATTCTTAATTACAGCAAATAATTGGCTCTTGCCACAGGATCACGTACACATCCCGATAACAGTTGTAGTTCTTAAAACAGAAAAGTTACAGAAAATGTGAAAACTATAGAAACCTGATACATCATTTTCCCTGGATAAAGACATTTTGGAGCTTTTAAAACTTCTGAATAATAAGTATGCCTAAAGCCCAATTTCTTTTCACTCCTTATCTAAATGACTTATTCACATACTGATACAAAATACTGCTATTACTATGCTAACTTTTCTTATTCCTTTTTAAATTGTATATGCAGCTTCAGTTGCAATTAAATCAAGATCTAGGCATCTTGCATCAAGATGATGGCTCATCAAAAAATAAAAGAGGAGTTCTTCCCAAGCACGCTACAAATGTGATGAGATCTTGGCTTTTTCAGCACATAGGGGTAAGGACTGAACATGATGGTGGGTTTTTATGTAACTCTTTTTATGTGGCCTCTTGTGATTTTGCTTCGTAAGAAAGGTGAATTTATTGGTGTTGTTTGCATAATCCCAGTTCAGTTTTTCCTGAAGTCATTCGGAGTAGTTCCACAGAGCCTAATGTCAGTTGATTTTATTATTATTTTAATCAGTATGTTACATTTGTACCCTGTGAGCTCAAATGTTTTTAAAAGTGATCTTTCTTCATTTCATTGTGTGGAGAACTTAATGCTCTTGACACCCTGGTCCATAGCACAAGGAAAAATATTTCCATCAGTGGCTGTGGTTTTGTGTTTTGTTTGTTTGTTTTGTTGCTGCTGCTGTTCTTTTGTTTCTGGAGGAGAATTTCAAGTTTTCTGGCTCTTTCTCCTTTTCAACAGCCCTTCCAATATGTACCAAGTGTGTTGCTATCTACTTGTGCATACAGTAGAATGTCTTTTTTTTTTGGTATAAATATTTATCCTCAAAGGATAAACAGCTCAAGTTATATTCCAGTGTTTCATGGTTGGTATTTTCAGTCTTTAAAACTATTTCAAACAGAAATTGAAACAGGGAAAGTTCACGTACGTTTCTTAAGTTATCTACACGATTTTTGCCCATTGAGTTAATAGAAGCTTATTTTAACGAGAAAGGCTTGTCAGTACTCTCATATGACATTGCCTTTAGACTGCATAACTAATTGGATCATATCACATGCTTGTTGCCCAGAGATCACATTGTTGATTAAAGGTTGTCATCCATCAGAATCTTTTTCTTCTGACTTAGACATCAACAGTCTGATGGTATGATATATTCTTTCAAGGGTAAAAACAGTTTTGTGTAGTAAAGCCCATTTTGTTAAATGATTTTTATCTATAAAAGTTTGTGAGGTTTCTTAAGGTTGTTGACAATGAATGAGATAGCTTTAGTCTAGCCGCTTTAGTCAGTTGTAATATTGGAGTCCTTATTTTTGATGGGGAAATAAAACAAAAAGCGATGCTTTTTTTTTTCCTCTTTTTGTCCTGTTTAGCATCCGTATCCAACAGAGGATGAGAAGAAACAGATTGCAGCACAAACAAATCTGACACTACTCCAGGTTAACAACTGGTAAGAGCAAAAACTCTTCCTTAATGTCAGTTGTTGTCTCCACATCCTTGCAAGACAGAAATACTTAAGAGTATGACTTAAACATTGGGGTTTGTTGTTCTGTGCTACGTATATATGTAAAGACTAATATGTATATAAAAATACAGGAATTATGTATTGATACACAGGCACCTTATTTTTTTTTTTTATCATAAGGTAAAAATAATGCTTGTGCCACTAAAGTCACGTAAGGACTTGAGAAAACTTTGCAACGTTAAGAATTGTGTTCTGTTCTGCTGCTGAAAGAGATGAAAGTACTCACATCTCTTCGGCAAGTAACGAATTTCAGTTTTAAAGGGATGTGGTGACTTGAGGTTCTGAAAAGTGTTCCTGGTAATTATGGCTGCATATTTTAAAGCTATTACTGTCAACAGATCTTCATTCTGCTCTTATATCAAATGATGCTATCCCCTAAACAGTGATGACCCAATGGAAAGTGTCAACTGCTATCTCAGCTACTCTATTTCATGGCTCAATATGCTCTAGTATGTCTTGAGTGCCTTACAGGTTTAAGATAACATGCCTGTCCTTGCAGAAGAGGAGTGAGGTTGCCAACATGCATCCTGTTCTGCTTATGGTGTTGGTTCCTAAAATCAGTGCAGCAAAGTCCAAGAGGGATCTTCCTCAGGTTTCAGAGATGATGCTGGCTGCATGACTGCAGAGGGGTTCAGTGGGGAAATACAAGCTAGTGGCAGTGCAATGGCTCCAGAAGTGGATCCATGTAACTGTGTCTGCATGGCTTAGTAGTAATGGAGCTCTGGGCTAAAGTCTCTGCAAAGCATTGCGGTCGCTATGGGGACCTGCCAGCTGCATTCTGCTTCCTTCCACTGCAGGTAAAGACGGGTCCTCGATCTGTTTAATCAGACTTAGCAGGGAATGCTATCCTCAGTCACAGCTCCTTCTTGCCACAGCTACCTACAGTGAAATTAATTTGCTTAACTGCTAGTAGCCAAGTGAAATGCGGATTAAATATTGTCTTGTTCACTAGCGGGAAGGGGAACAAGTGATAATTAGCATGCTGGAGTGAACAAGTGGAAATCAGGGAATGAAAAGGAATTGGATAAGATCTGAAAAATGTGTTTAGTATTGCCTCCTGGATCAGGAACCAGGCCTGGGAAAGCCAGTGAGCCTATAAAATAATTAAGTCTGGAGCTCAGAGAAGTAAATGAAAACAGACCAAACAAACTAGGTTAGAATGGGGATAGATATTAAGTGAACCCTAATGAGAGGAGTATCAGCTTTCTGAATTGTGCTGTCAGCAACTTTTCTGGTGCTTAGCTTTTAATAAGATCTTGAAACGTACGTCTGTCATGCTGTCTGGAGAATTTCCGTATCTGAGGTCTGGGGGAAAATGCTGCTAGCAGCAAAATGACAGAACTACTTGCTTAGCTAGTTTGCTAATATTGAACAATGCCAGTGCTCTAGGAGTTCTAGTTTTACATGCTAAAAAGAATGTCAAGTGAAGCTGGGAGGGAGAATTGACACTCTGCAGTTTTCATACTTCTGATTTTTTTATATTTTTATTTTTTCTCTACTTCATATTTTGTGAATCCGAGATAGAGAGAACATTCACTGCCTTCAGGTTATAAGTACTTCATACTTTTGTGTTTAGGTTTATCAATGCTAGAAGGCGAATTCTTCAGCCAATGCTGGATTCCAGTTGTTCTGAAACTCCAAAAACAAAGAAGAAAACAGCTCAGAACAGACCAGTTCAGAGGTTCTGGCCTGACTCCATTGCCTCAGGAGTTGCTCAGCAGCAATCTAATGAGCTCACAATGTCAGATGGTAAGGAGAACTGGCAAAAACACAGATAATAGAGTTAATTCCTCTGTACCAGGGAAATGAAGGGGTTGATACATCTGGCAGGTGAACTTCTTGATATTTCAGCATGACTATGTTTTTAATCTGGAAAAGTATAGCAAAAATGTGTTCTTTTTTCCATCCTTTTTTCTGGGTTTGGGGTGTATTTTATTAGAATCTATGTTGTGAGACCGTTGCTTTTATTTCAAAAGTTACGAAATGACAGAGTGAAGGTTAGATGTGCAAGTAAGTTCTCTCGGTATGTGTTAGGTACATCGCTAGCATTCTGCTTGACTAGCAGTACTGGACTACTCTTTCAGCTTTGTGACTCCCCATACTGTTCGCATTCCTTTCACTATTGCTAGAGGGGCTGGGCATCTGCAGTTCTATATATGCCTCATGTGTTTCAAGTTGAGCATTGGGAAGCAGAGAAATATAATAGTTTCCAAAGAATTTGACTGAAGTAACTTCCCTAGCATCAGATCAAACAAATGCTTCTCTTTCTTAAATTGAATCTAACTGCTTTAATCTCAGGACCATCCTTTCTTTCCTGCAGCCTGCTGCTTCATTTGTTACAATCTTGTAGCAGCTTTTCCCACAGCCTCTGCTGAATCTGACAACAGCTTTATCCATTTAAGTCACCTTGGATCTCTATGAACACTCCCACTTTTCTGCATTTAATTAATCTGGAATACTCTGCAGAAATGATCTTGTGATAACTGGACTGGAGAATTCCTGTAATGAGTGTCCAGAACGCAGCTACCTTTAAGATTCTTGGCCAACTTAATTCTGGCATTTCCTAACATTTAAGTGTAAAACAATCTGTTTAGCTTTTATTCTAATTTTGTTCTTTAGCTTTTCTTCCTGTCGATTAGAAACAAGATCTGTTACATATAAAGATATATAACTTAAACTGAAAAATGAAGAAAGATGCTAAAATTCTGATTGTGCTTCTCCAGGTGCTGTTGTAACAATTACAGCTCCAGTCAACATGAATGTAGACAGTCTCCAGTCCTTGTCATCTGATGGTGCTACTTTGGCTGTTCAGCAAGTTATGATGGCAGGGCAAAGTGAGGATGAGTCTGTAGACAGCGGTGAAGATGATGGAGGAGATCTCTCAACGACAAATATCAGTGGGCTGGTTTTGGATAACAGCGATTCTCTGCAGTAGGAAGCAAGAGAGTGTGACAAAACGTTTAGGAAAAAGAATGGACTGACTGACTGTTTTTATAGTTTGCACAGCAAACATTTTACACAAGTTTTATTTCTAATATGTTTTATATGTAGATATAGAAGGGTGCACTTTTTTGTATTTCATAGTAAGCTTAAAGAGTGTTTTTGCAGGTGCAGCAACTTCTTTCAAATGTGTTTTTCATTTCTTTTCTTATTTCAGAAAATTATATCTAATAATATAAAGAACCACGTAAGCACCCCTTTATTCTCTGAATTGGAAGTGCTGCAGTTTCTAAAGAATTATGCAGTTTCAATTAGTGCTGTTATTTAACACAGCTCTCGATGGGCAGGTGATGTAAATTTAAAGCATGTGACACTAGTGTGTGGAAATTGATCATTAAGTTTGACGCGTATATTTGAAAGATGCTTCTGCACCTTAAAAACTGCTAGTCTGAGGTGGACAGCAACACACACAAAAAGAAAATGGTGATGTGTGATTCGGTAGCGAATGTATGGCAACTTAAATAAGTTTAGTTTCTCTCATAGTCCGTGAGCCTGTTTATCATTTGCTATAAAAACTCCTATTTTTACCTTGCCGGGATTATTGGATAAAAAATATTTTTATAAATTCATTAGGAATTGGGATGACGACTGTATTACGCAGGAGGGAAAAAAAAAAAAGAATTTCCAGAGGGGAAAAATAAATGTTTAGTATTCCTATTTGGAAGGTCTGAAAACTGACCAAATTTAATAAACAAGCCTATACTAGCGTTCTATGATTCTCAGCTATCCCACAGTGATATAGTATATTTGATAATAGCATAAGAAGGGCCCACTGTTTGATGGGATTTTGATATTGTCAAACATTGATTTATATTATGTGTAAACTAATATTCAAATTACATTAACTCTGTATCTAGACTTGTATCTGAAGATATTTGCTAAATGAGTATTCAGGTAAGTAAATTGAAATGCCTACGACACTTCCAGTTATTAGAGAAATTTAAGAGTTTATAGTTTGTACATCTGATTCTGAAAAGTGAAAAGATATGTTCTATACAGTCCTGAATTCTGCTATCGCTATTTCATTGCATTTGAAATATATTCCCCCAGTACAAAAATAAGTATAATTTACGAATTTCTGTAAAAGTTTTTCAAATCTGAAGGTCACTACCAGAATATACAGCAGGCTTTGTTAGAGTAGAAAATCCTTTTGTCATTTAAAATCTAAGAGCTAATGATGAAAACATTTTTATAGTAACAGTCCTCTTATTTTTTCCCCCAAAGTTTGGAGTCTTTCCGTTCATCCATTAACGCTCACCCTTGGAACTTCATATTTCCCATTGTTGAGTACAAGTAACAGATGCCAGGAGTCTTCACAGTAATGATCAATGTCCCCTTTTCCCCCGTCCCTTTGTCCCTGTGTCAGATTAGATCAAAACTGGAAATCTCTTCTTCTTTAGATCAAATCTAGTTGCATTTCTAACACAACAGGGAAAAAGATGTTGGCTTATGGAAGCTTTAGGCATTGTATTTGAGCAGAACTCTCTAGCAGATGCAAATATTTAACTGAATACTTAAATTTCTGTTTCACAAAATACTCAGGCATATGCTTAGGTCCCATTGATTTCAGTGGGATTTTAAAGCATGTACTTTTTTATATGCTTAAATGCTTGAAAGGAGGTCTTTAAAGACTATCTTACAGGTCATGTTTCAGTTGGTATGAAGAAAAACTTCAGAAAGAAATGTCTGTAACACTGGTACGCATACAAGGAGAATGATACTAGTTCTAAGCGACTGGTGGCTGTTTTGAACAATTGGGCTTTACTCTTCACTAGTGATGTTTCTGCAATAGCTTTCATTTATTCATGACTGAGGATTTTGCTTCCTAGTTCAAAGACTGTAATGATCTGTTCCTGCTAGAGTAATAATTTCTAAAGAATTTTTGTTCTTCAAAGTTCTCTACTTTGCCACTAATGTGACATGTTTGTAAAGAGCATTACTTGAAAATGACTCATGTAAGATTTAATTAGGAAGACTCTGACAAAGCATAATTATCCCAAAAGCTACTGTCAAATCCAGTTCAACCCAAAAATATTTTTAAAAGAAAGCTATCTTGTACAGATCATGCTCCTCTGGAAACATTTGACCTACTGCTCCTACAAAGGATACCTAAGATGACTAGAATTGAGAGACATTTTTTTTTTTTTTTTTTTAAGACTACAAGTACTTCATCACCCTCACAATTTCCATTATGTAATTGGCTATGCTTTTTGATTTCCTTGGGGGAATTATTCAGTTACCCTTTCTCACAGTTAATAGTGTGCTAATTTTTGTATCTTGTAGGCAGCTGAGTAATGACTTCTTGGTATGTACAGGGCTATGGTCAAATCTGCCTATGCTGGAAGAACGAGTCATTTCTCACTGCCTCCTTTCCCTCCCTGACAAGTTATCACTGCACAACAGCAGCACTTTCCCCACCGGCTTCAAGGTACACAAGGAAATGGCTCAGCGGCAGATCTAGGAGGGGAGCAAGTAGCCAGACCAAAGGGAAGCATGAACTAAACGGGGGTTTAGATCATGTGGCAATGGCCCCCACTTTAAGACTAGCAGAGCTGACCTACGTTTAAAATAGAAAAAGGTATTAAAAGAACTTAACTGTATGGCTGCCTGGAGTACATACAGTTGATCTGCCATCTAGAACTCAGAAACAGGCATCAGGGTCTGCAAACTTCTGAAAGCTTATTTTTTTCAGGAAGAAAACATTACCTGGTTAGCTTCTTCATTCCCTCTCCCCACCCGCACATTTTACCAGAAGCTACGTGCTGAGACATTTGTGACCTTGTCTTTAGCTGGTTGGCAAATACCTGGAAAGTGAAGCTGACGGAAGCTGCTATGAAAGGGAGAATATGGAGTAGTTCTACTGACAACTTAGAAACACAAATGTGGTCAAGTCAGTTATTAAAATTGGAAAAGGGTTACAGATATAATCCAAGAGATTACTAAACATAAGGAACTCAAACCCTGTCTTTTAAGTCGGTGAGAGTAGGGGGTATGAGCTGCCTAGACACGCAGCTTTCTTTTCACAATTTAGAAGAAAATGTGCTTCCTTTTTTTGCTGTGTAAGAAAGACTGCTGGTTTAAACAAAGCATCGCTATTCTGTGGTAGTTGGAAAAAAAAAAGTTTACATTAGACAGTTCTGTACAAAGTCTTCATAGGGAACCTAACATTAAACCCATGTATAATTGCCCCCCAGCCCCAATTAAAGTTGTATTGGTAGGCAACAGAAGAGCTAATTTGGCTTTAAAATTACTACAATTCTTATGCAAACATAATTATAGAAACTTTTTATTTTTTTCCCAAAGTAATCTAGAACATTAACCCAAAACAGAGTTTTCAGTCCACTTTTCCCAAGACTTTTGTGACAAGCAAGCTTATTTCCCATTATTTTTTAACTTTAGAAACAGCTTTATTTAGTAAATCAACTCCAAATTGGTCAGTGTGTATTTTTAAATGACTGTTCAAAAAAAAAAAGTTGGAAGACAATTGATAGGCATGGCTCTGGCTCTGCAGAGACTTTCCTAGATCTGGATATTGGGTCAAAGTGGAGACCAGCTGACCTCAGGGAAACTCTGTAAGGGCTGCATGTTGGGCTGCATTTACCTGCAAAAGAATTGCTTCCCTCTTCTGGTCCCTGATCATGATTAGGAACCTCTTGGAGAGCCCTTCAGCTTTCTTCTACCTGCATGCCTAGGTTTTCTTCCAGAGGAAACCAGAATGTGGGTGAAGGGATTAGAAGGAAAGAACTTCTTGTGGTCCTGTGGTGCACAACACATCGCTTTGATGTCAAAACATGGCCAGAAGACAGACCCACACTGAAGGATTAGAGTTCCCAGTTCCTCTGTTCTAAAAGTAGCTTCAGGTTTATGGGTCTTCTTCTGGAGCATGGCTACAGAGACTTGCTGCGTGAATAATAAATCTATTTGTTTCTCTAATCACGTGGGGAAAAAGAATTAGAAGGCAGTTCAGCTTCCTGACTATGAACTTGACAGCCCCAAAGGGTGAAACAGTCTTTCCAAGGGATGATAGCTTCATAAAACTGTTAGACTTGCAGCAGCAGTTACAAAGAAAATAATGTATTTTGAAAAAACTGAAACACATGCATTTAACTGTAATTAAAGTTGATTTAAGATTTATTTTCTGAAGCTGAATTGTCCTGAGGAAAAAAAAAAAATGAATAAGCATTTGTCTATGCAAGACACGAATGTCAGAAACGTTGTGTGAATCTCCCATTTTTAGGTGCTATATCGTTGTTGTCTTTCTGGCTTCTGTTACTTTGACTAATCTTTTAAACCTTTTCAGCCTTATATTCAGCTTGGTTTTCAGAGTTGAATAGGCGAGAAATGTAGTTTTGGAATCCTGTTGGAAATGTAACTGAACTTCGTTCCCTCATGAAAACCTTGCATGTTAAACAATTACCTGAAATGTTTTGGTTTCTTAAGAATAAATTCAGACTGTCACCACCTCCTAAAACCAGAGCATGTCCGTGACAATGCAAGTTTAATTGTAACGTCAAATCATCAGCCGTGGGCTGAGTACTCTCAGCCTCTTTACTGTTCAGGGTAGCTGGATCGTAAAGCTGGCTGGTTTTGCCAGACTCCCCCTGGTGCGGATTCCACACGCGCCCCTCCTTGGCTGGCTGAGCTCTTTCAATTGGTTCTGGGTTGTTTCATTTTAAGTCCTAAAGTAACTCGATCATCCAGTGTAACGTGTAGTGAAATTGGCACTAATGTGCTCTCAAGTGGTTGCCCAAATCATGTTATTTGTTCATTCTTGTCACCTGGAAATACAAAATGTTCTTTTTTTTCCTGTGACTCAGTTATTTAGGACCTGCTGAGTGATCACAGCTGTTTTTTGCCAGCGAAAAGCAATGTGCGAGAAAGCAGTGAAATGCCTTACCAACTTTGTAGACTACTATAAAGATCCTTGCCTTGTGTTAGTCGAATCCATCTTTTTCAGATTGTGACAGAAGTGGCCCATAGATGTGCCAGTGGGTTGGCAACGTTTGGTCTATACGATGGACAATCTTTCAAATGTAAACCTGTAACTTTTTTTTAGCCCTGGTTTAAGAGACTTTTGAAGCAACCAATCTATCGAAGGATAAAATTAAAAATCAGGATGTGCTTCATGGATGACTTATTTTTACACTACGGTTCTCTGTGAACTGGAAAAGCACATTTTTAAAGCGAAGCATTCGCATTACTTTAGCAGTATTGTTTGGCTGAAAGACACGGTTTTGAGAAATCTTGAGCTAAGTTTCAAACTATTTAACCAGTTTTTGGCCAGGGGCAGTCAGTCTTGGGCCTTTTTGTTTGTTTGGGTTTTCTTGTTTATGCAAATGAAGAAAAATGTTTACTAGTCCTTAACAGTACGGGGATTTTTATTATGTTTTTGTAACGCAGGAGCAGCTTTGATGAAAGAAAGAATTAGCAGGTAAATAGTCCATACTGTGTGTGACTTTGGGGTTTCTTTTTGTTGTTGTTTCAAAACTGTTAATTAAAATGGCATGGACATCAAACTTCCAATAATGGTTCCAAGCATATGTGGTATATATACTTATTTGAAAAGAATTCTCTGGTACGAGCCCCATGTGCTGACTTGTTTAGCTGGGTAGACTGTAACGCCTTCCTGAAACGATGTCCTGCTAGGTCAGGAATCGTCAGGAAGGGAGCAGCAGCCTAATGATAGATAAGATAGCACCTCCTCTCTAGCAAGAAACTCAAACTCACTCGCTGTGCACGTCTTAGCAAAGATGAAGACAGACAACCTCCCTCACGTGGCTGTGCCTTGCTTGGCAGCCACGTCCCCTTGAGTGGCAGCAGGACGGAGGTCATGGCAGTGTGTGGGCACCTTGTAAGATTCCTGGGAATCTCATGGGCCACATCAAAACTGCTCAGGTGACCAGGCCGGGGCCTTCATCTGCTTCATGACCAGCTGCACAACAGATGTCTTCCTGCACTGAAGAGCATGCAATTGTAGGCATAATTGACTGTTTTCAAGGAAAATGGTCTTTTTGCACCTATCTACTTATTCCAGAATACGACCCCAAGGTGTTTGGGATTATATTTTGTTCCTGAATTGTTAATCTGTGATTAACTGCGTAGTATGGGTGCCTGCGAGTAGCATAACTCTCCATAATACGATTGGAAATAGTTTTAACTCCACTCCTCCCAGGGAGCAAATTCTTCCTTATAGAGAATAAAACAAAACCAAAAACACTCAAGAGGAGATACTTGCACCTGGATTGCAGCCAGAAGAACATGTTTCTAGTCTGTTGATCTCAAATTCCCCTGCCAGATGAAGGCGTGACAGGGATTGGAAGCATAATCATAAGTAGCTGATTAGCGTGTTTGCATTTGTGGAGCACCTGTTTACAAAATGCTAATCCTTTATTATCCAACTTAGGGCTGTTTCTAAATGCCCCTCTCTGTAGAAAACCAGAGCAGTATCTTCAATGCCAAAAAGAAGGAAAATAAATCAAACGTGCACTGTAAAATGAGGATACTGCAAAAAGTACCAGAGAAGGCCGGGATCCATGCATTAAGTATTCAAAATCGAGATTGAAATTTGTGCATCTTCAGAGTGCTCAAGGTATGCAGCATTATGCCTGTGCTCTATTTAAAATAATAATTAAAAAAAAAAAATACAATGAAACTCCACCATTTCACCACCCTACTAAATTCTAAGGGCAATGCGCCCTTCCTAGGTCAGGCATGGCTTGTTGTCCTGATGCAACTAAGACGTGATTTAAAGCTTATGGAAGAAATTGGGGGGAAAAAACTCATGGATATTTATCTTCTCTGTTGGTCTTCCAACTTTTGTGTCACCACCAGCACAAGGCAGAAGGTTCAGCCTGATGGCCTTCTCCTGGCCAGTATTCCTAGCATGCTTTTTTTGCTAAATATATCACTGTACCCTACAGACTGATGCATATACTAAATGTAAATGTTGTAATAAAATTGAATTCAGAGACAATTTTTGTTAAGATCCAAACATTTTTAAGACTAGATTTTCAATAGTAATGAAAAAATACAGATCATACTTAAGAAATCACAGATTCACTTATATGCTGTTTTTTTCTGTGCCCCTCAAACTTTCCTGTGCCTTCCTCTCCCTGCAGCCTTTCACTGTGAGCTGCTAACTTCAGAGACTCTCCTAGATGTTTTAATGTCCATCGAGTTATGTTATACATTTCTGCAAAGCTCAGTTTGGAAGTTTGTTTCATCATTAAGATTTAGGCCACTTTTAATTTCAGGCAAGGGGACTTAATTATATGATTCCATAAACAACATTGATTAGAGTTCTGGTTGCTTTTTCAAAGATGTGGATGAGTAAGATCCAAATTGAGGCCAGAAAGAAAATTTCTAGAGGGTATTCTGCTACTGGTGCCTCACTGAATTTTTGTATGGGAACAAGAGTGTTTGGCCACAAATCTGGTGGCCTTCTACAGTGGGATTACAGCACTGGATAGGGGAAGAGCAACTGACACCATCTACCTGGACTTGGGCAAAGTATTTGACACCATCCAACATGATGGCCTTGTCTCTATATTGCAGACATGGATTTGACAGACACTGGTTAGGGAATCATGCTTTACGTTATTTACAAAATGGTAAATCATGCACATCTTTAAAGAAATTACCCAATAAATGATTGCAAAAAAATCAAATTTTGAATTCCAGAAATAAAATATATGCTGTATCGAGTGCATATTGGGTTTACCCTGAAACCTGGGCAAGCACCTTAGCTTCTTGGCACCGAATGGTGTGGTGCCAAAAAGACACTTCCTAATCAGCTTTCATGCATGAATATATATATATATTTTTTCTCTAATGTTTTACAGCTTCATGAGGCAGGAATTGAGAGGGCATGCTGAAAGGACTTAAGCCCAAAACACGGTGCTATTTAAATCATGGTAATGCAGCGAAGAAAGGCCTCACCTTTTTCACAAAGCAGCAGTGATGATCTTTTACAAAGTTACAGGATGCTGAAGACCGCAAACAACACCTTAGACTTGATTGCATTATATGTAACATCAATTCTTTCCAGGAGTCGCAGTTTTCAGGGCTAATTTTGCCAGAGCTGTTTGAAGATGGGCTGCTCTTTGTTCCTGTGTTTACGTAGACAGACACAAGGGCCGTGTTATCCAGTCAGTCTTTGCTTGGAAAAGGTTATCAGTCACGCACGAGGGGCAGATAAGATGCAAGGCAAAGACCAAGCAACGCTCAGCAGACTGCCACCCGCCCCAGGAGGAGAAATTCGTGCCTGCGGAGACTGCTCGTGACTCTGAACAACCGCTGCGCTTGCAGACTGACCCCAATTTCTGTAAACCTTTGGCAAACGAGAAAGGGAGCCAGCTAACCCCATGGACTGAAAAAGTCACAACTTAGAAATGTGTCCAGGGTGTGAATTCGTTCAGATATTTGTAATTACTGGCACAGCACAGAGTTAAATCCTCCCACGCAAGAAATTCCTCGCACTCCTGGCCTCAGCAGCAGGCTAGGCCGCAGTCGCCCACCCTGCAATGGGTCAGCCCCCAGCTGTGGGCTCACCACCACGTTCACACCGCTGCCTGCTCTACCAGGAGATACTGAGCTTCAACGTTACTCAAAGACTTTCCAACCAACAGAGAAGAGCTGAGGAGGGAAAGGGGAGATGGGTGAAACACCGTTCCCTATGACAGAGTGCACTCTGTGAGCACGGGAAGGACGTGCATGAATCCAGAGGTTCATCCTCATCAACGGGTGCTGGGACGGGTCTGTTTGTTGCCTGGGGCTCTGACATTTTTGTCTATCACTTCCACACGTGTGTGCTGCACTACCCTCTGCTGGAGGAGGGTTTGGAGCAAGGACGACGCTTTACAGTATGTTCACGTCTCTCTTGTTCAGAGCTCTCCAGTACAGGAAAGACGTGGACATAGCGGAAAGAGTCCGCTGAAGGGCCACCACCAAGATAGCCAAGGGACTGGAGCACCTCTCCTGTGAGGAAAAGCTGAGAGCCAAGACTGCTCAGCCTGGAGAAGGGAAGGCTCAGGGGGAATCTCATCAATGTCCATAAATACCCGAAGGGAGGGAGCAAAGAGGACGGAGCCAGGTCCTTTTCAGTGGTGCCCAGCATGAGGACAGGAGGTAGCGGGCACAAGCTGGAGCCCAGGAGGCTCCCTCTGAGCACCAGGCAGCACTTCTGTGCTATGCAGGTGAGCAGCCCTGGCACAGGCTGCCCAGAGAGCTGTGGAGTCTCCTCCTTGGGGATCTCCAAAAGCTGCCTGGGCACGGCCATGGGCAGCCTGCTCTGGGTGGCCCTGCTTGGGCAGGGTTGGAGCAGGTGGCCTCCAGAGCTCCCTGCCAGCCTCAGCCATGCTATGGAGGCACAGGCACACCCCAGCTTTCTGTTTTTATCTTTCAGGAGTTAGCTGTCTGTGGGGTCTTCTCTTACTCCTTGGAGAGTTACCCTTCTGTCACCCTTCTCACAGCTCAGCTGTGATGAAATCAGTAGGGGAAGAGGTATGTGCTGACTGCATGATTCATGGTGGCTGTGGAGGTTTAGCACATCGCCTTCTAACTTCTCGCACAATGCCTGCCTCGGAAACCCACTGGAAAACAAGAGCTCTTGTTTCCTAAACCACAAGGTTAGGAAACAAGGGTGGGGAGGCATGCTTTGTGTTCCACGCGTACCTGGGGCACAGGTGGCTGGAGGAAGGCTTGTCTCGACACAGTAACATCAGCTAATGCTTAAGGCCGGTATACGTGTGTTTATCAACAAAGCTTTCACAAGTTTGTTGGTGAAATAGTTTTTATTCAACCCTCGAAGAAACACAACTGACATTTGTTAATGGCTCAGCCTGATGAAGCTGCGTTTGATTACAGTTTTCCTGCATATATATATATATGTATGTACATAAACATATCGAAGCAGACACTCCGAAGCATTCAGAGAACACTTTTCTGCTGTTTCCAGCATTGGGAAGGAGACAGCGCCAGTGAGGAGGATGCAGTTTGGGGTATTTGTTCTGAACAAGGACAGAGACAAGACTGGTGATGGGCTCAGAGCCAGGGAGCTGCTTCACAGAGGTGGCCGCAAAGGATTGCTCAATGGCTGCTGACGTCCTCAGGGTGACTTTTCATGTCTTTGCTCTGGAGGACGGAGGTTTGCCACCTCCTAAGCACAGTGCCACGCACTAACCTTCCTATTGCCCACAACCTCACTCTGGTGTGAGGAAGAGGAGGAACGCCTGGGTGAGGGGAAGTTCAAAAATCGTATGATTGTGGTCCCACCACTTTGATGGAGTTACAGAAAGGGAAAGGCCGGATCCTGGAAGGAAGTTTATCCAGCACATTGACTCAAGACCCTATATAAACAAAAATGCACAAGAACACACAAAAAGCACAATCATCTCACAAATAAATAAATAACTGCAATTTGTTTCAGTTGCGTCCTGGCTGCAGTCACCCCAACCACTCTGCCAGCCATGTGGAGCAGACCAAGCCACAAGGAAACATCACCCGGGTAGAGGCACTGCGCCCTGGTTTATATAGGGTGCACAGGGCAGCATCTCCCTGCAGCCAGTGGCAGGGACATGCTGGCTGCCAGGCCCTCCAGGGCAGTTTGATGCATTGAACGCCTTCCAGCAGGGATGCCCCAAGGAGCAGAAAGCCTCCCACTCCCCGGGAGGCTTCCCCATCCCCCTGCCCTTGGCTGGCGGAGAGCAGGCATCTCACTCCTCGCCCCCATCGCCGCACTGCAGCCGGCCCCCCTCAGGAGGGCAGGTGCAGAGCCGGGCACCCCGGGGGACCACGGTGCCAGCGGGCACTGCCACCTCCTCCTTGTCGTAGCAGACGCAGCGGGGACAGCCGTCAGCCACCGGGCTGCCCACGGCCTGGCAGGTGGGGGGCACAGGGGTGCAGTGTGGGGTGCAGGTGATGTCCCCGCCAGGCTGGCAGGTGCACAGCTTGCGGGCAAAGTCGATGTAGAAGGAGCGGCCGGCAGGAACGTGGCCATCAGTGAAGCCTTGCATCTCGCAGTCATCCTGCAGGTAGGGGGGGCAGGCACAGGCAGGGGCACAGGGTGGGCAGCAGCCCCCAGGGGTGGGCTCGGAGCAGGAGGAGCAGGTGCTGGTGTCACAGATGGGTGTTGGGGCAGCGACACAAAGCAGGAGGCAGCCGAGCCACAGGCAGAGTGCACTGGCAGGAGTCATGCTTCTGGGGAGAAAGTGGTGGGGAATAAAAAAATAAAAATAAAATAAATCAGTGCAGGCATCACACCAGGCATGGGCACACCAAGCCCCTGATGTCCAGGTAATTTACACCCCAATGGCTACTTTTTCCTGGGAGGTATTTGGGCTTAGACACATGAGGAGACACTGCCACAACGGTGGACTGTAAATCTCCGCTAAATGTGCCAAGATTTTGGTTCCTGACCCCTTGTGCTGTGCCCCTAGACACCTGGAAGCTTTCAGCCCATGTTTTCTAGCCAGCTCGCTCCTTCATGGGTCACCCAGTGTCCTTGTTTCAATTTTTTGAAGCCTTCACTTTGTAAGGAAGATTTTTCAGGACTCAGACACTTCTCTGCCACTCTTTTATTTGCCTCTTCAAGTTTTCAGCCTTACATTTTCAAATGGGGAACCCTTAGCAGCAGTGAAATCCCATCCCCATGCTTGCTTTCTCTTCCTGGGCACTGCCACTGCCGAGGAGGACATGGCACCACCAGGAAGCTCACGCTGACGCCTTTATATTTTTTTAGGCCTTTTTTTCAGGCTGCCATCTTCTCAAGACTTACATTTCTGTAAGCACAGCCTGCACTTCCACCTCCTCTCCCCCCAGTGGAGTGACCTTGCATCCTGCTGCACGAAACACGCTCGCTGCCCTGCTGCACCACGACCTGCCCACACGGCCGGCATCACTGATCGCCCCAGTGCCTCCTCTAATTAACGTTACATCCTTTCCTTTGTGCTCTGCAGCTGAAAGCCTCCTCTTGCAAACACACAACTACCTGCAATTACTTCTCAACTTTTCTTCTAAACAAAAATACTTCATTTTGGTTTCATTCAGATTTAGGTTTCCTCAACAGAGCCCACTTCCAGCCAAACCAAAACATTACGTTTCCCATTTCCCGAGGCAACAGCCTCTTGCTCACCCCAGGCCCCCTTTCCCACTGATAACACTCAGAGACCCCCCACCAGGTAACACGCTCCCCCTGCCCTGTCCCCCCCAGTCCTGGGTACCTGCAGCACAGACGGGATGGGTGCTGGGGCGCGAGGTGTTGCAGACCCTGAGCAGCAGCCTCAGTGCTGGCCAGCAGCACCCAGCCCTCTATTTATGTGGTGAGACCCGGTGAGGGAGGCGGGGAAGCCTCCGCAGGCACAAAAGGTGGCTGGGCAGGGCTGGGGAGATGTTTATCTCGCTGGCTTCTTAGCCTGATGTGTTAATGAGCTCGATGGAAAGGTGCTCCCACCTGGCAGAGCAGTGGGGTGAGGAGCCGGGGTGCGTGGAGTCCAACAAGACAAGCGACGGATTCTGGAATGGGGCAACTGTGGCTGTATGTGCAGGCTGGGGGGTGAAAGGCTGGGGAGCAGCCCCGCAGAAAAGGGATCTGGGGGTTCTGGATGATGGCAAATTGAACATGAACCAGCAGTGTGCCCTGGCAGCTGTGTCCTGTGGTGCATCAGGCATGGCATGGCTAGCTGCTCAAGGGAAGGTTTGTCCCGCTCCGCTCTGCCTGGTGCGGCCTCACCTCGAGTACTGTGTGCAGTTCTGGGCACCACAGTATGAGGACATAAAACTCCAAAGGAGGGCTATGAAGATGATGAAGGGTCTGGAGGGCAAGGAATGGCTGAGGTCCCTGGGTTTGTTCAGCCCAGAGCAGAGCAGGCTGAGGGGAGGCCTCATGGTGGCCTGCAGCTCCCTCACGAGGGGAGCGGAGGGGCAGGCGCTGAGCTCTGCTCTCTGGGGACAGCGACAGGACCCGAGGGAACGGCGTGGAGCTGGGACAGTGGAGGGTCAGGCTGGGGGTTAGGGAAAGCTTCTGCACCCAGAGGGTGGTCGGGCACTGGGACAGGCTCCCCAGGGCACTGAGCTGCCGGAGTTCATGAAGACAATGCTCAGACATAGGGTCTGGTCTTTGGGTGGTCCTGTGTGGAGCCAGGAGCTGGACTCAATGATCCTTGTGGTCCCTTCCAACTCAGGATATTCTGTGCTTTTGTGTTTTGCTGCATATAGGTCTGGGGACAGCAGCAAAAGTTTTGGGAGCACCCACCCTAACGCAGACACGCTGCTGGAACAGAGGCCATGGGGAGAAGAGGGTGTGCTCATGCTGCAGGACCAGGGTCTGTCTTCCTCGCCCTGTCCTCACGCACCTCCCAAGCCTCTTTAAGCCTGGAAATCCCCATTCCTCCGCCGGCTGTGAGCAGTGCCTCATACCCTGCTATAGGTGGCCACATGGGGTGCGGTCCTCTCCATCCCAGCCCAGGTGTCCAAGCACACATCGCTCGCCTGACCAGGGCAGATGGAGTTTGCTCGGGCAGCTGCTGAGGCTGCTGCTGCAAGCAGCTACACACCGTCTGGAGATGGTGCTGGGCAGAAAACATAACGTACTGTGACAAGGGAAGGCGAGTGAACTTGAAAGACAAGTTAGCTGGCAGGGGTTGTTATCTGCCTCCCTACCTGCTGCAGGGCAGCCCTAGGGAAGCAGGGAGAAGGGGCTGCAGGTGAAATGGGCACTCCTGCTCTCTGTGCTGCACACAGGCACATGTGTACAGGTCCCGTAGGGATTTCTGCAGACAAGGCAAGCGAACCCTCCCCTGCGGGCTGAGGCTTGTTTCACCCCGTGGCGGCAGTGGGCAGGAGAGCAGCCGCCAGTCCCATGCACCCAGGCTCTCTGCTGCGGGGCACGTCTGCATCCCCAGCATCGCAGCCCGGGACAAACCACAGCAGAGACAACGCTGACGTCCTGTGGCCAGCTCTGCCCTTCCTACCCTGAGGGCAATGCCGGCACTCAGTGGCTTGTCATCTCCTCCAGCACGTTTGATTTCTGCTCGGTGGAAAGGGGAGCCCTGGGAACGCCTTGGAGGGTCTGGCTCCAGCCCAGGTGGAGCAATCCCAAAATGACCGGGGCTTGCGCTAACCTTTACTCATTCCCACACTCGCAGTCAGCATACAGGAGCCATTGTAAAACCGGGGCTGACGCTCAGCGGTTACTTCACCCCGTGCTGAAGTGCAGCTGCCTCTCACGTAGCCTCTGCACAGCTGCCAGCCAGCACAGAGCGGCACGGCCGCCGTTGGCACTGCTGTTGCTCAGGCTCAGCTGCGGGGAGTGTGTGTGTTGCTGAAAGTTTCTGGGCAGCAAAAGTCTGGGTCGCAGGCTGCAACCAGGGCCACCCAGAGCAGGCTGTCCTGGGCCAGGCCCAGGAGGCTTTTGGAGATCCCCAAGGAGGAGACCCCACAGCTCTCTGGGCAGCCTGTGCCAGGGCTCCTCACCCGCACAGCACACAAGTGCTGCCTGGTGCTCAGAGGGAGCCTCCTGGGCTCCAGCTTGTGCCCACTGCCTCCTGTCCTGGTGCTGGGCACCAAACGTCCTTCAGTTTGCAACAGAGCTGAGAAAATAAATAAAACACACAGCAAGGTTGATCTAATCAAGCTGTACTTTTTTTCCGGACAAATATGGTGATTAACTCAAGCAAAAACTTGCAGAAGATCTGATCTAGTTTGTGTAACTCAGGAAACAAAAGACAGCAGAGAGACTATTCCCAAAGATACATGCTGGAGCATTCTATAATTTAATAAAAATCTCATACAAACTAGATTAGATCCAAAATACGGACCAAGCACTTAGTAGCAAGCCAACGTCAGGACTGGTTGTTGTGCCCTTGTAGCAGTTCCCGAGACTTATGGAAAGACTGCAAAGCTGTTGGCATGTTTTGAGAGCAACTCCCCCGGACTGGAGCAATTCAGTCGGTTCCCACAGCACTCGTTTCACATTTGATTTCATTTACATTTTTTTGCCACGGCAAATGGCCCTTGTGACCTTCGTTATCAGTTCCCGGAACACAACACTCTGACAGCAAGAGGAAGATCAACCTCTCCTTCCCCTTTGCTCCCTTGATAATGAGCTCTCGGGGTGAATATTCATGAGATGAATAATACAGGAAATTGGGACGTAGCCGTATCTCCCCTCCCTGTTATCACGTCCTGAGAACGAGCCTCCCCTTCTCGGGGGACGTGTGGCAGGCCCCAGTGCCACTGGCCCTCCAGGCCTCTGGCAGGAGCTTTCCGAGGGCCTGCAGCCACTCTGGGAGCTCTCATTCCCCTCCTGCCCAGCACATTGCCCCTCACTTTCCACCTCTGTCCCCTGCCCATCATGGCCCCTGGATGTCCCTTTCCCCCCGTGCTTAGTGGGGGTCCACATCCCACCCCACCGCTCCTCCAGGCTCTGTCCCTCCTTGTCCCTGGGGAGGAAGAAGCTCCCTCCTTGCCCCCACAGAAGGAGCTAGGGGTGGGCAGCAGGGTCTCCTGCAGCCCTGCGTGGGTTTTGTCCCCGGTGTGAGGGGTGGCGAGGGGCAGGAGGGCGCGGTGTGGCGGGGCTTGTCCCCAGCCCTCAGGAGGGCTCGAGCGTCTTGTTGGAGATGGGCTCCAGCCTTGGTGGGATCTCCTCCTCCTCCTTATGGCAGCTGTGACACCTCAGTGCTACTGCCAGCAGACACTCCAAAACCTCGAACCAGGCAGAATCTGGGTAACAACAACCCCCATCCTATCCCGACCCCCTCGTTACCTCTTCAGCCCTGGGTAGCTCCGTGTAACCACACATGGCTACCAGACGTAATTTCTTTGGTTAGCTTCTCTTTAGTGATACTCTGGGTGGCATTTAGCGGACACACGGTTATTACATTACAATTTTCACTTATTTTGAGAAACTATCAGATGGATTAGACCACAAAACATCTTCAGCCGCATGTTTCGGGCTCAGGAGGAGCAGCTGACCCTGCCGGAGGCACGGGGCTCGGGGCAGCCGGGCTGCTGCCCTACTTCTTGTCGTTTCTGCTGACAAAGGCGAGGAGGTCCATCGCGGTGACCACACCAAACACCATCTGCTTCATGAAGGAGCTGCCATTTCCATTAACTGTAAGCACAGAAAATGCCAATTGAGTGGGAAAAGGAAGGAAGGAAGGAAGGAAGGAAGGAAGGAAGGAAGAAAGGAAGGAAGGAAGGAAGGAAGGAAGGAAGGAAGGAAGGAAGGAAG